>NC_072027.1:4013000-4354000 GCF_027791375.1 Indicator indicator
TATTTGAGGCACAATCAATTCAGAGCATGTTTCTCCCTCTTGTTTAAATAGCAATGCTATTTGATTAAAGCTGATTTGAAACCATTTCTAAGAAGTATTGAGAGCTTGCTCAAATGACACAAACTGCACAGTTTAAATCTCTTAAGTCAGTCTATCAAAATAAAAGCAGCTCTACTACACACACACCTCAGCATCAGCACAACTCTTTCTTGTATCTGTTTAATTCCTGCTGGTGTAAAGCTCTGATTTAATTTACTGAGTGGGAATTAAATCAGCATGAACTGGCTTCAATGCATCTGTGCTGGGTATTTGTAATGATTGAACCAGACTGTTTTAAAACAATGTCATTGGATTAGAAAGCACCACTGACAGAAACAAGCTCTGAAGAGATGCAGTATCATACTTCTGGACACTAAAGAACAGAACATGCAGTGAGTGGGCAGCTCGCTCCTTCCCCTTCATTCTTTTCCACTGAAATTGAACCCTGGCTACACAAAGATTTCAGTCAGGAAAGAGTTCTGTACATGTCCTCATCATGCTGGGATCCTAGAAAAACCAACAGGCTGTCACAGTCAGGTGCTCTGTGGGACAGACGTCCACCTGGCCAGGGGCTCTGTGTGCTGGGATCTATTCTGAAACCAAACACTTTATATCTGTGAGGGTAGCAGGGTGCTGCTCTTCTTGGATCTTTGAGTTTAGTGGAGGATTAACAGCAAGATCAACAGAACCAGATGCTGGATGTTCTTAGGTAACACCCAACTCCCTGCACCATGTACCCACAGGGGTCTTTGTGTCCATCACCCTCCCTGGTATTGTCAGGGGCCACCAGTCTCTCTGGTCATCTGGCAAACGTCTCTGTGGTTTGTTCTCATGCATGATATGCTCTGGCAAGCTGAGAATGGCACAGAGGCTGTGTTCTACCTCTCCACTACAATCATGGTTGGGATCATGTGGGCCTTCCAGAGTAGCTCAGGGGTCCTACACTGAAATGATGCTGGCTGTACGTGGTCCTGCTGCTTCTCTGATATGAAGGGTTTGCTGAAGCCGGGCCTGCAGATCTTTTCTAATTTGTGCTTTCCAAAAAGCAGCCTGCTTAACTGGGAGAACTGGAAAAAAAGTTCAGATCTCTTCAGCATTTCATACACCTGGTATATACCTAGCCTCCTCACACCAGGCAAGTCTACTGTGCAGACTTCTCCCCAAGGTAGGAAGCATTCTTTCCAGTCTTCTTTAGGGTTTCCAACAGGGTGTCAACGTTGTGCTCAGAATCGATACACACCTTCTTGTTGGGCAGGTCAATATCAAACTGGACACCTACAAGGAAATTAACAGGTTTTGCACAGCTGGAAGTAGCCAAATGGTGTGAGCAGGGGAAAAGCTCACCCTCACACAATTGTGCTCCCAAATTTGTGTTTACCTGTCCTAGAGTGAGCTAGGCAGTTATCCCACACCATGGCCACGAGTCAAAGGTAAAGGTGCCTCCTGCCAGCAAAACCAAACTGGTGTCCTGCCAGCAATGGTACAAAGGAAGCCAGACCTCCTATAGATCTGCATTGGGTACCAGTTTCTCAGCTGCTTTAGTGTGCTCACCCCACCTTGGATCAACACTCATGCAATTATCAGAATGAGCTGCATTTAAACCAGCCACTATAATCTCCAACCAGCTCAGCCTGTGCTGTGGTTTAGCACAGACAGGAATAATGAAGGAGTTAGTGTGGGGTTAGGACAGGGTCAGTGGTGGTACCAGCCAGCAGCAAGCCCTTCACATTGGTGACTGAAAGCTGTTCTCACTTGGGGAGGACAGGGGAGCAGGATGACACATCCTCACAATTGGCAAGTGTGGGTCAGATCCTTCTTTCTTGGTACTTCCAGCACAAAGGAGGTATGGGTTGTAATTTTCCAGGTGGTATTAAAAACGGGCTGTGCAGGCAACCACCAAGTGCTCTGCTCAGCAGCTCTGCACTGGGATGGCTCTGCATGTTGACGCTGATGACGCATCTAGGGAAGCACCACAGATACCCCAAGCCTCCTCAGGAACAAAGCCTGGCAGGACATCCACCTCCCTTCCTTCTGGCAGCCTGAGCAAGGGTCTACCAGCGTGGTTCAGGATGAAGCCCTGGTGACTCAGAGCCACCTGCAGCTATAGCAGCTCCACCCTCCCTTGACATTTCTTCAAGAGATCACCCGAGTCCTGCAGACAACCTGCGACTCATCGCTGACTAAGCAGCAGGCTCAGGGCAGAGCAGGGAACAGAGGTTTCCAACCAGCCACTTTCAGCTTTCACCCACAGCGCTGCCCTTGCAGGACGGAGGACCCCAGGGCACTGACATCCTGCCCCAGAGCTGGTGTTGTTCCGACAAGCTGACTGCCCCTCACCCAGCACTGACTCACCTCCCAGCCTGTGCAGGACACGGGTGACTGCATTGGAGCAGCCTTCGCAGGTCATGTCCACAAAGAACTCGTGTCTCTGAGAAGAGGCAGAAGAGGCATCAGGGAGAGCCCAGTTGGCAACACACCGCAAGCACTCACCCTCCACACTTTGCCTTTTTCCTTTGGGAGGTGAGTTCAAATCCTTCTTGACCAAAAGGTCCACATAGGTCACTAAGGGACCCTCGCAAAAGTGAGAGCTCTTGGTACTCCTCCCTATGGTGTCCTTGTGCTGTCCCTCACAGTGTCACCCTGAGGTGTCTTTGGAGACTGTCTGGTCCCTGCTCACAGTAGGACCACCTTTAGGGTCAGCACAGGTTGCTATCACTGGACTCATTCTACCTGCCCTGGGGGGCCCACAAGATGTAAATTTCCTACCCCCAGCTACCCACTGTCCTGACTTGGTCTGCAAAGTTCTTGCTGCTTGCCCATCCTATTCTTCTTGTGTCTACCAAGGCCTCTGGTCCCCAGCACAATAAACTTATAAAAATACCAACAAAACTAAAATTTAGGGAATGTTAGTGATGGTTTTTTCATCCCTTCCCTTCTTGTGAGAAACACCATAAGCACGCTCTCCTGTAACACTAATCATCATGCTTTGGTACCAGACAGATCCTGATTTCCTTTTCTTGCGTATTTTTCAATTTCCTTTACCAAAAAAAAACCAAACAAAAAACAAACAAACAAAAACAACACTAGAAAAACCCCCAACAAAACCAACCAACAAACAACTCCCCTATTATTTGTTACCCACAACACATACTTCCTTCCATTCAAAACCACTCTTTGCACCTGGACACCAAGAGGGTAAAACCCTGATGGGCATCATTCACCCGGGAAAGACGATGGCAGCGCAGGGCTTCCCACTAGGATTTTCCAGTGTAAACAGCATTTGCTTGATTTTATTTTACAACTGCCCAGCCTGCTCTGAGGGTTGGAGTGTGGGATAGAGAGATGGGGATGGAGCAGAAGGGATCAGGACTGGGCAGCAGGGATCGGGACGGAACAGGAGGGTCCTGGCACAGGGGTCCCACCCCGGGCCGCCCTGTACGCCCAAGCTCTGGTTCCCGGAGGGAACCCCGCCGCCTGCCTTCCGCGTACCAGGAAGCGCCCTTCCCGCCCCACCGCCTCCGCTGGCGCCGGGCCCAGCCCCACCACGTCCCCCGGCCCCACGCCGGCCCTTCCCGGTCCCCGGCCTGCTCCGATGCCCTCCTCAGCGTTGCCCAGGCCCAGACCCACCGGCATGGCGGAGCGCGGCGGCGGCTCCCGGCTCTCGCACGGCGCGGAGGAAGGGGCGGGCCGCGCCCGGCGGCTCAGGGCCGAGGCCGGGCCATGAGCGCCAACTACGCACAGCGCCCCCAGGGCAGCGGCGAGCCTGGCGGGGAACACTGGCCCGGGTATGCCCACACCGGCCCCGTAGCCCTGGGGAGCACAAGGGAGCCCCAGCCTCCCATAGGCAAGGGCAGCGGCCCCGGAGCCCTGGGGAGCCCCAGCCTCCCATAGACAAGGGCAGCGGCCCCGGAGCCCTGGGGAGCTCCAGCCTCCCATAGACAAGGGCAGCGGGCCTGGAGCCCTGGGGAGCTCCAGCCTGCCATAGACAAGGGCAGCGGCTCCGGAGCCCTGGGGAGCCCCAGCCTGCCATAGACAAGGGCAGCGGGCCTGGAGCCCTGGGGAGCTCCAGCCTCCCATAGACAAGGGCAGCGGCTCCGGAGCCCTGGGGAGCCCCAGCCTGCCATAGACAAGGGCAGCGGCCCCGGAGCCCTGGGGAGCCCCAGCCTGCCATAGACAAGGGCAACGGCCCCGGAGCCCTGGGGAGCCCCAGCCTGCCATAGACAAGGGCAGCGGCCCCGGAGCCCTGGGGAGCTCCAGCCTACCATAGACAAGGGCAGCGGCCCTGGAGCCCTGGGGAGCTCCAGCCTGCCATAGACAAGGGCAGCGGCTCCGGAGCCCTGGGGAGCCCCAGCCTCCCATAGACAAGGGCAGCGGCCCCGGAGCCCTGGGGAGCCCCAGCCTGCCATAGACAAGGGCAGCGGCCCCGGAGCCCTGGGGAGCCTCAGCCTCCCATAGACAAGGGCAACGGCTCCGGAGCCCTGGGGAGCCCCAGCCTGCCATAGGCAAGGGCAGCGGCCCCGGAGCCCTGGGGAGCCCCAGCCTGCCATAGACAAGGGCAGCGGCCCCGGAGCCCTGGGGAGCCTCAGCCTCCCATAGACAAGGGCAACGGCCCCGGAGCCCTGGGGAGCCTCAGCCTCCCATAGACAAGGGCAACGGCTCCGGAGCCCTGGGGAGCCTCAGCCTCCCATAGGCAAGGGCAGCAGCTACGGAGCCCTGGGGAGCCTCAGACTCCCATAGACAAAGGGCAGCGGCTCCGGAGTCCTGGGGAGCCCCAGCCTGCCATAGACAAGGGCAGCGGCTCCGGAGCCCTGGGAAGCCCCAGCCTGCCATAGGCAAGGGCAGCGACTCTGGAGCCCTGGGGAGCCCCAGCCTCCCATGGACAAGGGCATCAGGCCCTTTCTAACTAGAACCATTGTGACCACCTTCATCTCTAACCCCATAGCCCCACCAAGGACCCAGTTTCAGAACGTTCTGCAAAGCCACCCGTGGGCCAGGCCCCGGTGTCAGCTGCAGAAAAGCCCAGGGAGGGCAGGGACAGGTTTCAGAACAGAAGGAGTTTGGGGCTGGTGGTTTTTCTCAGCATTGACATGATCTGGGATGTAAGTGTTCAGACACTTTTTGACCTCTTCTTCATGCTAACCAAATGGCTTTTAAGAGCCCTTTGGGGACAGTGATCTTAATTCTCAGGAGTACTGGTTTCTAAAGCACAGCCCCACTTCTCATGGGCACGTTTCTCTTCCCGTTTTTCTGATAATAAAACGCTGCCATTCCTGAGTAGACGGAACCAGGGCTGTGGCTGGACCAAAGCCACCTGGGTTAGGGTGAAGCCTGTGGTGGGAATAAGGCTGAGGCTATCAGAAAGCAGGAGATGCCAGAAAGGGTTAATAAGAAAGTGGTGGAGAAAGTTGTGGTGTGGATCCCTAACAGCTGCCTGGTGCTCAGCCTGCTTTTTACAGGCTAAAGGTCTGCAGAGACAAAGCAGCTGTGGGAAGAAGGTGGGAAGTGTCACAAAGATAGGGCAGGAGGTGTGAGGGTTCCAGGCTGCTTCAGAAAGCTTATTGCTCTCTGCCTTTTGAGATTTTGATATTTACTGGCTTAGAAGAGCTCTGGTAGGCTGGATTATTGGACATGGGAGGTTTGGGGGGCATCTCTACTTCAGAGTAAGTTGAGAGAAAGGTCCTTGAGGATGTTTGTGTGTCTGCTTTGGGGTGGTTTGATATTTCTCTTCCCCTAGCTGTTTGGCCCTTTGAAAGAGAATGGGCCTTTTTCTTAAAAACTCAAGCCAAGGTGGAGAAGGCAGTGGTGAGGGCTGGGAGCAGTTCAGGGCTGTGGGTAACCAGAAGAGGAGACAGAGCGGTGCGTCAGGGCTGAGAAGAGCTGCGTGGGGGGTGATACTTCCTGACCACGTGTTGGGCTTCAGCATCCTGCTGTTAAGGAGCCCAGCCTGTAGCAGCAAAAATATCTGGGGTGCTTTTGGTTACTTGCTACCCCACCAGCTGGAGCTGCATCCTGGGATGTTGGCTGGCCCTGGCTAACCCTTCCCCTCACAGAGCTGATATTGAACAGGCTAAGCCCCAGCCAGAAATGCAGAGCTAAAGATGATATGAATGCCTTTCCTAGCAAGTTGCTGTTGAATGGGCTGGGGTGAGGGCACTCAATTTAACATGCATTACCTGAACCTCTTTTGGTGTGGGGAGAGATGCCAGGGGTTCCCCTGGTGGGGTTTATTTTGGAAGGTTGTTCACTGGTTTCATGTTAAACTTTGCAAAAGGCCTTGCTACTGATTTATGAACTGGCAGTCTGCAAACGTGGCTTAGATTATAAATAGCTGGGCTGTGTGGGGGGATGGATATTAATGCTGAGCATGGCCTCGTGCCAGTCCACTGACTGTATCTCTAGCTTCAAGGCATAGCAGGGAGGGGTTGAGGCAGCATTTAGGGATATGGTGATGGGGAAGAAATCACTTTTATAGAATGAAATATATCTCTGACTGCTTCATGTCATAGGTATGTTTGGGATGAGATGTGACACAAGCAAATGGAAAGGGATGGCCTTCTAGGAGCTGGCTTTTTAAGACTGTTTCTCTTCCCTCTTGCTGTCCTTGGGATCCCTGAACCATCACTGCTGCTGGGAGCTTGGATGGCCTTTTTTCTCCTTTGCAGGATTAATTGATCACCGAATCAGAGAATACATCCTTGCAAGGTGGGTTATAAAATGTCCTTCTTTGGCTTGTATTTCCTTTGGGGCACATGATCTGTTTGCTTTGCTCATTGTGAAGGAAAAGGAGCTGCCTGAGTGTCCTAGCTCTACCTGTGGCCTTCCAGGCATGAGCCAGTGAAGGCAGTCTGTGTTGCTCCAGCAACGGTGATGGTGACCACTGCCTTCTGCCAGTGGCTGGGTTTCTTTCTGGTGGAGGTGGCCTTGGCTGCACTTCAGCACAAGTGCCTTTTAGTGTTAGAAGCTCCTTTTACCCACAACCACTGCTAGCTTCTCTCAGGTGAGTGGGTCGGTTGTGCCAAGTGAACTTCAGGCTGGGTGAGCACCTGTGGTGCAGAGGAGGCTGTGGCAGCTGGAGGAGGTGCAGTCAGCAAAGAGGGAGCCCGTGACATGTTTACTGTTACAGGTCTCTGTCTCCTGTGATGAGTGTGGGTTCCCCTGTGCTGAGAAAGGCGGCAGCAGCGCATATGCCCTCATCACGTGCACTGCCCGCCAACCCTCCCCGCCGCCATGTTGGGCGCCATCCTCTTCCCGCCAGCAGGGGGTGGTGCCGGGCGCGGAACGCTACCCCTCGTGGCGGGCTCCTGTCCCTTTAAGAACGTCGGAAGTGGCCTGTCCGTCAGGGGCCGCTGCGCTCTCCCATTGGTCGCTGCGCTCCGTGCCGCACCGAGGGAGCCGCCCTGCTCTATAACGGGGTTTACCAGCACCTTCTCAAGGGCGCTGCTGTGCGGCTCAACCATACTATGGCGTCAGGCCTGCCCCGCCCTCCGCGGCTCATAGCCTGGGTACCGTAGTCCTATTGGTTCAGGAGGAAATCTATCAGGCCTTGTTCCACCCCATCAGCGGGAGCGCCACTGCCCATTGGTTTTACTAGGTGTCCGTCACTCTTACTGCCCCAGCGGAGCCTGGCCGCATGGTTGGTAAACTGAAGTGCCTTTCAATTATCTGCCCACCACTTTTGGGGCTGCGGGCCAATTAGTATCCGAGTGAAGGCGACCGCCCTTCTCTGATTGGTTAAGGGGCCTACAGTTGGGGTAGGCTGCGCGCCGGATATATCTAGCCGGCTGCAGAGCACGCCGTTGCGTGAGGTGCTTGTCGTCCGCCGGGCAGGCCTGTAGTGAAGCGACGCCTCCCGCTCCCGTCCCGCTCCGCCCGCAGGTGAGGGGGGAGGGTCAGCGGCCCCAGGGAGAGCGGCCGGCAGCCACCGGCAGGGCCGCGGTGTGTGTGGGAAAGCTGGGGGCCGCACTACACGGTGCTTGGCCTCAGGCTCAACTCCCCTCGCTTCCCCCCCCCACCTCCTCCTCCCCCTTATCCCGGTAGGCCGCAGTCCTTGGCTGGTTGGGGGCAGAGGGTGCACTTACTCGCGTTCCTGGCGCCGTGGTGGCTCCCGCTGCCCTGATCTCGGCAGTGCTTTGTGGCGAGCGCCCTCCCGCCTGACCCCGTTGCTGGACTTTCGCAGCCCACTCTGGGGCTCTGGAGCGGGGCCCTCAGACGGGAGGAACCTCCTCCTCTCGCGGCGCCCTCAGAGGCTGCTGAGGCGGGAGCGGGACACTGTGGCGCGCTGCTGGGCGAGCAGTTACCTGGAAGAGAGCTTTATGTGCGGGGGGAGCAGATGGGGGATGGGGATCGACGGGCCTTCATTGTGCGAGTCGAGATGCGGAGCTACGAGCTTTGTTCTCGGCTTTGCAGATTGATGTAATTTTCATCCGCTGGTCTTCTTGTTTGCTTGTCGGTTGTTGGTGGTTTTGGTTGTTTTTTGTTTGGGTTTGTTTTTGGTTTTTTTTGTTGTTTTTTTTTTTTTTTTTGAGAGGGGTGGAAGCTAGGTGTGAGGGGGTCTGACGCCTCGCATGTAGCTGAGGTAGTTCCTTTAAATAGTTGTAGCTGCAGATTGACGCAGTGATGCTGGGTGCTTTCATAGCGAGGTCGTCTGTACAGGTGTATCATTCGGTCTTCCTTGCTCAAACTTTATAGACGAAGAAACTCACAATTCGCATGTATCTTACTCTGACTTACCTCATGACCTTGGCTGGATCCGAGATTAAGCCAAGATTTAAATGCGAAGTAGTGCTTGAATGAAGACTTTCCAGCCTTTTATAAGGCCCTAGATATACTTCCTGGAGGAAAACCAGAAAATAGGCTTCCATACATCTTTGAGATCCATTTTACTCGTGCTCTTCATGATATATCATTCTCAATGTCCTTACCTGCTGACCTTTTGTATTGAGGGTTGCAGGCATATAGTAAGTATACTTCACAAAGAAAATTATACTTTTTAATTCATAATTGGTTGAAAACAGCATTTGCAGCAAGCTGCCATCTTTCCAGTGTATGCTATTTTTGTCTAGCCTGTGTTCTCACAGCCAGGAGTGACAGCTCTAGGAAATGTGGACACTGCTACCAAGCTCTAAAAAGTAATGCTTCCAGATGTCATAAATCAAATGTGGTGTCTGTATGTTGGATTGTTTTTATCTAACAAGACTTTTTAGGTTGGTGTCTTAAAGAGAAGTACATAAGTTGACAGGCAAAAAGTGCATTTAAAACCTTTTCTGAAGTCTTACCTTAAACCAAGTTTTCTCTTCTCTTATTCCATCTCTGTAAAGAAAAAGCCTAATAATATTAAATAGGTACTTCTATGTTACTGGTGGTAGCATCTCCACACCCTGTGAACTGAACTCACCTTTTCCTGGGGTGTTTCACTCAGGATACTTAATGTGAAGTGTGAGTTTAGCTTTAAAACTCTCCAAACTGTAGTGGACAGAATATACAGCTACATTGAGGGCTAGCTCTAAGTATTTGCATGTTTAAGGCCTTGTATCCTAATGCTTATGGAGCATCTTTGTGATTAAGATCTCTTGACTTCTTTGATGCAATCATGTTCTGGGGACTAGTTTGCCTGAAAGGCAACGTTAAAACATGCTAGGAAGTATAACTGCACAAAATCTGTTAGTAAAAGAATCAAATCAACATTGGAACCTTTACAAATGTGTGTTTTAGCTTTAAATGTCAATCTTCTATTTAAAAGGATCCTGTATGCATCAGACACTGAATAGTGGTGTTCACTTCTTGACTGGTGTGAATTAGGCAACTATATTTTTTTTCTAGGTTGCATTCTGTCAAGTGTGAACTCCTTAAGTTGAAGGCTAGAAAACATAACTAAGATAGAAGATCTGGTAGACAATATTTCCTTTGTCTGTGTGGGTCAGGTGTAAACATCAGGATCTTCTGTGGAATCCTTTGCATTTGCAATCTTAAGAAACATCAAAACCATACAAAAAATATTTGTTTGTACTCTGATTATAAGCCCACTTCTTTGCTGTTTATTTTGCTGCTGGCACAAAAGCATCAATGGAGTTCAACACAACTGGTGATAGTCTCTAAGTTTCAACATCCTAATTTTAAACATGAAATCTTCAGTCACTTGATGAAACAGCAAGCACTTTCTTGGTTCAGAAAGCTAGCATTTGCTTTTTAGCCTTGAAAATTGTAAGGTGAACATATATAGAAGAAAGTAAAGTGAAGATTATGTTTCTATACATACATAGGGATATTTCTTCTCATGACAGTACTATCTATTGGAGAGCACTCATGAGATTAACATAAATGGCTTGTTTCTTGAGTTGGAAAACATTTGAATTAATTATTGTAGTTTTTAATATTAGAACCTGGGCCTGTCTAAGTAATGTGGATGGATGAAGAATCAAAGAGGAAATCAAAATAGAGCAGGGTGGTTCTGGTAATTATGCTGACCATGGTCTATTGGGCTTGAACTAAATTGAAGGTTAAAAGGATAGTTTTGTATAGAAAACTGGATACGTTTCAGGTACCTATATATAAAATCTCCAGAGCTGATGTAATTGTTAACTTTTTGCTGAAACTGCCAATAGACTTGATTGATAACCTTTGGTACTTCATTGAGTGATTAGAAAAATTATTACACTGGTCTGACATTCTAGTTTCACTGTATGAAGTCTGAACCTCTTCCAGAAAGACATAACTGGTGGAGTACAGCTTTCAGAGCTAGGGTATTGTGAGCTCTCAGTTGTATACAAATCATCTCTAATGAACCTGACTCTTTGCTGAGGCAAGTGTGAAATTCTGCATTCTGGAATGCTGGTGGCCATCTTTCATTGTCCTCTGTGCTGCTCTCTACTGTTTCCTCGTTTCACTGGGAACTATTAGGCTCACTTTCTTGTTTGCTTTGAGGTATATAACACAGTGACAGTGGCATGATGGATCAGTCTTAAGTGCTACTTTCCAATTCGTACATGAAATTAGCTAAGATGGATAGAGGTGAGAGTTCACTCTTTATAGGTATCTGTTGCTTGGTGTGCAGAAAATATTTTGTTAAACCTTAATCCTGATGACTTTAGTCCAAGTGGGAGTGAGCTTGAATTTCACTGTAATGTCTGTGTAGCTTGGGGTGTTCTAATCTGCCTCTTCTGCTTATGAGTAACTTTTGCTTTTGACTTTAAAAAGCTGCAGTGGAGCCAAATGGAAAAATTGCAGACCTAAGAGAAGAGGACCAGACCTGCTGTCAACTTCATCAAGTTGTTGGAGCAGCTCTTGGATGTCAAAACAAAACCTGTTCTAATGGCAAAATCATAGGGTCTGAGTAGCTACTTTTTCATGAAGCAGTCTGGAGAGCCATATAGGCATAAAGCTGACTTAATTTTCATTTTAAAAAATGTGAGTAAATATTCAGACTAGAACTATCCTACCACTCTTGAGGATGAAATGTGCATCTTTAAAATGTAATTTTACAGAAAACATACTTGATATTGTAGGGTAAATGAGGTTGGAACAGGCCCGGTTAGAAATGAGAAAATCCTTCACCCAGGTGTAGGAGAAAGTTTGCTTAGGAGAATCCGATTTAGGATTATTTTTTAAAAATTGTATGAATGCCTCTAAATTCTCAAGGGTTTGTGTTTTGAGAAAACTCGGTTAACTTTCATGTTGGACTTCTGTCAAATCACTTGCAAGGGCCAGTTCTTTTTCTGTAATGCTAAATGCAGCATAGCTATCTTTCTGTGAGGGTCTGAAGTGTTTCTAGTTAGGCTCAGTTAGCTTAATGTTAGAGCAGTTCCTTTACAGCAGCCTTGCTTAACTTTTCTTTAGTGTCAAGTTTATTTCTAGCTTTTTTCTATCAAACTGAAGCAGGATACTAGCAGCTCTCTGAACTGTAGTACCTAAGGGAGAGGAGATGAGGCATGTTCCATTAATTTTGGAGCTGTTTATCTAACATACCTAGTTGCAGCTTCTCAACAGCTGACAAGTAGACTTGTGGAAATGCACAAAAAAATTTAAAGTAATTGTTGAGTATACAGACTTGTGGCACTTTTGAGGGCAGGAGGATCAAATTGTCTAAACCTGCTTTTATTGACCGACCTGTTGCAGGTGAAGTTATGAAAAATCCCCAAGCAGTGATTGAGCTTCAGGTCATACTTGTGAGTGCAAGTCTAATTTTAATGGCAGAGTCCTGGCCCAGGAGGAATGTAGTAAAGTAGCTCTCAGCCCAGGGCTTGCTTTCCTGCCTTTTGGGCATCTAGGAGTACCAGAGATTGTCTAATTTGGTGCTTTGCATTTTTTTTTTTTTTGCAATAGAGATTAAGTACTAGGAGCTTAAATCTATGCGTTTAGAGCTTCCTCCTTGTCTGCTTCATATTTGTTGGTCATGAATAGGAGACTTCTAAGTGGCTTGCTCAGAGATGCAAAGTCTTACTGAGAAATCTGAGAAGACAAAAATTTCACTTCCCTATCATAAACCTATAGGGTACATTATTGAAACAAAGGTAGTAAAATGCATGTGGAACTTGGTGTCCTGATCTGTGTGTAATGTCAGAAAGAACTTAGGTACACATATATCTTTGAATATTTTTCTCCTGTGACACAATACAGCAGAACTTTGAAGAAGTAATGCTAAATATCATAGCTGCAGTCTAAAGGGGAGCTCCAGATACTTGGCTACTGAAAGGTGATACTTGCTGGGTTGTGGGCATAGGGCAGTTGTTACAAACAAACTAACAATAAAACCTGTTTCTTGCTGCTAATTCTCAGCAAGGATTCCAGCGCTTCTGCTGCTTCTGCAGAAACGCTATCCTCCTCTTTGTATGGCTACTTTTTGTGTTGCTGAATAGAAATGATGATTCTGTGATACAAAGTAGAAAACTGGAAGCCAGTTGAGACAGCTTTAAAAAGGTAGAAAGAAAAAAACACCAAATGCACTAAAACTGATCCAGCACTTGAGGAAGGTGAACTTGAGGGGAGAATGCAAGACAAACAGCTCTGTGGGAAACTTACAATACCACTTACCTTTTAATGCCAAATTATTAAGATTATTCTTCTCTCCTTTTAAATAAGACCTAATTTGCTTTTTGTCTGTGGACCTTTATACTTCTCTAACTACAGGAATATTACCTAGTGTCTCCTTCCTTCCCCAGATAAACATCCCTTACTGATCTCATCCACCTTAACAGAGGCTTTAGGTACTCTTCTTTGTGTTTTGTTTCTTTGCTTTTGGGCTTAATGCTTTAGAAATCATCTTTCTCTGAAAGGATGACTGTTACTCTAGATTCTGAATGATAGCAGTTCATCTCTCTTGCTTGGCAAAGCCGAACAATACAAGAAGCACTGAATTTTGACTGCAACCTGGCAGACTCCATCATATCCATCAATTTATGGATCACACTTAGATTTGTTAGCAAAAACACAGGCTGACTTCTAGAATGACAGCTCTTCTGCAGCAATCCATGGTTTGTTTATTTGTATTCTTGCAGTGTTTAAAGGGCTGTGCATTGCTGCTGAGTAAGGCTTCCCATCTGCCACTGGCAAGCAGAGGGTGTTTTCAGTACTAGCATGGCCACCGTTGAATCTAAATCTGTATTTTTTTTTTTTAATCCTGTAATGAAAATGTTTTTCTTGTGCTTAAGTTTGGATTGATTGCTTGAATGCTTTGATTAGAAAATAGATAAGCTTCTAATTTGATTCTTCTCATCTGTATGTTGTAGTGTCTAGCTTTTCTCTAGTGCCCTTCATCAGTGTATCTCAGAGCTTCAGAATGGGGTTCAGGTGTTGCTCTGTCTTTCTGCAGCATCAGGATAATTAAGCACAGAGAAAGCTGTTTGCCCAAGGATACAGCCTGATTATTTTATTTAGGATCCAGCTCCTTGTAACACCTCAAGTACCCTTGAACTTGGACCCTTTGTAGACTGTGGTTGTCATACAATACACCCTAGTCACTATAGTGGGTAGAGAAATGTCTGCATTAAGTTTGAGGAACCAGATCTATGGTTCATTAGGTGTTGCTTTGAAGATAAGGAATGAGGGCTCCTGTGCCTCTATATGTCTAGCATTTCACACTACTCTCAGCTAGAGAGTGCCTACTTCTGGGTGCTCTAGTGAATATGTATCTTGTAGACCATCTTAATCTTTCCAGGAGATAGTGGTGAGAGCTGCTTGCTGTGGTAACCTCACAACTTGTTCCAGTAGTTCAAATATTTCGTTACTCATTGGATAAGTTATCTCATCACTTATCTTTCAGGCTGTGGCTTCTAAATGTCTTGCCTCATGTGGAATGGTGTGACCTTTAAGATAACTTCTTTCAGACAGAGTACTTCACCTTTTTGTATCTTGACAGTTTCAGAGGGGAACTGGTTGCAAGCAGGCAGTTCTCTATGATGGCTTCTGTATAAAACATGGGCTGCATGGCTGTGACACTGTTCCCTGTGACATTGTCCACTTCTGCACCCAGTGGGAGGCAAGTAGAGATAGTCTCAAAACACTAATCTCCTTTAAAAAAACTAAGTTTGCCTACTTACTTGAAGTGCTTTTTCTGTGCTTCATAATTTAGGCTCAAGGTCAGCAACTGAGTTTTCTTATATTGTTGGCATCCAGTAGTTAAAGCTGTATCATACTGAGATGTGAGATACTAGTATCTGGTACAATGTAGTGTATATTACTCTTCCTACTTGAGCAAGCTGGTGTAACAGCATAAATACCCAGTTGAGATGGGCCCTGGAATTTGTCTAGTGATGTGTGTTTGTGTTTCACTGTTCTCCATAACGTTTTCTACCTCAGTTCACACAGGTACCGGCTTCTCTCTTTTTGCTTAATCAGCAGCACTAGCAAATGCTAGTTATTTGAAAGATGTGGAGAGTTGGAATTAACGGGGTTTGATTTGCTTTTGTTGTTTAACTTCTAATCTAGATCATGCCTGTTGGAGGCATTTTAGGGTTTTTCTTCATGATTTTATTTGTACTATTTTTCTTTTTGCCTAACGCAGCATTAGTACCTGCTTGTAGTGCTGGTTACTCCATATAGATAAATGGTTTGTGGCTTTGAATGTGCTCACCTGTTGCTAAGCAACCTGAAGACATCCCAAATGACACTTAATTACACAATCCTATTAACTATTGACCAAACCTTTAATGTCCAATGAAATTGCTGGTTGTCAACTTTGTAGTGTGGTGTGCTTAGGCAAACACACCTCTTTTTCCATGCGAGCTTTTCTGGGTGTTTAAGTTTCCAAAAAACCTTTTATGCTATGAAATTAATTGATAGCAAAATGAAGGAGTAGTGTTGAATTAAGTTTGACATTCTGGTTTAAAGAGGAAAATTCTCTTCATCTGGATTATGCATCTGTGGTACTGTCAGAGCTGCTTTTGTATCATTAAACGGTAAAGTTGTAGAAAGGAAAGTTTTGAATTACATTTCAAAGAAGCTGATGAGCTGCTTGGAAATTGTCGCAGCTCTATGACAATATCTTGGTTGGTTAAACCTGTAATTACATGGACAGATGGACACATGTGGAGGGTGGAAGGGATTGGGGACGACTGTTTTGGTACCCTGTAAACTACAAATTTATGGAGATGGGCAGGGGTGTAGCATCAAACAAATCACCTTATAGCATACAAATAGCCCCAAGAGAAAGTGTGAACTGCTGTAGGCTCCTTCCCTTGATCTGCTGTGTAATATTCCAGTCAAACAGGGCTATAATGCGATGTAGTAATGTTGGATTTGAGACTTTGTTCTATTGAAGTGCCAAGTCAAAAATGTGAAAATGAAGATGTCAGAGAAAGGTGTAAGGGTAATGTTAAAGACAAACTGTTTAGAATATGGTTCAGTGGAATTTTTAACTTCTGTTACTACTGATATTTTTCTTGACAGAAGATGTTTAAAGCTGCCACATGCTTTAGGAAGTGACTTATTGCAATGGGGTCTTTTCCTCTGGCTTGTTATGTGAGGCTTAGTCGATTCTTCAGCCACTGGTTGTCCTTAGAGCCTGAACATTGTGTAATGTACATTAGAGAGATTTTTATTCTGTACAAAGTCTATTGGAAACAAGATCCAGACTAAGCTCCTTGTCTGTTTTTTAAAAATAATAAAATAAAATTGAGTCGAGACAGCAATGTTTAGTTCACTGTAACTCTAGCAGTTTGGTGGGAAAACACTAACTGATGCTAGCTGTTATGTGTTTTTGGAGTCTTGTTATTTTTCTGAATATTGAGATGCTATTGGGTTTTGTGGACCTAAATCTGAATTTATGTAAATAGCTCTAATTTACATAACTGTACTTTAGAAATTGAGTGCCTAGCACTGATTTTCTGCCAAGTAGGAGCATTATAACAGATGGCGGAATTTTCCACCAGCCAGGTGATAACCACTGTAAAGAGGAGATATTTGTCTTTCTGTAAATCTCTTGGCTTAAGGAAAGGGCTCTGTTATATTGCAGAACTGTTCCAGTGTACTTGTTGTAATTTGAATTACCCAATTTGTTTTACATGTATGGAGTGATAGGAATGCATGTTTATGAATGAATCTTAAATCATCTGATTTTCAGCATTTCTTGTCAGTCCTCACCCTTTCATCATTATCTCAAGGAAGTGTGTGGGTAAGCTTCTATCAGGAGTAACATAGTGACAGTTCAAGCCTTCTGTGCAGCAGAAATGGAGTATAAAATATTTGCAGTTATTCTTAGGTCAGGGAATACCAGAGTAAAAATCGCTCATGAGTAGTAGGGAGCAAGTATTCTCTCTGGAGATGCTTGGCTTCTATCATTCAGGTTGTGCTGGCTGGGGAGCAAGAACAGATGGCAACTGGCAGCGTAGCAGCAGGTGCAGCAGGAGTGAAAACAGATTGTTGTCCTCTGATTAGGTCATGTAAAGGTTTTTCCCATTTCTTTTCAGATCTGCATATTGAGAACTGGGCACTCAGCTATTCCTCGTTCCATGTTAAAGTTAGTTCTAATAGATTTTGCACCCCTAACAGTAGGGAAGCATTTTGGCTTAATATTTTTAGCATGTAAATATGATACACCTAATAAGCACAAGACACTTGACTGTCAATGTCTAGAGTACAGCACTGGAACAGCTTAGAACAGCATTGAAGTTGATGTGCTAGTGGATTAATGCCGGCAAGGACTCACTGAATAGGAACCTGAAAGCTTTTGATGAATGAGCTGTTGAGCTTTGAGTGCTGCAGGTAGCAGTTTACTGTTATGTGTAGAAGACAAGCTTTGTACATTCATATTCTAGAAGCAATAGAAAAGAATTCTCAAGAAAACCTACCTATTGACATCTATAGAAATAAGATGGTTTTCCCCTGAATTCCAGGGGAAGTTAATCATTACAAAGACATCAAAGGCAACCCCTGCATTTTCCTCATCCTCACCTGAAACAGTGAACAAGCAACATGTGTATGTTCTTCTGTGTGGAGCTTTTGTCCTGCTCCCACTGGTATCTTGGGGTGCATGGTAGGACTGGCTTCTAACTGCAAACTCACAGTGCAGAGGCAATTTTTTTAACTGTTGTGGAGCAATTCAGTCTTGCATTGTCAGTCAAGCTGACTGGATCTAAAAGTGCAGATCTTGTCTTTTTTCCGTTTTAATTCCCACTGCTTTAGGGTCATCCTGCCCTTGTAATGACAGAATTTCACAAGTGCTTGACAGGAAACAAAGTTAAATGAGGAAATCAGTGGTACCCACAATTTTATCTTTTCTTTCCTTGTTGTTTTTTCCTTGCTGTTTGATAATACATTGTGGGGATCTGATTTAACATGCACTAGAAGGCAAACAAGTTCAGATCTCTGAGGTTATTGTCTCTTTAGACTAGGTCTTGATGTCCCTATCTATAATATGGTGGTTGTAATTCACAGGCTTCTTCAAAACCACAGTTTTTTCCTAAAACGAAAGTGCTCTGCAGAATCTGAGCATTTCCTGCAGGCCAGTATCATTTTCTGCACAGTTGACTCTTGAAAGTAGCCTCACACAAATGAAAGCTTCTGAGTGTATTGAAAAAAGCTTTGTTGAATTCTGAATTAGGTTTGCTCTTACCCTTTCTGCATGTTATCATGTAAGCAGTACTTCCTTTTATGATGGTAATAATTCTAGTTATATCTTTTGGTTTGAAACTTAAACCGCACACCTGCCAGGGTAGGAATTTGTGTACTGTATCTTCAGCTAAGCTGGATGCAATGCAGTCTGACCATTATTGGGAGAGAAAGTCCTTTGAGCTGCATGTGGTCTTTTAGTGCCCTTTGTGGTCAACAGCTGCTTGACTCACTGCAGAAAGCAGTTTTGCTAGTTCTTTTGTGTTCACAATGCAGGGCCTGAAAACAAACCATCATATATAGTCTGTGATACATCAACAGCAAAACTATCTGCTAAGCACCCGTTCTGCTGCCTGTTGGTATAATTCAGTATGAAGGGAAAACCTGCTTTTGTTTCTATATTAGGTAACAAAAATATGCTCTAGTATCAGTCTTTTTCCCCTTCTAGATTGAACCTGTTTTGTATGAGCATTTGAAAGCAAGGAAATACATGAATGTGTCAGTCAGTTTTGACTGACCTACACTGAAGGTCCATGTGGTGTAGTCTACCTGTAAAGATTTCCATTTTGTAGCTTACAGTTCTGTGGAAATTAGGGACAAGGTACTTAAATTGGTTTGTCCCTTTGTTTGGATGGTGTTGTCCATTTGTCTGATCTTTGGATTTAAATAAGGTGACCTGCTGAGCTTGGTGAAAGCAAGGGAAAAGCAGCATGGATTTGTTTCTAGCATAGTAATTTTAATATAATCTGATATTCCTCTACAGTATTGCACTTAAAAGCAAGGACTGTGCTGCTAGATAAAAATAGATTGGACTTGTTCTGACCTTTTGAAAATGCCTCTAATACACTAGCACAGGCTTTGCCTTAGAACATCTGACTTTTAATTCTGATTGTGGAGTCAAGTGAGGTAAATAGTACTGGGATCGACTGTAAATGACTGAGCTACTTAGCAAATCCTCTTGAAGAACCATGCTTGCTTCCCACCTGCTTTTTACTGTAGGATGATTAAATGCTGGCATGTTATGAGGTAACCTCCCTTACCCATGTGGCCTCTCCCACCACTGGTTTGGTACCCAGTGGTGGTCTCAGCACAAAAGACTGGTGACCGAAAATGCATTGGTGTTAAACTGTTTATTGTGGTAATACACCTGATGGGTTTTGGTGTGTGCATTCCGCTGTGATTATTTGGTTTATGCTATCAGTATGTGAACAGCAGTGTGCATCTCTTATTTTATGGAGCTTTTTTATTTTTTTTCCCATAGTTTTCACTTGACCAAAGAAATGGTGATGGAGAAGCCAAGTCCCCTGCTGGTCGGGCGGGAATTCGTGAGGCAGTACTATACTCTGCTGAACCAAGCACCTGACTATTTGCACAGGTAACATTCCACTTTATCATCCCTTTTTCTGTGTAAATTTCTGCTTTTGTATGTTAAAATTGGTGAATAAGCTTTATTACCATGTCTTGGCTTGCTGAATTTGGACACTTAAATCTGACTTAAGACAAACCCTGGGTGTAGTTTGCTTTAAGTTTTGATCAGCTGGATTCAAACATGAGTAATAAAACTTGGAGGAATTCTTTAAATCTGTATTCTGATTGTTACTGAAATGCTGCTAGATGTGTTCTAAGCAAGCAAGAAGAAATAATGTAAATCAGAAGTGTGTTGTTTGCTGCTTCTAGTTGTGATCAATATAAATTGAAGTTGGATAAATGTTATTTAATTAAGCATTTTTGTAGTTTTGTCTTGATACAGTGCCCCCTAACTAGGGGCAAAACATTGGAAATTGTTTGCTTGTGTATCGGTGTCTCGGTCATACCAGCAGTGATTTGATAAGGCAAAGTCAGAGGAATTATGAATGTGCAGAAAACTACAATCTGTTATCTAAACAAATTGGTTCTGTTTGATTTGACAAATATCCTGCATTGCTAGAACTAATCTAATTTCTGAAGACACACTATGTTTTGCTGTCTAGCAGTAGCTAGACAAATATTTGAAACCTTCCTTCTTCCAATCTCAAGAACACTAGGCAGCTGACCTTTTCCACTGGGGAAGGAAAGTTTACAGTGTCCTATGGAATTCAGTTTTAGTCCTTTATCTTCAAGCAGAATGTGATCCCTTGATGTTTATGACTGCTTAGCTTGTAATCCTTCAAGGTGGAAGATTTATCTGTAGTACTTCCCTATAGATGAACAAAATAAAAAGTACCATAGCTCCTTGCTCAAGCTTTTAAAGTAGAGCTTGAAGGGAAGCCTTCAGCATCCTGGATATTGAAGGCACTGTGTTGCTTTAGAGACCTTGTACAGAAAGGGGAGAATGAGGTGGAACTGTCTAGCTCCTTTGAGACTGGGTGTCTGCTATGGCTGGTTGCTACAGCTTACACAGGAGAACTTTGCATTCTTCAATTAAAAGCCCTTAAATCACTGAGAGGTTAATAGAATTTGTTCTAATAATTCAGATAGAAAATTTGCTTGAGAGTTTTATTCTTAGTGCACTCTGGTGTGGAATCTCAGTCTTAGGTGATAAAGTTTAGTGTTAAAAATATTTCTTTCCAACAGGTTTTATGGAAAGAACTCTTCCTATGTCCATGGTGGCTTGGATTCTAATGGAAAACCAGCTGATGCAGTTTATGGGCAATCTGTAAGTGCTTAATAACCCCTTACTGTCCTGCTTTTTTTCTCTCCTTTGTGGTTGAGAAGAATCACATCCAGTTGTGATTTACCCCCTTTGTCCAAGTGCCTTCACTTAAAAAATGGGGAGACAAAGCTACGTAAACAGCAATAGTTAGACAAGTGGTTCCTTTGAAATTAATAATGTAAAATTGGTTATAAAGCAAACTTAAAAGCTGATGAATTTTCTCTGGAGTTAGGGAATATATTCTAAAACCATGTCTTACGGGTTTGTTTTCTCGGAAAGCCATTAACTTAGCAGAGGTGTCTTCTGCAGTGTAACATCTGTACTGTTCTTTCACAGGATATCCACAAGAAGGTGCTGTCATTAAACTTCAAGGACTGCCACACAAAGATTCGCCATGTGGATGCCCATGCCACCCTCAACGATGGTGTTGTAGTCCAGGTGATGGGAGAGCTCTCCAATAACATGCAGCCCGTGCGCAGGTTCATGCAGACATTCGTTCTTGCGCCTGAGGTATTCTGCAATGAGTGCTGGGGTTGTAGTGCTTGTAATGTGTCAGGGTTAATGAGGCCTGTCTGGCTCGGTGTTGGGATCTGAAGGCTAGAAAGCTTGCCACAAAATTCATCAGGGTTCTGCAAATTCCTTGGGAAATGGCACCACTTCTGTGTGGTGATATGCTCACCTTGGAGATCAGTTACAGTTGTAGATACCCTAATATTGGCCACTAGGTATGTGCAATGCATTTTTTTTTTTCTTCAGCATTTTAAAGTTATCTTTGATTTGCCCCCTAGCAACTGATCCTCTTACTGAAGAGACCTAGTAGAGGAACATGTTTCCTGTCATTTGAAGACCAAGTCCAGATTTTCTTGTAAAAAGTGCTGACTTGGCATTTGAGGTCACTTTTTAAATAGGCATCTTTTTTGAACAAAACAGTTCACATAACTGAAAAATTGCTAATAATTGATGGCAAAAAAAGAAGATTGCAAGATCACTTTATTTTCTTGTTTGGAGCTAAGACTTGATACTTAGACCCCAGAAAGTTTTTTGTTTCCCAGTGTTATAAGCTATTAGAATTAAAAGCACTAATAGGATTAATTTTTGTTCTCCCATTGTTCCCTTGATAGTATGATGCATATTTTGGGGGCTTCTTTGTTTGTGGTGCTTGTGTTTTTTTGTTTTTTTTTTTTTTTCTTTTTCCCTGAATAACTTTGGTTTAATCTTACATGGGAAGGATGATTTGCTCAAGCTGTGTTTTTTGGGTGGGGTGGGTTTTTTTTTTTTTTTTTTCAGTTTTTACATGATGTAATTTAAATTAATTCCTCTCTTTGATTTGCTTCTAGGGTTCTGTTGCAAACAAGTTTTATGTCCACAATGATATCTTCCGCTACCAAGATGAGGTGTTTGGTGACTCTGACACTGAGCCTCCAGAGGGTAAGTAGCAGGAATTTTTGCATGGTTCCTCAGGTATTTGTTTTTGAGTCTCTATCAACACTCCATTCCCACAGACAAGAGGAAATCTTGCTGGAGAAGGCACATCAGCATAAAGCTTCATGGTCTCCTAGTTTTTTTTTTTTTCCTTGCCTCTGGTTTCCTTGCACTCCAGTGAACAGTTGTCATGCAGATGATTATTTTTCTGGCATATTTTTTCTATTAAAAGAACTGTAAGCTTTATTTTAGCAGTCGCAGCTAGATTTGTAGGCTATAAATCTGCTTCTCTGAAGTATTTGGAACATGTTGTTTGACCTTGGTCAAAACTGAGTAACCAAAGTAACAGCAGTATAAGTAAATGTTTGTTCCATCCTGCATCTTGATAATGCTCCCCATGTGCAGAGACTTCACCTGTATGTTGTGGAAAATATCTTATGTTTAAACAGTGTACTAAATATGTGGGTGGTGTATTTTTTCCTTTTCTGACTTTATGTAGAATCAGAAGAGGAAGGGGAGGAACCTGAGGAAAGACAGCAGACACCTGAGGCTGTTCCTGATGATACTGGTGCTTATTACGAGCAGACTGTCAGGTAAGGATATCTTATTAGGTGAAGTCAGATGTTGCATAATACAGACTGCTTGTAGGACAGGTCAAATGAGTTTATTGCTACTCATCATTTTTCCTTTCACAGTCAAAAGATTTCTGTTTACTGGGCAGCTGAAACCTAAGTGCTTTGAGGCTAAATGTAGAGACTGAATTTTCAGTAGATGTAATGCATTTTGCTGCTCTGAAATGTAAGTGAAATTCTCATCCTTGTGCAGTGTGGCCTTTCAGACAGATCAGCCTTGTTCTTCCTCTCAAATGTGATGTACCTGACTTCTGTACTGGACAAGTAGCATTCCTTACTTCCCAATAAGAGAATTCAATGTGATAGCACCTTTGTTTTTTTTTCTTCCCCCCTTGCTTTTTGTGCTGCTGTATAATAGCAATGACATTGAGGAGCACCTGGAAGAGACAGCTGCAGAAGCAGAGCCTGAGCCAGAGCCAGAACCGGAACAAGAACCTGAACCAGAGGTGCAGGAGGAAAAATCTGAGCCGGTGTTAGAGGAGTCGGCTCCAGAAGAGACTGTGGAAAAGAGTCCTTCTCCAGCTCCTGCTGATCCAGCTCCTGCAGTGCAAGAGGACTCCAGGGTAATGACAGTGGATGGCTTTTTTCTGTGATATGGTGGTTTCATCAGTATGTTTGACTCTCCTGTTTTACAGAGTGTGTTCCTCTCTGGTAATACATAAAATATCAAGAACTAGAAGCGTTTAAACTCTCTGTAATTCCACCCCTCTAAATTACTCTTCTTGTGACCAGTTGTCTCTCCCTCACTAATTCTTGTACAGTAACAGGTAGTCAAAATTCCACCTAGTGACTAGTTGGTTAAAATGCCAGGAGCTAAGGTATATTTGGTAGGTATAGGTACTGAGGGAGGATCAGATTCTTTGTAAACAGAACTTCTGGTGTTCTGAACAGACTGCAGTTCCTGATGCTGAATCAGAAAAATGGGTGAAATGTTATTTCTACCTGGGAAGTTTTGTCATTCTTCAATGTTTAGGGAAGCAAAGTGGGTACTCAGGAAATGTACTTTGGTTAACCTTGATATGATAATTGGTCTTAAGACATGGCAGTGGCCTATTTCAACTCTATGCAGAATTTAGAAATAGGGTGGAAATGTGATTCTATTGTCATTACATTAATTAAATCTTCTGAATTAAAATAATTTGAAGAAAGCTGTGGGGAGATTGTCATTGGCTGGATCTGGAATTTCATGGACAGGTTAAAATTTTTTAGTTATCCTGTATGTCTTAGCTGTACCAGAAATATATTTTAGAAGGATGAAAGCATCTGAAGTTGAGTTACAATCTTTTTTTTTTTTTTTTTTTCCCTTCCCTTATCTCTCAGACATTTTCCTGGGCATTAGTAACCAGTAAGAACCTCCCTCCCAGTGGAGCTGTTCCAGTGTCTGGAATACCACCTCATGTTGTGAAAGTACCAGTCTCACAGGTAGGAATTCAGTACCTAAAGAAGCTCTAAGTGCTAAACGGACTGACAGTAGACTGAGGTGGGGAAAAATAGTGTGAAATCTACTTGTGTGTGGTCTGAATGATCACACTCCAAAGACTTTGAAATTCAGTGTTTCCTGTGGGTTGAGAAGGAATTTTCTCATGGAGGAGGAAAAGGGGAGTGTTCACACGAGAGGCTAGATGAACCTGCATCCAAAATGATTGCACCCTCCTAACAAGAGACAACTTTTTTCCCACTGCCTCATCATGAATGAGGTTTTGTGATGAGGGAGTTTATGTAACAGTGTCTGTGTAACTACCTCTGCACTTGGGGCAGACACTTCACTGTGTATAACTGAGTGAGGTGATGTTGAAATTCTGACTTAGTCAAGTTACAGGTTTGCTTTTAGCATATAAACCAAGATGAGGTAACAGGCATCTTAATTACAGGTCAAAAGAACTTTGCCTCCACTGTATTTTCCAGTTGTTTTATCAACGCTTTCATAGTGGTCTCTCAAAAGCAGAACTCTACTCTTATTTCTGATTCTTTCCTGTTAACTCTCTTTTTCTGAATTTATACAGCCCCGCCCTGAGGCAAAGCCTGAATCTCAGACCCCACCCCAGAGACCTCAGAGGGATCAGCGAGTGAGGGAGCAACGAACAAGCATCCCACCACAGAGGGGTCCTAGACCAAGTAAGAGAAGCTACAAAGAATAAACTGTTTACTGCTATTTGATAGTTTGGGGAGAAGCAATATGACAAAACTTTTAAAATCACATTAATTTTGTCAATAAATGAATTAGTTCTACTTTTTTAGATATGGTTATTTTAGGTTATCTTGGTCTGAGTGTTAAGCTGTAGAGCTGAATTTTGCTAGCATATTGTTGAAGTATCTAGGTTTCTACTCAGGTGTTTGGCTTCACTCGTAATAAGCAAACAGTTACAAACTGTTTGTAGAAAGCTTACCTTTTCTTATATGAATGGGTAAATAATATGAATTCTGATTCTTTTATAAGGTGCTAATTAGACTATGGCTTGATTATTGTTTGTTGTGGGGATTGACTTTCCTCAACCAAATTTTACTTTTTTTGATCAAGTTCGTGAGGGTGATCAAGGAGATGTGGAAACTCGTCGGATTGTGAGATACCCTGACAGTCATCAGTTGTTTGTTGGGAATCTTCCCCATGATGTGGATAAAACAGAACTGAAAGACTTTTTCCAAAGTAAGTTAGTGCTTTGCTCAACTTTTGGGGTCTGGGGGTTGCAGCCATTGGTGTGGCCAACAGAGCATTCTAATGTATGACCCAAGAACTTGGCTTTTCTCTTGCAGGCTATGGCAATGTTGTTGAACTCCGCATCAACAGTGGTGGAAAGCTCCCCAATTTTGGGTTTGTGGTGTTTGATGATCCTGAACCAGTTCAGAAGATCCTTAGCAGCAGGGTAAATAAATTTCTAGCCGGTGTGTTTCGGTCTGTTAATAACAGACAATGCTTTTGGGACAAAAACTGTCCCTTTGGCCTTTCCTGAGCATCTTAAAGTAGCTATGATGTTTTTCCCTCCTGTTGTTAGGACTTGTGCAGCACTTACGCAGATTCAGTCTTTTGTTATTGAAATAGCTTCTAACAGCTTAGGGGAACATGAATTTATTAATTATGGAGCTTACACCCAATGGGAAGTTGCTGAGTTCCACACAGGAAGCAGGTAAATAACTTTCAGGAAGGCAAGGTAGAGTCTGACCCTACAGACAAGTAGAATCTTGTTTGTTAAAGAGACTGAGGAGAAGAGATGGAAGAGTCGAAGCTGTACAAGTGTGCAAGTTCAAAAGGGTTTCTGCTAGCAAAGGCAGGGGGTACCTGTTTGGCTTGTCAGCAGTGATTGCTAGTGCAAAATGTGCACCCCATGACTGCAGTGTGGTGGTAGGTAATGAATCTGCATACACCACAGATGCTAGACCTTGAAGAGTTACTGATGAGTCATTAACAAAAGTACCTTTTCTGCTTCTGTTTGCAGCCCATCATGTTCAGGGGAGATGTGCGCCTGAATGTGGAGGAGAAGAAAACACGGGCTGCCAGGGAGGGTGACCGCAGAGATAACAGACCACGTGGACCTGGAGGCACTCGTGGGGGGCTGGGAGGTGGGATTCGAGGGCCTCCACGTGGAGGAATGTCCCAGAAGCCAGGATTTGGAGCTGGAAGGGGGATCGGGCAACGCCAATGAATGCATCACGGATGTTGACATGGTGGCGCAAACCCTTTTTCCTGCAGATTTGTGAATTTCAGCCTTGGGTATCTTGGAATGTGGCCCTAGCCTGTTATAGACTGCTACGTTTGATACTATTTTGGCCCTTTTTTGTTTGTGTTATGGTTTTGTGATTTTTTTTTTTTTTTTCTAGTCCTTGTCCCAGATTCCAGCTTTGTGGAACAACGTTTTAGGAAAAGTGGATTTTCAAAAGAAAAGAACTGAATTTTCTTGTTCACCTCAAACTTACGGACTGGATTTTTTTGGTACCAGTGGTTTTTCCTAGAGGAATGTCTCTAATATTTTTTCCTCTTTTTTTTTTCCTCTCTTCTCCCCCTTTCTACTGAATTTGGGTGCGTTTCAGTCAGTGGAATAATATTTCACGTGCATGTGTTCAAGAGCCTGTAGGAAAACATAGTACTTTGGCAAGTATTTTCAAGGGCAGGAAAGAACTATTGATATATTTTGAAGGTCATATGAACATCCTCTGGTCTGGAGACAATGCCACTTGAAAAATTGACGTTGACCTTTTTCTTTGTGGCGCTGTAAAAGTGGAATAATGGGTATCTGTAGAATCTTTTTTTTTCTTTTGATACATGATCACGGAAAGGAATTCGAACTACTGTTTTACCACTTCAAAATTTTGGATTGTGGGATAGGTTTTAAATGTCTAGAACTTGACTCTTTAAAACGCTTTTCCTGAACTTGTGAAATTTTTTATTGAAATAGGGAGGTTTTTTTTTCATGTTTAGTTTGTATTTGTATAAAAAAAAAAAAAAAAGCAAAATTGTTGTGCCTTCTATTTATCTCTCATTCCAGTCTTGGCAAATTGTTTAAAATAAAAAATAAAAAAGGTCTAGATTTGCTTTATCAAGTCAAGAGTATGTTGGAGTTTTTCCAAGGGAAAGAGGTTCTTCCTTCAGTCACTAGATTTATTAGGTTAGAGCTGAAGTTTTTTAATACCTTCTGTTCCTGAGTGCTGCATTGAAACAATTGAAAACAAGTACTTTTTGGATGCAGAATTTAATAACTTGGATTTGAGGCTGGGCAGGGCCCATTACAAATGTTGCAAAAGTACAACCAAAGTACAAGTACCTCGGTTGCATTCTTTACAGTTCAAACTATTGTGTGAAATAGTTATTTTTGCAGTTTAGGCATTAATGTCATCCCCTGCTTCTGCCACACCTGAAGGGGAAGGATGGCTTTTGTCAGAAGCACAGAGGCTGCCTCGTCTGTCCTGGTGTTCAGAACGATGTTGAACACTTCCCCCTGCCTCTGAATGAAGTTGAAAGTGAAAATAAAATACAAAACTGGGTGATGTCAGTCAAAGATCTTGTGAGGTTGTACTGCACAAAGCAGTATTACTTCTGTAATATGAGATGTTAAACATCTGGATGAAAAGGACAGTTTTGAGCCTACAACAGACCTTCATATCTCTTGGTAATACAAAAGTGCTGCTTAGTAAGTTTGCTTATCTATGTCAGAGTCCATTGTTTCCATGTTTTCCTTGATTAATTGATATAATCACTGTACATATGCAGTATCTTTTGAGCTTTGCTTGCTTTAAAGCTGGAGCAAAGCTGCCCTTGCCCAAAGGGCAGATGTATATTACCTGTTCCAGAACAGTAATCGTTTGCCTTCTACTTGCCAAACTTAGTGGCTGAGCATGGTTGCACTAAATAGAGTTTTGGTTTCTGTTTTGTTTTGTCTTCAGAGTTCTCGTGCTATGTCTCCATTCCATCCTTACAAATGTTTCTCATGTTGACTTGCTTACGATCTGTTCCTCAAGACTTAAGCATCTTGATGAATTGGAGGAGAGCAAAGTGTGAGAGAGCAGTGTCTGCAATGCTCTCACAGCCAGTGTGCTGGGAATACAGACTGCTTCCTCTTGTGGTGGTTACTGGTACTTTTTTTTGTTGTTTAAAAAAAAAAAAGCTTTCTGTATTTTTCATATGGGGTGACTGTGAGGTGAAGGTATGCATGGAAGTCCTCCACTGAGCTCTGTCCTTGTTGCTCATGATATGTTTGTTTTTATTTTTTGAGGTTTTGATGTTAAACCTGAGACCGCAGTAACATTTCACTTCAGACTTATCAAAGTGCTATTAATAGAAACTTTTGTAGCTCTTAACCTAATCTGCAAAAGCACCTGTAAGCCTGAAACAGTTTTTTGTAGTGGGAGTTGGACAGCTCTGGCTCATTGTGTGGTTTGAAAGAGCTGAGGAATGTCAGTGATGAATTCAAAAGCCTATAAGGTGAAGTGTGTGCTTGTTTTTCATTTGAATCATACTCTGTTCACCCAGAAAGTGATGTTCTTGTCCAAGATGACAGGCAAAATAAAGTATTTACATAAAGTTTTATTGGAATGTCTTGTAAAGAAATACCTTTCAAAAGCTGTTTGTGTTGACAGCATCTTGAACAAAATGTAGAGTGACTCAGTATTTGCATTTTGGTTGTTCTGTGACTAGGTAATAACAGAGTCTTACTGAAAAGACCTGCTGTAAAGTGTCACATTGACTGTTTTGTTTAAATTTAATAGTAGCCTGCAGCCCTTCTGGTTTCCCTTGCATACGTTAATGAAGATGGCTATGAAGTAGTGATCTGATTTAGCTCAGCTGGATGTAGTGAGCTAGAATACCTACAAGAAGGCTAACCTCTGATAAACCAAGATAGTCTAACTCTTAGAAAGAAAATGCTGCAGGGAAGTCTCCAATGAGTAAGACTCTTCCCTGCTGGCACCTCCTTCAGTTGTAGCAGTGAGGTGGTGGTTGCTGAAGTGCTTTTGATGTGCTTAGCAGAGAATAGAAGATTTGGGCTGACATTAGGCTGCTTTTGCACCCACACAAACCATATGGACAGCATCTGGAACAAAATGAACCTGACATGCTAGTGACCTACCCTTCTAAGAGCACAGTGTTTCATGTATGAGCAGTGTGATCTGGCCTCTTCTGACTATAAGACAGGTAGAAGTCAGGCTGTTTCACTTCATACCACCTGGGCCAGCACTGGAAGCCATGCTGCCTGTGCTGCACTTTCACTGCTTACTGGTGTACCGTTAAGAGGCTTAGTTAACCCCTTCCCTTATGCAAGGAGAAACTCCTGGAGTGCTCTTCGATATCAGCAGGCTTGCGTGGGGCTGTTGTGTCAAGTTGAACTGAAGCTGTGTATTCTGGACTGCAGGTGTTTGTTCTGCAGTTGAGGATTCAGGTAGGGATCACTTGCTCTGCAGAGCCTTCTTTACAGGTTCATTTTGGCTTGGTTTTTTGGTGTTGTTTTTTGTGGTTTTTTTTTTTTTTCCCCATTTGCTCAGAGGCAAAGCTCTGGTGGTCCTGGGTGTACACCAATCATACACAGGTGAGGGCTGAGTGTACTACTGGAAACAGGGCTTTGGGGAGAGGATTTCTTCCTGGAGTAGGAGGCTGAACCTCTGTGGGAACAGCAGGCTCTGAATCTGAATATGAAGCATTCTTCACCAGTGGCACATGGAAAGGATGTCCTTCAGACCTGGCAGTCTGCTTTCCTTGGTGAAAAGGAAGGTTCTGGGTGCAGGTATGAAGATAAGAGTTGATCTCTGCAGCTTTCTGCATCTCTCAGAGGGACATAATTTAGAACAAAATGTGGGTTGTGTTTTTAAATTGTTTCTCTTTCTTTACACCCTGCCTGGGGCTAGGAACACATGACACAAAGCAGTTTCCCTAAGTTGTTGCATGCCTTAGCAGGAAGTAATTATCTCGGTGATGATTTCAGTTCCCAGCATCACTGTTCTTACTCTGGCTGGTAACTTGAAAAACTGCTCTCCAAAGCTCTTGATAATCTGGTTAGAACCTTGTATGGTAGATGGGGCAAGGGAGTTGAACAGCTTATCTGGTTATGAGACATGAAACAATAGAGTAAAATGCTTTCAAAGTCCATAGTTCCTTGAAGATAGCAGATTCTAGAGCAAGGCTGAGTTCTCAGAATGCATTTGAAGGGGAGGATGTTGCCCTTCTATTTGTTTTTTTGTTGTTACAAAATGCCACTTGCCAAGCCAAGTGGGATCTGCTGCTGCCCTGATGAGATTGCAAACATGACAAAGCACCAGACTGTAGAAGGAAAATACTTTATCTTGTCCATCTTTGAGATTCAACATGAGTGGCAGTCCTTTAATGTTATGAAATGTCATTTTGGGTGTCTGCACCAAGGTCAATTCATCTAGGGCTATGTCCTAGCATGCAAAATGTTGCATGAAACCCCCTCTTTTTTTTTTTTTTCCCTTCTCTCTTTATATAGACCCTAGACCCAAATGGTTAACTGAGCACCTTGCCAGAACCTGCTTCAACATGCATGAGAATTTAAGGCATAGTTTGGCTCTGTGGAGCAGTACTTTTACTGCTGTTCATTTGTGTTTGACTTCAAAATCCAGGACATTATAAAAACAAGACCAACAGAACTTTGAGTATCTGTCATTGCTGTGTGAAAGACCAGAGCAGCTTAAGAGGTGTTTTATAGTGACTACAGAGAGGTGATAACATCCCTCCTGTGGAAAACTTGCTTCTGCTGCCTGGATTTTGATTTCAAGTCCTGGGAAAGGAAGGCTACTGGTGTGTTAGCAACTGTGTTAACCTCACAGGAATCTGAAACAAAGAGCAGTTCAGGAGGCTGAATGCTATGACTGATCTGGTGCTGTTGTAGGAATTCCTTTGTGGGGTGGAGCTCAGGAGGTCACAGATGTGAGAGACTATTCAGAATAAAAAGCTTAATAGTAAAACTTTTTTTCCCCCTTATTGCCATGAATTGTTAGCTTAGCACAAACACACCAGGAGCATGACCTGCAGCTTGAAACCTCTGGCACTAAAGAACCACAGAGTGTGTCAGAAAAATCTTTTTATTTTGATTAGAATCAGCATGAATGTATGATTCAATAAATATATTTTATATACATGTAACAGCAGAAACTTTACATTCCATCTTCAAACTGCTGAAATAGAACATCTGTTTTAAAATTTATTTTTTTCTTTACAAGCCAAAAATAATAATAATAATAAAAATAATCTGCCACTGCTTCTTTGTGTGGTCATGCAAATTGTAGAAGTTACAGCTTTATTCCCTCATGATGTTAAAAATGGTGCTTGGAAGGGAAGCAGTTGCTTTGCACTCTGACCAATGTAGCAAAATTATCTTTAAATGGGGTGTAAGGCCATACCAACTTTGTGTATGCATATATATATATAGTGTAATAAAGTCATAGAAAAAATAGGGAGGTTCCTTTTTAGGGTGGGTAGGGAGAAAGACATTAAGTGCTTCATGATTAAACTGCTTCATTCTTTTTGAAGAATGTAGTGTCCTGGATTTTTTTATTCTTTAAAGCATGAAAATGCTTTATATTCTGTATTTCTCTAGTCCTTCCTCTGCTCTTGAGGAGAGAGCAGCATGAAAATTAATAAGCATTGCCATTTTCCATTGTTTTTTTTTTTCCCAGATGTGTGTTAATGAGCCAGCAGAGGTACTCAGAGCACTTGAGTTGCCCACTTGTCTCATCCTTCATACCTTAACTCCCAATGATTAATTCTTACTCTGTGAAGACTTTTCTGATTATCTCCTGTGAGATTCTGATATTTTAGCACCTACCTTGCAAGGGAGAATGTTTAAACAGCTGAATATAAACTATTTCAATGCCTGTGTTAAAGAAGCTTCTTTTGAAGTTAAAGGAAGATGAGTTTTGTCCTCTTAGCAGCTGCCTCTCTTTCCTATCCTTAAAAGAGTTGATGGGGGCAGTTTTAATGCCACTGCTTCCTTCTGAAGTCTCAGTAAGACTGAAGAGTGAAAATAACTCTCAGACTTTGTTGCCTGCCCTTTTCCTGATTATGAGCATGCTTGGGAGAATACCTGCATCCTGCTTGATTTTAATTTTTAACAAGCACACATACAAATTGCAGAAGTGGATCAAATTTGGATTTAGTATTTCCAAAAGAGCATCGATAAATGAGCTCAGGGATGGATGTGCCATGAGGGTGTAGTCCTCAGTGGCCTGTCCTGTCCATTTGCAGGAGGGTCTGTTTTGGCAAGCCTCATGCTTCACTGGGGAGCACTGGCTGCTGGCAGAGGGATGGGCAGCCAGAAACATCTTACAGCCAAGCTTGTGTGTCACAGCCCTTGGCTGTCCCTTGTGTCAACAGCATCAAGGCTCTGTTGTATTTTGGAACAAACGAGCTTTAACTCAGGCTTTGGAAACAAACATTTTCTTTATAAATTGGCTTACAGATGAGAGGGGTAACAGAGCATAGGATAAAACAATGCCACTAAGTAGGCTTTTTTAAAAGGTTTTGGGAGGTATTCTTGGTAGATAACCGTTTTTTTGAGGGGAGTTTGACCAATGAGATGAATACTTAGGGGAAACTGACAGAATTTATCAAGGACGTAAAACATTCCAGGTGCTAAAGTGTTTCTGTTTCTATTCCTTTTGTGTGTTTCCAATCAAGGTACTCCTGCTGTGTGTTTGTATCTCTTCTCTAAAGTAAAGCCCAGTGCACAATGGTTGTCCTGAAGAGCAATAGCTTAAGTACTTTATTTTTCTTCTAAAGATAAGTTCATTTACAAAACAATGTAAATGGGTGTGCGTTTAGAGGTGGAAAGGAGAAAACCCTGGGTCTTTCTCCTCCTTTTTTCTTTTAGTATCACTGAAGTTTTTCAGTACTTCTCAGTTTTAATATAATAAGCATGATATGTTGTACACTGTGGTGGAATGTGAGTAGACAACGCAGTCCCTAACTGGCACTGTCCACAATAATGTTCTGCCTGCCTGTGGCTGTTGCTTGATTGTGAGTGGGTGGTTACAAACCAGCTGCTTGAGCCAGGCTTGTGTCTCTTCAGGATTCAAAGCCTGCTTCCAGAGTGGTGATCACTGATGCTGCAGGGATGGTAAAGGCTGGTGAAATGCAGTGACCTTTGCATGTCATCTTTAAGTGAGTTCCTTAGTGTGTTGCTTCATCTTTCCATAGTTCTCTTAATTCGCTGAAGTTCTACTGGATTGCAGATGCTTGTGTTGAATGTCTTTTAGCACAGCTGCCTTCTGTTTCAGTTCTTTTGAAACCATCTCTTTCCTGCAGCTTGGTAAGTCTATGAAAGCAGAGGTGGGCTCTGGCCATGGTTGATGTTGTCAATATGGCATGGCCAGACTTGGGAACCACACCTACTGATCTTTTTGTGTATGAATTCCATTTTGTAGTAAGCTTGAGATGCTCCAGGCAGTACATTTTTCAGGATAATTAAGTTTAAATGCATGTGGTGAGTTAAGTCACTTGGCCTTTCTGTCACCTATACACCTCTGGAGTTGGCCAATGTCTCCTGACCAACTTCACAGGGAGTGCACCACTGACTGTGCAGTGAGGTGCTCTGACCTTGCTGTGAGTAGTAAGATGGAGCTCACAGCCAGAGTTCAAGCACAACAGACTGCTCTGCCCAGTGAGGGAAAAGTGAATTACAAACCTGTCCTCAAATTCTCACATAACATCACTTTAATGTTTTATTTACCAAAATTTCCAGTTTGGGCACTCCCAAAGCTGACAGATCCCCAGGTTAACCTGCTGCCTTGACCTGATTTAAGGAGGTACCTATAAAGGATGGTTTTGAAATCCCATGTCAAGTTTAGTAACCCTCTTTTGGTGCTGGAGGACTCTGAAGAGGGCATCAGCCTGGGAGGGGAGGTGCTGTACTTCAGAGTTCTTCACTTTGAGTAGGTTAATTTAGGGATTTGTCAGCTTGGTCTGTGCTGCTTCTGAGCTTATTTGGTTATTTCTCATCTAACCCTGCAATTAGAAGAATGCAAGTGTTCTGGACTGAAACAAACAGTTTTGGGAAGAGGGGGGACAGGGAACAGTACAGATACAGTGCAGGCAAAGGCAGAGCAAAGCTTTTGTTCAGTTGTTTCCTCAGCTTAGGCAAGCATAAGGTAAAGGAGCTTGTGCTCCTTTCTGCTAAGATTTGCTTGGGTCAGCGTCTAGCTGATCATTTCTTGCAGTGCTGAGCTCTACTGCTGTGACCAATAGCACTGACCACAATTACTTAAAATGGTAAGGAGAGGATGTAACAGTAGCCTGGCTCATTAGTGGTGCAGTTTTGCTGGTTAGTTTTAAGGGTGTTTTTCTTATAATTGTCTTGATTGATGGCAAATTGAGACATACATTTGATCAAGGACTTGCCAGACTTGTTTGCTATACTCCTACCTGTGAAGAATGTCCCAGTGTCCCCTACCTTAGCATGCAGTTGATCAGCAAGATGCATTTCCAGCACTGTTCTTAGATGTTACAGAGGCTGCCCTTTCTCTGCTCCCTTTATTTGCTGGTTTCTTGTGCTTTGTTCTTAGAGATAACACTGCCTGTGCTCTACCATGTGTTCCTCTTCCTTCATGAGACAAGTCAAGCCTCAGGAATTCTCTTTCCAACCTCTCAAAGAACAAACACAAGCCTCAACTCCCAGGAGCACTGCGTGGACTGGGATTACAATTCTGACTGCACTTACTGCAAAATGAGAAGTACTACAATCTCCTATGCCCTACATGATGCTTCATCTGCTCATTTCTGATCCCTGCCCTCACTCTACTCTTGAGTGTAGTGAGCAGAACTTTTAGGACTCTTTCTGCTAACACTGAAGCCTTGAAGGAGCAGAGCTGGCTTAGAAGCTGTGGGCACAATAGTTGTGTCCATCTGTGGCACATCACAAGCTGCAGAGCTGGCCCTGCTCCTCAGGGGCTCCTGTGTTGGCTCTTTAGCCCATCACAAGCAACTGTGATGAGGGTGATTCAAACAACATATCCAGGAAAGGTGGCAAAGGCACCACCTGTGGCACAATCTGTTCAGTATTGCATAGTTTTAGTTCAGTAAAGGTCAGTGTTTGGGGATTAGGTGCCAAGCAAGAAACACTGAAGCCCAAGCCCCAGTTCTGCTGTTGTTGGAAGTCATGGCCTGTCCATCTCTGCAGCAGGACTAGGATGGGCTGATGCTGATTTAAGCAATCAGGTCTCCACTGTAATTTTGACTGTGAGGTTGCCTTCCTATGAGGTTGATTCAGGCTTGAACCTGGAGCTGTAATTTAGTGCTCACATTCTGTGGTGTGCTCAACCCAGGCCAGCTGGCTCAGCTGGTCTGCAGCCTAAAGCTTAATCCATGTTTTTGTCAGACAAGTAACCCAGCAATGACCTACTATCACCAACATGCCAAAGTAAGGCAGACACATCCTCCACAGACCCGCTGGGGAAGGTGATTTCAGCTTGCTGCAGGGCTAATAATCCTGGGACCAGCTTCCCAAAAGCTGCTTGTGAGCTCTGTGCCAGTCGGACCTGGCAGCTCCAGACCACTGCTCGTTGTCCCTGCTTATGCTGAGCTTGACTCACCTGCCATAGCAATGACATACTTGCAGCTCTAAGCCAGAGCATGTGGTTAACGATGGCCAAGTTCCCTGGATGGTGAAGAGGGTGTCCTTGTTTGGCTTAAGCTACACTTCTGCAATTCAAATGGCAAATCTATAAACGAAAGATAATTTCAGAGCACCCTGGTGGCTTATTTATGGTGGTCTCATCCTATGCCCAGCAAAAGATGGATGATTTTATACTGGAAACACCAACATTCTTGAACCTCAGGCTAGGAACAGGTAGTAGAGTTTAGTATCCTCTTTCCTTGCGAGGACTACTGCTGTTGGGAAGCTGCTGAGGTCCCTCTCCCTTGTGCTTTTTTTGGCTGGCTTTTTGCTATTGGTTAAAGTTGAGGCTACAAGCAGGGTGTGCAGGCCCTAACAGTGATGCTTTGAGTGCTGATGGGATAAAACCAAAATGAAGCCATCCCTGCCTTGCCCCAAAGTGGCAACATCCCTTTGTGCTGAATCTGCTCCCAGTACATGCACTGTCCCTTGGGTCAAACCCAGGTTAACCAACCTCCATCACCACTGGGAGCCAGCCCTATCCCAGGATGGGCTTCAGCACTCCATCTGTAACAGACCCATGAGCAGGAATGTCACTAACAGAGGACTCCCTTACAATTTCTACTCAGAAGCCTGGCAGCAAAGTGCATGAAGAGTGTACCTTATGGTTGCTAGAGTTAATAGTCACCATTACATAATGCAATCTCAATTCCTGCTGCCAGCTTTGACTCTTGCATCCTGTCTGTTAGCAGCATCTACCTTGAATGCCTGAAGACACTGAAGTGATGTGCAAACAAACATCTCCTGTTGCTTTTGCTTTTCAGTCTGTGCCAGGGTCCTCATTTGGCAATTAACCAGCAATTTCCCCTGCTAGGTGCTGATATCATCCCTCTCTTCACAGACTGCCATGTGGTTTGTGTCCTTTACTATCTTACAGTACTTGGTCCTTTGCTGGCAGAATGATGCTTGGGGCAATGTGATGGGGTGAGTGAGGGTAGAAATGAACCAGGAAAACTGCAGACCCTCCAAATGAAAAGGACATCTGCTGCAGGGGAGATCAGGGATTGGAACTGCTCAGCAACAGGCTCAGCCTGTGCTTCCTGTTACCAAACTAACTCTATCTCCAGTGCAGGCTCTGCACATCAGTGTTACCTCAATTTGGGATCTCTTGAGGGTATCCCCCAAGGGCTCTCTCTCCCCCAGCAATTCTCAGAGGAGATGAGTCATTTAGTACCAGCACCAGCATCTCCTCATCAGCTGTGGGCAGAGCCTGAAGCATCTCTCAGCAGATGCCCTGTGCAAAATGCACAACATCTCCTTACATGTTCACCACAGCTTATTTCTTCCCAACCCATGACAGGCCTTCTGCTACACACCAGAGGAGAAGGAGACTTGGAATATAAGAACCTGCTTTCCAATAAACAGCTGTTCTGCAAACTATGGAGAGCTACAGAGGTAACAGCCAAAAATTCTGCCTTCTGAATTAGGCTGCTTTGCTTTCACACACAGCACAATCATTAAAGACCTTGTTGGCCTCCCTTGCATTCCCCAGGAGTCCTCTTCATGCATACTTTACTGAGAGGCCAATTCCCTGGTGGCTCTGTTAGCCTGCCCACTTAGAAGGAATAGTTTTATTGCCATATTTTGTCCTTTATTTCCCAAGACACCTATTGGTACTAGGTCCTTCAAAGGTTGTAGAGATTTACTCCATAAGAAATGAAAATTCAGATGGTGAAAGGAGGGAGATGAATAAAGAAAGATGCAACGTACTTGAACAAAGTAAAGAAACTTGTGTAGGTTCATTTGAACCAGAGATGTGCAACTATTCTTAAGAAATGTTAAGGAGAAGGAGATGAGGGGATGGGAAGGCTTCAAGGACCTGAAATAATTATGAAGCTGCTAAAATTCTTCTGCTCTGGTGCTTATCCTAGTACCCTGAAGAACAATCAAGTATCTCAGTTTTCTACTTTAAATTGTATACTGCCTCCATATGAATGATGGAAATCTACTGAAGCAGTAGCAACAGAAGACACTCCTTAAATCTCTGTTGAGGAGAGCCTCAAGTGCTTTCTAGCAGAGAAGGGAGCAGATATTTCAATGAACTAAGCTCTATGGGATGCTCCAGCAGGGCAGGACTTGCTGCTTGCAGTTATGCAGACAGGAGATGCACAATGTCCAGCTGGCAGGCAGAGCCCCCAGAGCTGCAGCTGCACTGGTAGGGTGGGTTTTGAGGGGCAAGGGGTCCATGCTGCATTACCCACTGCTGCTGTTAGCAAGCTTTTGGAGTAAGGAATGAGCTATTGAAAGAGGTTGCTTCTTTGACACAGATTTAAGAACTATGACCAGTTAAGGAATGGTAGTGCAGGACAAAAATATGGTTGTATAAATTCTGTGAAAGATATGGTGCCATTTCAAATAGCTTTCTCTCATTTCCTATGTGCCTTTCTCTTTTTATATTAGAAATACTTCTGATATTTTTATTTTTTTCTTTTTATTTTTTTACCCCACCAGCATTAAGAAATCCAGCAAGAAATTACAGTCAGGATAGTGTTATTTGAACTGTCTTGGATTTGCCTCAAAATGAAACCTCTTCAGAGAAGGCAGAAGGAGAAAAACCTTCCAGAAAAGTCTAGGGAAAACAACAATAAGAACAAGTTTCTGTCCACAGGACATGAGATTATTCACCACTTGGAATTGTTTGATGCTTCTGCAACCAAAGTCCTTCAGCCCTGACCTACAAAGGCTTCCAGGACAGGAAGAATGAGGGTATTACCAGCCCCCATGAAGTGAATGACCTTGCCTGTGTGTTTAAATCCAAGCTGGTGCTTTGCCAGGGTCAAGGCTAAGCCTTGCAATCTGTAGCAGACTGTGTGCTGACTGGTCTGTCCTGGATGCTCTTCAGCACCTCTCTCAGATTTCCCTGCTACTGGGATCCTAAGTAGAAAGTCACTTTAATCAGGAATTCAAGTGAGGAAAACCTCATCTACCTAACCAAAAAAAAAAAAAAAAAAAAAGTAAATTTATCCTACTTTTTGTTTTCCACAGCTGCATTTATATATGAGGAAAAATAATTCCTGCTAGTGAAGGATACATTCCCAGCAACATCTGGAAATAATATTGTTTGGGATCAAGAGTCCAAGTGAATTAGGACCCTTTTTTTTTTTTTTTTTTTTTTTTTTTTTTTTTTTTTTACTGCCAGACCAGCTGCTGTCTCTTTTATTCAGAGATTTTGCTTTTGAGCCTTGTTCCTAACAAGGGTGAACAATGACTGAGTTAAATTCTATCAGTATGCCTGGAAGCCAGCCTGCAATATCAAATCTTCTACATCCTGACTAATAAATATAATTGCTGGCACTTTGAAAGCAGCCTACTTTGAAGATGAGATGGGCTATCAAAGCAAGCTCTGTTGCAACACAGAGACTAAACACAGCCTAGTACAGATGGAGAGAAAGGTTTTGTTTTTGAAAACTGCACAGACTTGCCAAGGGCTCCTAGGACAGTCTAAAGTCTTGCTTACATGATGAACTGGGCTGGCAGGATGGCTGTGGGACAGCTATCTCAGCACCATCAGACCTTTGCCAAGACTCCAGCACGTTTCATGTTGGCATGTGAGGAGTGCTGCTCATTGTCACCATGCTGGCAACCCTGGGAGTGGAAAATGGCCCAAATGGAAACTGGCTGTTTAATGAAGAGGAAATAATGCTGCCTATGGGGAGCATCAACGTGCCTAGTAGTTGGCAGAGTCAAACTGGATGCAAAGACAGGTTGGTAAGCATGTAGTTCTTATTTTAGTCTCCGAAAGTCCTATGTCCTCCACTAGCTAAAGTCTTTCTGTATAAGTAGGGAACACATTTTTCTGTTGATTTCTGGTCTTTAATTTGCCTTAGCCGGTGCCAGGACGTGACACTGGAGCTCAAGTGAAGCAGTAACTGTGAGCTTATCTGCTTCTCCAAGCAATAGGATGACCATAGGATTCCTCTTTGATCTCAAGGCCCTTCTCTAAGCTGGAACAGAGTGAAGTGAGGTGGGAATGTATTCCTTCTCCACCATCTAGTCTTGCCCTTGGGATGTAGGATCAAAACTCACTTGTCTGGGAAGGATGGTGCACAAGATTTGTTAACAACCTACAGGCAACTCCCTCGAGCAGCTCCAGCTGGTAGGGAAACCCGCAGCTGGCTGGGTGCCAGCAAAGCAATCCCAGGTAGCCTGGAGAGACTGAGAAGCTGTTTGAACCACAACCACATTGCCTGACTCTGAAGTGCAAGGTCTGGGCATCGAGGCAGGACATATTTTTTTTTTTCTTTTTTTTTTTTTTTTTTTCACCCCCAGATGACAGCGATTTGCAGTTGCTCCCCTGCGTGAGCAAGGAGCTGCGGTGTGTGGGCTGCCGAGCTCTGCCGCCGGGCAGGGAGGGGAATTCCCTGGATTTGCTCTTTCATCTCAGACAAGGACGCGCCGCTTAGAGCAATTTCACAACCCGCAGTTGGCACGGCCGGCCCCCGTGCGTGCAGGGAGGGTTCAATAATTCAGCAAGCAAAAGCAGAGCCAGCAGCAGGCTTGGGCTCCAGCCAAGGCTCGGAAAGTTGTCCTAGCATTAAAAAAAAAAAAAACAAAAACCAAAAACAAACAAAAAATCCCAACCCACAAACAACCCGCCTCTGCTCCACAGCTTGAGATCTGCCTGCTTGGAAAAACATTGTCTGCCAGGGGAGGGAGGAAGCCTGAGCCCACAGGTTTTCTGTGCTCGGATAGAAGGAAGGGGAAAGGGGGCTGATGTACTGCTTCAGGCTGGCATTGCATGACTGCTCCTTGTCTCAGCAGTGCCAAAGGGCTCCAAGCTAGATGGCCTCTGCCAAAACATTAGGAAACATTGCTGTTTGCCCTAGTCCATACAGTGACCATCATGGCTTTTTTCTTTCTCTCCCTTTTCCTTATCCTTGCTTTTTCTTTTTTTCTTTCCTTTTAAATTTTTTTTTATTTCCCTCTATTGTGATTTGATAGTGGTTTTTTTCTTTTTAAATTTTTTTCCCTTTTTTTCTTTCTTTCTTTTTTTTTTTTTTTTCCTTGTAAATAAAGTGTATTTAGTGCTGGTGAAAGACGCTGAACTGGCAGCCTTGGAGATGGTGTCCATCTACTTAGTCCTGGAGAGCCCTGATATTTTCTCTGGCTTTCTCCTCTTAACACCAACCCTGTGCTAGGATAGCTCACAGCTCTCTGTGCTCCTCTGCCTTCTCCCAGAACTGTACTAGTTGGGTTACTTGTGGCTGAGCCTTGACTTCCACCTCCTGTCCCAGGCTTGAATGCTGCTGCACTGGACCTGGGACCTGATAGTGCTGGAGGGCACATTACTCTGAGCTGTGTCAGCTGCTGTAGAGGATGCAGCTTCTGTAAGCAGCAATCTGACTGCTCCCAGAACAAGCATCTAATCTGCAGCCCAGGTCAGCTGTGGTTTGGTCTTGAGCAGGAAATGGGGAAGAGAAAAGAAAGTGGAAGCACCTCCAAGGTGCCACTTGTCTCTCTGCTTTCATTTAGTTCCTAAGCCAGACCAAACCCCAAGTGCTTCAGTGCAGACTGATTGTCTCTTCCTTCATACTGCCTTTTACCCACCTTGCTAAAGTGCAAATGAACATGACTAAATCACCAGGGTGCTGCATCCCGCTTTGTGCCCAAGGTCCCAGAGAGGCAAGCTGGGTATTAAGCCCTTGACTTGCCTGTACCAGGCTTTCAAACAACACCCTGGAGGTTTTTGGTGCATCCCTCCCCACCCCTAACATCAACCTGTGCTACCTCTTGGCCAAAGGGAAACCCTTTTTTTCACCCATCCCCACTTCCCTCCCACCCTTCCCCATCCTCACCAAACTGTGCCAGCCTCCCCCAGGACTCTGCTGGGCAGCAGGGAGAGGCAAAGCAGCCTGTCCCATCTTCCTATCCATGTTAAAGCTAAATGCAGCACCAAAATAGATACAAAAATAGAGCTTTGGGCCCATTGGCCCAGCTTCACTCTTAATATTACTGCTATGAAATGTCTGAAAATAAAAGCTGCTCTCTCTATACACGCTTTCCCCCACCCCCTCCCCACCCTTCACCAACAATATTGCTCTTTGCCCGGTCCTGTCACAACAAGGCATCAAATATGCCTACTTCTCTCTACATTTTAAGTAGAATCTCTGCCCTAACTCATCCAACACTTCCATCTTCTCATTGTAAACAAACAGATGAGAAAGGGGTCTGGGAAAATAATAATAATAATAATTTAAAAACTCTTTTAAAAGTCTTTCATCATTTCCAGTGTTCTGAACAGCTTTTCTGACTCCGGGGACTCGAATCCTGCCAGGTAATTTGAAAGGACAGAAGGTACCTGTGATTTCTGATGAAGGCCCTGATGTCCTTCTTGGGTTTCTCATTGGCTGCTCTCTGATGGGGATGAGAGAAGGGAATGTGAATGCTTTCCTCTATCCAAAAGTCACAAAGCCTTTGATTGGGAAAGCCATGACTAAAAAAAAAGTAAATATATATAAAATAAGCAACAGCCTATAGCCTCTTTCTTCACCTTCCCTCTCTATCCATTTTCAAAGTGCAAAACCTAGAGAAGCATAGAATGATTTTCTTGCTTTTTTTTTTTTTTAACCTTTTCTTAGGGCTTTTTTTTTTTTTGTTGTTTTGTTTTTTCCCCGCCCCCCCACTGGTATGGCCTTTCTATAGCAAAAGTCAGAAAAAGCATAATTGCAGTCAGTTCTGCACATGGAATCCATGAATCATTCCAGTGATTTGAGAATCTAAGCTGTTAATAAGCTAAAAAAAAAAAAAAAAAAGGATTTTTTGGGGGGTTGGGGGGGGCTTTTTTGTTGTTGTTGATTGTTTTCTTTTTGCATTATAATTAAGCATGAATATATATTAATATATTACACTGCTTGGATTGCAGCTGGAGCAATCCAAACCTTCCCTATGCTGTAAAACTAACCCCCACCCCGCTCTCCCTAGATCAAGAGTTGTTTGTTGTGTTGTTTTGTTTTGTTTTTTTCTCCTCCCTGTACCACTTATCCTCAGTTCACATAACTAAAAGTCCCTCCCAGCCCTCCCTCCCCCACCTCTGTTTTTGTTTGTTTGTTTGTTTGTTTTTAGTAGATATTGCCACATTCTTAAATTCATGCATAGCTGCATTGCTATTGCACATAGCTAAAGGACTGCTCCGCTCCCTCCCGGCTGCTCCCCTCTTCCCTCACTGGTTGTGCACATCCTCTCTGCGGACGATCTTGTAGATGATCCAGTAGAAGATGTTGAAGATGAGGAAAGCCATGGGGAAGCCGATGCGGGAGATCTTGTCAATCTTCTTGGCCCTCTGGATGAAGAGCTTCCGCATCTCCTCGGGGGAGCGGGAGGGCGGGGGAACCGGGTTGGCTGTGTTGTTGTTGTTGGCCCCCTTGACGGAGATGCCGTCCTTGGCCTGCAGGCAAGCTGGGCCCATCCCGTAGGCGGTGAAGTTGAACCTGCCTTCGCCGGCTTCGTCCTCCTGGAACAGATTCAGCATGGGACTCTACTTAAAATGAGATATAGACAGTGCACCCTCGCTATAAGGCTCTCCGCTGACGGCTGCCTGCTCTGCGAGGGGAAGACGACTCCGTTGTGCCCCAGCCTCAGTGCCTTTGGACAAACTCTCTGCTCTTGGGAGAACAGCCTTATAGAAGGGTGCCAGCTGTGTGATGCACAGAGGCAAATCAGGGGATCAAGGCACCCCACAGAGAACAGGGCTGACTTCCACCCCATTGGGGTCTTTGACATGCTTGAAGGGTTCACGGTACTGCCTCCTTTTTTTTCTGTTTGCATCCCCTGTTTTGCTTCTGCCTTTCCCTCCCCACCCCCTCCTATCAGCACCTTCTTTGCTTTGCCAGTGCTGTGTCAGCTTGCCCAGAAGGAGTGGGCTCCATGTAACTCACGTAGGTGAAGCTGCAGTGTGAGACTTCCTCCGGAGTTACATGGCTGAGCAGGCGCCGAGACCTGTCCAGGAAAAGACCTCTGCAGCAACGTGCAACCAGCCCTCTGCTCACCTGCCCATGGGAGCCCCTGAGCCCCACAGCTCTTCCCCACAAGCTGTCTTCCTGGTGTGGAGCAGAAGTGCCCTTCTACAAGTCAGTGGTAAGATCTGAGTGCTTGTACTAATTCTAGTTATTGAGGAAGAAAGGAAAAAAAATCTTTTGTTTTCCCCTCTAAAGGCAACTGCTCTGGCTGTTTGTTGGTGGAGGCTATTTGTTGGTGGAGGCTTTGCAGGCTTCTCTGACTGATTGACAGAATCATAGATCGGTTTGGGGTGGATGGAACCTTTGAGAGTCATCTAGTACAACCACCCTGCAGTGGTGAGGAGCATCTGCAGCGAGCAGGAACATCTCCAACTACATCAGATTGTTCAGAGCCTTGTCCAACCTTATCTGGGATGTTTCCAGGGCTGGGGCATCTACCACCTCTCTGGACAGCCAGGGTCTCACCATCCTTAGTGTAAAAAAAAAACAAAAAAAACCCAACCAAACAAAAACCCTCTGTCTTCTATCCAGTCTTCCTCTTTTAGTTTAAAGCCATCAACCCTTGTCCTGTCACAACAGGCCCTGCTGATAAGCCTGTGCCCATCTATAGGCTCCTTTAAGGACTGAAAGGCCACAATAAGGTCTCCCTGGAGCCCTTCTCTTCTCCAAGCCCTATGCTATTCAATATGAGGATGTAATCACATGGAAGATCAAGTCTGGCCAAAATAATACAACCAGTGAGTTGCAGAGGCAGGGTCAGAAACCCAGGTCTCTTGACTAAAGGTTTCTGAGACCAATGGCACTGATTAACTGTCCTGGAGGCTGATCCATGCTATGTCCCCCAATGTGCACATCCCAGCCCTCTCCCTCATAACCTTCCTGCCTGACCTGCCCCTGCTGCCCCTTCTCCTCTCCTTTGCAGAGGGTCTTTTCTGGATGGCCCTGTGTTCAGCAGGTAGCTGCATGGGATGGAAGGTCTGTGCTGGGAGGCTGGGGTGGAGCAGCAGGAGGAAGAGCACGCTCTGAGCAAAGCAGAACAACCCAAATAACCCTCTTTGTTTTGGGGGTTGTTTTGGGGAGGGTGGCAAGCTGGTGAGCTGTGTGACCTACCAGCAGGTTTATTCATTTCTGGCTGAGACAATTTTGTTAGGCTTTGGATAATTCTTTCTTGCTATGGTTGTGCCCCCTTGGTGTATCTCTGGTCCTTGGTGTCTGATGCCTGACAATCCTTAAATGTTTTTTGGGCTCTAACAACACCTCTGTGAGGGGGCAGTGAACTGGTTGGGGAAACTGAGGCACTAGGATCTTTCTAGTCCAATACTCCCCTTTCTTCCAGAAGGAAGGAGGTAAGAGATGGCTCAGAAATGGAAAGGGCCAGTTGAAACCTGGCAACAGAGATTTATTGATTTTATCTTTATTCCTTAGCAAGGAAGACAGACTCTTAATGATGAGAATAAACTAACACTTTGCATCTAGCTCTGAGGAAACTAAGGAACAGCTTTGTCTGGATGCATTTTGTGCCAGAGCATGGCACACTGCCTGGCACATTGAGCTGTAAAGAATGACTACTTGGTTTTGACAGGGACAGACCTAACAAACATGAGCACCAGCTAGTCCTCTCCCCAGCTACCTCCACCACTGCAACATCTCACTGGATTTTAGCCTAGCATGTCATACCTAAACCAGGCAGAGCTACCCAGACAAGTCAGGCCATTGGAATGGAGCAATTAGGTTCTTTGGCAGCTGCACTAATCCATTTGCATATTTGCAGTCAGCTCCTAGTTTTCTGATGAGCCTGCAAACCTTGTTCATTTTGCTCTTGCAAGTGTTTTTGTTTATGCTTTGTTCCAATTAAACCCCTGTGAGATTGGGCAGGGATTGCAACAGCAGCCTGGTGTTCAGTGGAACAGCTCTGGCAAAACCCTTTGAAACTCAGCTGTGTATTAGTGGCTTTTTTCTCCTTATTGTTTCATAACAGAGTGATCTGCATGCAACAGCCTGGGGCCAGAGATAGGATGCCTGAAGCTAGGTGAGCTAAAAGCTCTATGAGGAACCCATGCTGGGTGGTTTTAGCTTCACCTGCATTTTCTGAACCAAAACAGATTGGCTGAGTAGGTTTTGAGATGGCAAGGTCTTGCTCTGGCCAGACAAAGTCGGTGGGTGCTGGTGTTCTCATTTGTTGCTTCTTTTCCCTTGCATTTGTCCAACACTTTTCATCTGTGCTCCTCTCTGGGTTGTGTCCTCTCTGTTTTGCAGATGGGACAACTGAAGCAGGGAGAGGCAAATCTACCAAGGGACAGGGATTCTTGCTCCTTTTTTTTCCCACTGCCTCCTGGAATGGTGGCAGTTCTCCTGGCACGCACTGTGAGCTGCTGTAGGATAGGTTAGACCCTGGGAAAAACTTTACTGGATGGGACAGTGAAGCAGTGGAATGGGAGATCTATGGTTAAGACAGATCATGGAGAGCTCTTTAAAATAGAGGATAGACAAACACCTATGAGCAATATTTTGGAGAGTCCTTGGTCATCTCCTCTTTTGAAGTTCCTATCAGCAAAATTTTCCTTCCTTTCTTTCAAAGCTAGCTGGAGAGTAGCCTCTCAGGCTTGGTGCTGAAGATTTGATATCACCTACCTGATTCTACTTGTTTATTAAAGACAAACTTAAAGTGCCTTTGGTTTTGTGATCACAACCACTTTTAGGTTTCTTTCTAGTGCATCTCGTGAGGTGAAACCTTTGCTGTGATCTCAGGCTAAAAGCTGCTAGAGTCCAGGCTGCAGGAGATGCCTGTCTGTGATGCATGCGTGCCCAGACTGGCATCAGTGATGGCGAGCAAGCATGGAGCGAGGCTAAGGCTGAGCACGTTGCTCTTTCCTTCCAAGAGGAATCTGCAGTCAGTCTGAGAAGCAGATGCTTTTGAACAGGGAGATGACAGAGACAAAAGACTTGTCACTTACCTCCAGGCTAATGAAGGCTGCCTTATGTGGGGGATGCTGTTTGCTGTTAGACATCCCTCACACCTCCCTGCCTGTCTCCCCCCAGCCCTCACTGTGTCTTCTAAAGAGGGAGAACTCAGACCAGAACACTGCTGTGTGAAAATTGTTCTGTTGAACACGATTCTTTTGGCCTATACCACTTGGTTAGCTAACAAAACTCAGCTTGCTAGACTCCTGGGGCCAGCAGACTGTTACAAGAGGCACAATTCATTGAGGTAGCTCTGCTTTGTGGTGTGTGACCCTCCTTAACATCTGACCAGGTACTGAGGACCTGGCTCGGTTCAGTTAACAGTGTAGAGATGCTGTGCTGGGACAGGTTCCAGCTGTGTCCTTCATGCTTTGTGTATTACCTTATGGTGCCTCCTCTTCCTTCTGAACCTGAGCAGCTCTTTGTGCTGCCGAGAGACGAAGTTGACAGCAGCATACTCTAGAAGTGCAGAGAACACAAACAGCAAACATACAGCCATCCAGATGTCTATGGCCTTCACATAGGACACCTAGGAGACAGAGAGAGAGGCTTAGATGGGGTGGCTCCTTCATCTAAATGCCTTTTTACTATTTCACAGGCAACTCCCAAGATCTTTGAAAGGAGTTGATCGAGTCATGATGTGGTTGATACCTGCTCTTGGATCCGGAAATCTCTCATTTAACATGAATGTATTATGAGCCCACTGAAACTGCTTCTAGGCTCTCTACTAGTAGCTAATTCACAGGTTTTAATTTTTCCAGGTCTTGATTGTGATGGTTTTTATACAAGGAAGATAGTAATCCAGACTGATGATATTGGAAGCCTTCCTAACAGGGAATTTTGGTACTGTTACAAAAGTATAAGGGTCAAATGAGCAAAAATCTAGAACATACTGACCTGCAGGATCTTTGTGTGCTTTACACCCTTCAGTTACTTTTTCCCTTTAAAAAACATGCATTTACTTTCTCTCTTCATCTGTACAGTGTATCTGTGTGGCTGTTGCAGGAGTTTGTAAGGTACAGAGCTTTGTTGCAGGAGTTTGTAAGGTACAGAGCTCCTGGGATCTGTGGTGGATCTTGAGGTGAGAGCTGAATCTTAGGGGAAGTTTTGCTGCTAGTCAAAGAAACTCTGCTAAAAGTTTTGCAGGAGGAGACTGAAGTTTGTTCTGTTTGCCCTTAAACTGGAGGAGTTAATTGCATCAGAACTGCTTGTGTAGAGCAGGAGAAGTGTGTGTGCTGAACCCAGACCATGCACACTTTGCCTCTGTGAGAAGATGAGTGTGTTCCCTACCTTGGGGAGTGATGCTCGGGAACCAGAGCTCTGCGTGGTCATGGTGAGCACTGTGGTGATCCCCAGGCCAACACGAGCAGGTGCAGCATCCATATTGATCCAGAAGGAGATCCAGGACAGAATGACAATGAGGAGGCTGGGGATGTACATTTGGATCAAGTAGTAGCCCATCTGCCTCTCCAGGTGGAAGCGAGCTTCTATACAGGTGAACTTGCCTGAGAAGGAGATGCATGGAAGATTACTAATAAGAGACACTGAGCATCCTGCTTTCAGCTCTTGTCTGGGGACTTTCCTTGCATTGCCCAGAACCAGTCTTGTCAGAGGATGAAGATAACAGCTGTTGCCCACTTCTGAGGTATGAATGTACAACATGAAAGCTCTCAGCACTATGTCCTTTGCCACTTAATTTCCACCTGCTCCCTGGCATCAGAGATAAAATATGTTGGGAGAGAAGGTCCAGACTAAACACTCTTGAACTTCTGCAGGTATTACAGAGCACAGGAAGGTTCCACACATTTGTGTCTATTACCTTTTTATTGGCTATATAATGTGTATATTTACTACTAACATATCCATGTGCATTTATATGTAAGTTATCCCTAGCTGTGGAGGACAAAGTCTGTATCACCAGAGTGCTATTTGACATGACAGGAGACACAATGCACAACCCTGAATTCCTCTTCAATGACCCCAGGAGCCAAAGGTAAGCAGCACTGACCTGTGTTGTAGTGTTTTGTGCAATATCTTAAGTCTTTTTCTTCTTTGAGGATAAACTGAGGCAGTGTCAGCCCATCAGCAACTTGCACAGCTCCTTTCTCTTGCCACTCAAATATGAGGTCATTCATTGTGTAACCAACTGTGAGGAGAGGACAAATACCACGTAGAACATAGTAAATGCTGATCTAGAAAGGAACAGGTTTGTGGAAGAGAGCTATCCTTGGAGGCAGGGACTTATCCTGGCCTTCCTTGGCAATGCTGTAACGAATGGGATTTGGGTTGAGGCACAACTGCTTGTGCATATGGGAAAAGGGTAATGACCTGCTCTGGAGCTGTGATGGAGTGCAATGAGTTATCTGCAATAAATCACATTTTTTTTTTCCCCCTTGGGTTTGGCTTGTTGAGCTGCTTGCTATTTTCTCAAACTTGACCTCTTCCTCTGAATGAAGTTGTTCATTGTCTTTCCCTCCTTTGGGATAAGCCACATGTACAAGGAGCAAATGTTCATCTGAAGAGAAAAAAAATCCCTTTGGCAGCTGAAAACAGTTTCACCTTTCTCTTTCAGAGTGCAAGGCCAATGTAAATACAAGCAAGCCAGAGCTCCTCTCATGGGATCTTTTAAGGTTTGGCTTCTGTAGGAAGCGTTGAATGAATGGAAAACCCTGAGGAAATGGTTCTTGAGTGAGCCCCACTGAAGGCTGAGCTGGAAATGGGCTGCATCTAGGGAAGGAGATGGCAGGGGAGGGGGGGAAACATGTAGCCTCCTCTCCAGAATGGAGATGGACACAGGACTCACAGCTTTCTAACTGCATGATGCATGTCTGTACATCCATGGGGAAGTTCTTCAGGTCCATGGGACAAGCCAGAGTCAGCGTGATCCTGAGGAGAGAAGACAGCGTAGGGTAGTGCCAAACAGTTTGTGGTGCTGATGAATGGGTGACATCCCAACGTGGCAAACAGGCTGCTGCCCTGCCTGAGACACACTGGTGTGCTGGGAGGAGTGACTGATCATTCATGCCTTCCCTGCCTGGAAAGCATCAGAAATGCTGAGCATTTGGGTCTGTGATGACAGTCCTGCCTGAGCTGCCTGCTGCAGATGGCGTTTCCCTGCCGTGCTGCTTTGGACTGTACAGAACAGAGAGTTCCCACACCAAACCATTTTGCTGCTTCAGTCTTCGTTTCCTGCCTCAGGTTCACAACAGCCTGCGTGAGCAGCAAGCCCAAACTCATTCTCTGGAACCCCCAGATGCGTTTTTAGAGGCTGGGACTGTTTGGAAATGTTTGAAGAGAACATTTCTATGTCAGAACAAAAAATAGAGTTTGGTCAAGATCGCATGGTGCAGTGAGGGGCTGTGTGTAAAAAAAAAAAAAAAAAAAAAAAAAAAAAAAAGGGGTTTGGTAGGATTTTCTGCAGGGAAAATGTCCTGTGATTAGTCACTGTGAACCTCTGTATCTTCCTGAATTCCTCCAGTGCCTCTGGGGACCTCTACTTTTGTCTCTCAAGCTCCATGCAGGCTGCATTCTCTGTGATATATTGCTGTGCTGTCCTATACCATGATCTATACTGAAGATGTTTGTTGGATTCAACAAGCTAATATGAAAAAAAATTTGATTGACAGGTAGGTTTGTGTTACTTGGTTTGATAATGCTGAAAATGCTGTTCCCTAAAGGGCTCAGATTTTTCAGCTTTTTGACTTGATGTAGAAATAGGGGAATTTCCTGGGAGACAGGAATGGAATTTTTTCTCTCATCAGGAAACTTAGCAAAAGAGAGAGAGCTTAACTTAAACCCTTATGTTGGAAGAAATGATCTGCTTCAGTTTAGAGGCATGTTGGGAGAGAATATGTGACAGTGGAGTTTTCTTTTTATGAGAACAATTGCAGTTTTGGTATTTAAACAAGCACCTTAGTAGAAGAGAGTCACAACCAGCCTTTTCCCACTTTGCTCATCTCAGCTCTGGCAGGGGACTCCATCTCTGATCAACTGAGAGATAAGCCTTCAATTACATCCCCTCGAGAAGAATTTACTGTAAATATCTGCCAGATGTGAAACAGGGATGACTGTGGCTAGGTCATGAAACGCTGAACATATGCTAGATGCTGAGAAAGGATCAGAGAGTGAAATCCTCAAGGCTTTCATAGAGTCATAGAATGGTCTAGGCTGGAGGGGACCTCCAAAGGTCATCCAGTCTGACCTCCCCGCAGCCAGCAGGGACATCCACAACTAGATCAGGCTGCCCAGGGCTTGTTGAGTCTTACCCTGAATATCTCCAGGGCTCAATCACCTCCCTGGACAACCTGTTCCAGTGTTTCACCACCCTCATAGTGAGGAACTTCTTCCTGATATCCAATCTAAATCTGCCCTTCTCTAGTTTGAAGCCATTGTCCCTCGTCCTGTCACTGCAGGCCTTTGCAAACAGTCTCTCTGCATCCTTCCTGTAGCCCCCTTCAGGTACTGGAAACCTGCTATTAAGTCTCCCTGAGTCTCCTCCTCTCCAGGCTGAACACTCCCAGCTCCCTCAGCCTGTCCTCACAGCAGATCTGCTCCAACACCCTGATCATTTTCATGGCCCTCCTCTGGACCCTCTACATCAGGTCCATGTCCGTCCTATATTGAGGACTCCAGACCTGGACACAGTACTCCAGGTGAGGTCTCACCAGAACAAAGTGGCAGAATCACCTCTCTGGATCTGCTGGCAACACATCTTTTGTTGCAGCTCAGGCTGTGATTTGCCTTCTGTGCTGCAAGCCCGCACTGCCTGCTCATGTCCAGCTTCTCATCCATCAGCACCCCCAAATCCTTTTCCACAGGGCTGCTTTTTATCCCTCATCCCCTAGTGCTGAAGACGCTGAGTCCTGGTTCTAGGGTAGAGTCCACCTTCTTGTAAGTGCTTTGAACAGAGTTTGAGTATTGAAAATAGCACTAGAAAACAGAGAGAATGGTGGAGCACTTTAGATGGAAAGTCTTTTGAAAGGGAAAGGTTATTGCTGCTTTTGGGAATTCTTTGCATTTACACTGCGCTCTTCCATCATGGATATCCTCTTTCTTTTTGGCTTTCTCAGGAAAATGTACTTAAAAAGAAACCTGTATTTTCATTTGGAGATGCAGGGGCGGGGGGGGGAGGGGGAAGAAGTCCTTTCCTTAAAACAAGAAATGTTTTCAAGTTTTCAACTTGAAATCAGTGCTTAGCTCAGCTACATTGCTCCATGTCCCCTGCTGAGTCATTGCTCTGTTTTACAGAGCATCTCCAGGGTTGGAGTGATTAAATATTCACCTTCTGTGCTCCTGCAAACCCACCTGGAACAGGGCTCTGTGTCATGCTAGCTGCCAGGTTGCTGGTGGCAGTTTTAGCTCTGCCTGTCATTAGAAATGAGGAGCAGTGAGGTTTCTATGTTCAGCCACGATGCATTACTGGTTTGGCCATCAGGGATCTGGTCTCTGGGCTGGAACCACTTTGATGCTTGATGGAGGTTGTCTACATCACAACATTAAGCTGTTTGTTTTCCATTTTATAGCCCCAGTGGGAGCTGCAGTGTGAGACAGGGTCTGTGCACCTTAGGCAAAGTTAATTTTCACACAGGAGGTGAAAAAGTCTTCAGGACAGAGCTAAACTTTCCCTTTTCGAATTCACAAACCTTGATCTTAATTTCATTAGTTTAAAATAAAGAGTGGATTGGGTTGTCAGTGAAGTGAAGGTGGGGTTTGGATTGATATCCTTTGGGCAATTCAGTGCACTTAGTTCAGCTTTGTTGATGGCTTCTCAGATCAAGCAGTAAAGGGATAAATGGGAAGGGTTATGCTGGGACAAAGCCATGGGGCTCTACTTTGCAGTTTCCCTAATTATTTTTTTTCCTTTTTGGTCAGGAAGTGGTGCAGCTTTCAAAGGAGCTTTCCTGGGCTTCTGCTAGTTTTCACAAAGTTCAGCTAGCTTCAGGCTTTTGGTGTTATAACATCTCAGGTAATTTTACACCAGGGATGCTAAGGAATCTACTACTGAGCAAGAGAAGTCCTCAGACTGAGAAAGGTAGAGATGAATCACAGAATGGTCTGGGCTGGAAGGGGCCTCAGAAGGTCATGAAGTCTCAACCCCCTCTGCATCCTCAACTAGATCAGGTTGCCCAGAGCCCCACAAGGAGGAATAAACACTGGCACAGGCTGCCCACTGAAGTCATGGGTTCTCCATCTCTATTTCAATGTGAGTAAACAAAGCCACAGCTGACCTGATCAGTTGTCAGTCATCAGGAGGAGGTTGCCTGGGAGACCTCCAGAGGTCCCTTCCCACCACATTGCTGTGACACTGCTAATTGTATGATCTTCCACTTAGAAGAACCCAACACCTTATTTCCTTCCCTTCAAAAGAAATGGGAGCTCTTCCCACTGAGTCACCTCACCTGATGCTGTAGAGGACGTTGCCATTTCTGGAGATCCTCAGAAGCTTGTTGTCTGTGGTAATCTCATGGAAATGGGCCCCTTTCTCATTAGCAAAGAACAAGTCAGGCTTCCAGATTGAGTCCAGCATAGAGGGGTCCAGGTCCAGGGAGTCATCAGGGTACTCATTGTACGCCAGCCGTGGGTCATTCCATTGTTGTCTCAGGAAGATGTTCACTCTGTAGTCCTGCATGGTGAGAGCAGGGGGCAGAGAAATGCAGTTAGTGATCAGAGCAGGCTGGAAGTGCTGAGAACTGGGGAACGAGTACTAAAATCATTCTCCAAAGCAAACCAGGTCTAAATGGCTACCTAGCCCACATCCCCAAGCTATGGAGAGCCTCCTTGGTATTATTTCTCCAGGAGTAGCTGTTAATTTTAGCTCTGTAGCTCACAGCTATCTCCCAGCATGAGCAGCTGTCTATCTTTTCATCCCTCCATCACTGCAATCATCAGCGGTGTGTGAAGAGTTGAAAACTCCAGACTGAGCCCTGGGGCTGCAGGAGAGATGTTCAGTTGCAGGAATCATAAGGGCTGGTGTCAGCTAGCTGACTGTTGCAAAGAAGTTAAGGAGGAAAGGAGATGAAGACAGCATCCTTTCAGTGCTGAACCATTTCACATTGTGGCTATCTATGGTCCTTCTAGACCTGGGAAAATACACAGTGACACAGACCATGGGAGGGATATTCTCTGTGCCCACTAATATAAAGGTAAGTCAGATGAACTGATGGGACCACATACCCTTGGTGGGGGCATGTGGACATGGGAGGGATGTGTATGAAGACTGCTCTCCTAATCCTAGCTGAGCATTCTGGGTTCCCCTCTTTCATGTCAAAATGCCATAAATGCCACTATAGGATGGGCATCATCTTTAACTCAAGCTGGTGCCTCAGCCTTATGCAAAGTGGTGTCTGCCTTGCAGCTGTTGTCTTACAACTCCCCTGAGTTTCCCAGGCCAAGGCTGACTGTTGACGTCAAGCTCAGACACTCTCCTGGACAAATAAAAGCAGTTTCTGTTCTCCCTCTCTGACCAATAGCTTCCCAGCGTGACCTATTGCCCCTTTTCTGCTGACTTTCACATAAGAAAGTGAGACAACAAATTGAAATGTGGAGAGGATGTGCCAGCTATTAGGAGAGGGAGAAAAGTTCCATGTCCCTAAATTAACTAACATTTTCTAAGCATAAAGGCAGACTGTGTCTGAAGAGCAGTGTGTAATAAACCAGTTTTGCTGCCCTGGCCCAAACTAATGGTTCCTCTTGTGAGTAAAGGTTTCTTTGGTGCCTTTCTAACACTAATGTACTTTGAAGGCTTTTATTAAGATGCAGTTGATGAAGGGTGTCTGACATGCTCATCAGTATCTGGTACCTGCTGCAGGCACAAGGACCTTCAATGAGACTATTTGGCACCTTTGAGGGGGTCTCCTTGATTCTGCCTCAGGTCTGTTCTTTCCATTTGGAGAACACTGAGCTCTGGAGTTGAAGGAGAATCCTCCTGGTGGTGCTGCCTCGAGTGCTCACTTGATTATGAACATACAAGCTCTGGTCCAGGAGGACATGACTCCTGTGAGGTCCAGTCAGACTGAGGAGTTGGGAGAGGATTGTGTCTTGGGTGGCTCATGATTTGGATGGGGCAGTTGATAGCCAAGCCCATCTGTTTCAAGCCTCTTAGAGCCATCTGCATCCTTGGAGCAGAGAAGCTGCTAATGACATAATGATTATGACAACAGCAAATGGACCAAGGACTTGATGCTAAAAGAAGCAGACTTCTGAACATGAAAAAGGGTTTCAACACTCTCTCCTCCTGTTGATATGCTGAAGGTCACCTTCACAAGTCCTGGTGCATCCCTCTGACTTAATTACTCATCTCTGTCGGGCCTGGACAATGTGTCTTGAGGAAATGTGAATAGCTGCAGACGGGGGAGCCCAGGGTCTTAGCTCAGGCCTGGCTCATCACACAGACCTGAGAAAGGAAAGCAGCCCTGGATCTCCTCTTGCCATGGCATGCAGCAGCTCCCTGAACACCTTGTGTGCTTTCAGTTCTCCCTTTTCTGTGTGTAAAGACCTGCAGCCATTGCAGTCAGGGGAAATCAATGTCACTGACCTAACAGGGAGAAAGCAAAAGGTTGTTTTGCTTATTCAGCTACAAATAAGCTGGATGCTAGCAGGTCAGCTCCAGTTAGGGACTTATGTCATGTACAACACAAATTAAACTCATGTTTGGAAGAAACTTCAGTGGTAGCTGCTCAGAAGTGTTCTCAGCCTGATAGAGTGTTGAATGAGAGGAGGGGGGAACTTGGGACCAAGCTCCCTACACAAGCCACTGCTGCTGTGGATAAGCTTTCTTGCTGGAGTAAATTCACTGCCTCAGCTCCAAAACTTGCAAAAATGAAAGGAAAGGGTGAGAAGAGAGGTTTAGTGTGGTTTAGTTTGCCACCACAGCAGACACAAGAGGCCATAGACAGAATGACTGCCATAGTCTTCAGCACCATGGTGGAGGATCTTAGTCACATGCTTGTGGGAGAAAGGAAAATACATTTTTCCAGAGTAGATGGCTGTGAGAAGGCTCCTCCTAACCCATCTCCAGAGGCCAAGCATCCTGTAGTCATGTCCTGTGTTAGGGGCATGTTGTGGTTGTGTGATATGAAAGGCTGTGCTGCCTTCATCCAGAGGGTGTTCAGCAGTGTGGTAACTCTGGTGTGTTCTACCCTTGGTGCTTCTTTAGAGGCAGGTGTTTGCAGTGGATGTTTTCTTTTGTTGTTTGGAATGTAGACACCTGAGCATTTATATTGTGATTTAAAAAAGGTAAGGACAGAGAAATCTGCTTTTGGTGCATGTATTAGTTCTCTGGCTCTGCTCTTTTTTGGCATTAGGGTTGTACCTGCCTCTGTGAGTGTGTTCATGAAGATCTTCTCAGTGAGTTTCTTCCTCAGTCCTGGCCTGGCCACTGAGAATGGCTGTTTCCTCCCTGATGCCTGGTCCTGTATGATAGAGTCACATTGCACCATAGTAGTGAAGGTGTTGAGCAAACCTCCAGGCTTATTTGCACCCATGTGTGAAAACAGGCACTATGACTGCAAACTGGACATGACACTGCCTGAGGAGCCAGAAGAAAGCATGGAGAGGAAAGAGGCTATGCCTGTGGCTGTGACATTGCCTAAGATGAGGCTTGCACTATTCTGTACCAGTGAAAGGTCCCCATGTGCTGAAAGCTTCGTGCTGGGCATTGCTGTCAAGCTCAGAGGTGATGAGCAGGGCAACATTTTTTTGTTGGCTACCTGGAGATGTAGTGTTTCTCCTGGATCCTGTTCTATGAGATCTTAATCAGCATCACCAAGAAGTCCATGGTTATTCCTAAATGATGGACAGAATGGATTAATCTCTGACGTGAACTTCCAAGAAAAAAAAAAAAGAAAAAAAAAGAGGTTTAACTGGTGCTGCAAACTCAGCAGTATTCAAATCTCTTTCTCCATATCCTTATCACATGAGCTCCTTATTTGTGTGCCATTCACATCCAGGCATTGATTATCTTGTGCAGCCTGCTCCTCTGTCTGGCTTGGGAGTGGAGAGCAGCAACTCTGTGAAGGTATTCAGGAGCTTTGCAATTTGGAACAAAGTCACAATGCTCCCAAGGGGGAGATGACACAGGACAAGAATGAAATAACTGAAGTGATCAGAGTAGTTCAGTTTGATAATGCTGAAATTAAATTCTGCTTAGTGACCTTGCAAGGAGACAAGGAAACAGAAGATCATTTGAGACTTTTCCTTCTCAAGGTACCACAGTCTTGGCATCTGATGCTCAGAAAGCTGATGAAAGCTGTGGCAGGCTGGAGGTAGTGATGTGGAAAAGGGATGGAGGCTGTCAGGAAACTCAGTGGGTTACAACTCCTTAGTCAGGGGTGCTGCACTGAACAGTTTTGTTGAGGGACCTTTGATTAGTTTACATTTTGCTGATGGAAAAAACGAGGTAGAGCTTGACCTGCCTGAGGAGGGGATTCTGTTACCCTACTTGGGTGCTGTATTGGCATGCAGTTCATTCCCTAGAAAGGAAATAAACGTTTTTAAGGCTGTATTTGCCCTGCAAAGGAGTAGTGCAACTGACTGGTGACAAAAAAAGCCAAAACCAACCCAAACCCTCTTTCCAGTTTTGCCTTGTGTGATTTGTTCTGTGCTTATCATCTCTGTGGGGACTGATGGTAGGTTTTGAGAATGACTTGACTGCAGAAAACTGAGCTCAAACCCTAGCCTTTACTCCAAGCTTTGTGTGCTGATACTTAGGTGTTTTGCTGACCTTGGGGTGAGTGGGCCTGGCATTCAGTGTGTGACCCTGGCATTCAGTGTGTGACCCATGTAATTTGTCAGTGATATTTGCTGTCTGCTGCACTCTGGCTTGGGAGGCTGGAGTGCATTGCTTAGTCTGTTTGGAAGGGTGGTTTGTTATATCTCGTTAATCTCATCACAAGATGGCTCTAAACAAGTTCTTAACATCTGGACAGTCACAGCCTCCAGCTTCTCCTGTCCTTAGGAGAAGCTGGGAGACCAATTGTGTTGCAGCTGGCTGGGAGGTCATGTTTGGTTTGCTCTTTTCAGATGGAATAACTGTGGCATGAAAGCAGCAACAACAAGTTTGCATATATACACTGGGTCCAGGGGAGCCTGTGCTGGCTGTTTTGTGGCTTTCTTTCCTTTGTCCTCCCCTTTGCTGCATGTGTTTTCTTTTTCAACCATGAGACTGGTAGGGGTCATCCAAAGCACAGAGTTCAGTTCCTAATAGCTCTAGATGATGATAGAAAAGAACATTCCTTGTTCTCTGTATGCTGTGCTCCCAACTGCCCAGGCTGATGAAAGAGCCATAAAACTGCAGCTGCCATTGGAAGAGAGATCAAGGATGTAGCTTCATTCCAAATCTGTTGTTATAGCAGGAAGTTGGTTAGATGGAAAGCTCAGCAAATCCTGCCAGTTGTCTTGTGCTGCAAAGAAAGGCAAAGCTCTCTTAATTCACTTAAAATGAAGACCCTGGTCCCTAGGTGCTTGACTTCTCTTTCATTTTGAATGAAGAATTTGTAGCTTTGCTTTAGGTTTCCTGTTCTGGTGTGGTTGGGGAGAAGGTGGTTGTGCTTTTGAAGAGTAAAAAAGGGATTTACCAGGTTGTGATTGGAATTTGTTTAATGTTTTAAATGAAAATAAGTGGATAGAGTGGATACAGCTTACATTTGTCCTCTGAAATCCCTTGCTTTTGGATGCACTCTTGCAGTAATGCTTTAGGACAGAAAGAGACTACCTGCTTTTGTCTGGCTGTTGTACTTGGTAATATCTTTACCTCTGAAGCTCTTGGTGGGTTGCCAGGGATGTGTTCTCAATTGCAGGGTCCCTTGTCCTTAGATTGTGGCCCATGGATTGTATCCAGCAACCTGACTTGCAATCAGCTCTAACAGAAATGTCCAATCAATTCTGTGCACCACTAGAGGCTGTTAAGTCAGGTCTCCAGTTCTCAAAGGAGTTAACCTCCCTTTCTTGAAGTTAGCTCTGCTTTGGGGAATCCAGTTTGATGGTTGACTTGGTCATTTTTCTATCCTTGTAGTGGTTCTCAAGTCCCCATTTCTTGCCTTGTTCTTCTAGAACCTTTGTGGGGCAGATATCAGCTTTCTGCCCACTCTGTGCCTTCTCTTGGTCTCAACTCATTATCTTCACTTCTGAGGTTTGCCGGCCCAAGTGGCTGCATCAAATGCCTGTTTTGTTCTATTTTCCTCCATTTGCTCCTTTTCCTCTACTTTTCCTGATGTGATTCACCTTCAGTTTCTCTAATCCACTGTGTGATGACCCCATGACTTATGTTGATTTGTAAGATGTGGGCACTTTAAATTTAAATGCCAGCAGAGGTATTTTCTGTAGGAACTTACATCCCCAGCATGGAGACATTTTAAAGGCTGCTCTAGTTGCATGGGTGGTATCCCTATAAACCTGTGTTTCTTCTGCTGCAGGGAGTAGTGCAATCCTAACCAAAGACAAGATGTCATAGTACTCAGAACCTGGACATGGCCAGACTTAGAGTGTGGAATAATTAAGGTTTAAATCAGAATGTTGGGGTTTTCTTTTTGGCCAGAGAAGCAGCTGGGGAAGTTCTAAAGGTCAGTGATAGAGTTCTGCTCGGTTTATGGTGAAGCATTTAATTGCACCTCTGCCACCCAAGCTTCCCATCCACAGATATTTGGTCACTGGTCTGAATTCAAAGCAGTCAGGTCTGTCTCAAAGTCCCTCTGTGGCAAGATCTTTTTGCCCTTCCCAGAAACTGTGGTGGGGAGCCAGCTGTGCCTGTTTGACCTGTTTCCCCCACTACTCTGCCCTGGTGAGACCTCACCTGGAATATTGTGTCCATTTTTGGGCTCCCCAGTTCAAGAGGGACAGGGATCTACTCGAGAGAGTCCAAAGAGGATGGTTAAGGGACTAGAGCATGTGCCCTGTGAGAAGAGGCTGGGAGCCCTGGAGGATTTTGGTCTGGAAAAGAGAAGACTGAGAAGGGATTTAATAAATGTTTATAAATATCTGAGGGCTGGGGGTCAAGAGGGAAGGGACAGGCTCTGCTCGGTTGCACCCTGTGACAGGATGAGGGGTAATGGATGTAAACTACAATGCAGGACGTTCCATCTCAACATGAGGAGGAACTTCTTCGCTGTGAGGGTCACAGAGCACTGGAACAGGCTCCCCAGAGAGGTTGTGGAGTCTCCTTCTCTGGAGACTTTCAAGACCCATCTGGATGCATTCCTGTGCAACTTGTGCTAGATTCTATGATCCTGCTCTGGCAGGAGGGTTGGACTCAATCTCTGGAGGTCCCTTCTAACCCCTAACATCCTGTGATGATCCTGTGACCTGCTCCAACAGTGAGGAGAGACTGGCTTCACTGCAGAGTAAAATCCCCAAGACTTCCTGAACTTGCTGGGCTCTCATTTTCAGATGCTTCAGTACCTATGTTGCTTGTGTTCTTGTCAGTGTTTGCAAGAAGCAGCAGCAGCACATTAGATTGGGTTGTGTGCAGTGCTGTGTCAGCCTGACATCTGGACTAGCTTGTCAGAGCTGGCTTGGGAATTTCTAGACAAAGCAACAAGCCCAGAGGGTATTCTTGGGTTCTCATGGGAAATGGTTTTTTTTGCTATGGAAGACAGACTATGAAATGAGTGGCATCTGGAGGGGAGACCAAGTCCCTGCAGCATGTCTTGGAGGGGAATGGCATCTCTCTCGCATATGTTAGTCTGTGCTGATTTTATGGAGCATCCCAGTTACAGGGATCCTGTGGTGTCTTTGTTTGCTCCAATGCATCCTGCAAGGTAGGGCAGAGACACTGAAAACCACATCGTTGTAATGTGGCCTGTGCATTGCACAGGGATTCCTGGTAGGGCTGTCCCTCTCCCTTGCACTCTGGATCATCTCTGCTAGATTGTGTCAGAACTGAGTATTCCTTGCCTGTACCACTAAAGGAGGTATCTAACAGGATTCATGAGGAACAGATGTGTGTTTCAGTTCTAGTTCTTTTGCTTTATATATACATGAACCCAGAAATATACTTCTCACCTGTGAAATCTGACAAATTCAGCAATCCAACTATGAAATGTGACATTTTCTGTGCTGGAACAGTCAAGAGTTTTATTGTTGTTTTTTTTTTGTTTGTTTCCTGCTGTCAGAACTGAACTGCTTCCAGCTCCTAACATTTCCAGAAGAATGATATAGGGCCAGAAGAGACTTCTAACCCCAGATTTTCTATCTGTCTGTCTGTTGATCTCTAACAGTGCTGTGCATGACAAGTAACTTGTCCAAGTCAAGGAGTATGATCTGTATGTAAAGCCTGCAAAGCCTCTTCCCGCCTGAATGCACAAAACACCTGAAACTGGAGTCTTCCATTCTTCATTCAACACCCTTCTAGAGAAAGAATTACCAGAGAGTAATTAAACACCATCTTTCTGGATTACCTTTAATTAGCACAGAGGTAAGTCTTTGTACCTCCAGAGTTTTCCTTTGCTGTTCACTGGTTCTGTCACAACCAATCTTCAATAGTTTTCAGATGGAGCAATTATCTCCTGTTCTAGTGATCCTCTGCTCCTGGTGTCTTGCCAATTAGACACAGCCTGCAGCCATGCTCACTAATTCTGTCTGGTGAGTCTTAACTTGCAAATATTGGTTGTGATGATTTTTTATTAACAGAAGTCTATCCCCAAGAAAATGACCATCTAGAGATTCTCTTCAGCTTTGTGAAACCGAGGTGTGGTGCAAAGTGAATTTGGGTTCAGTCGTTTTCACTTCCCTAAAACATTGGTTCAAACTTCTGGACTTCTATGCACTTCAAGTAGTTGCAGCTGTCTCTGAGCTTGGAGCCCAAGGCAAGAGCTCAGAAAAGAAGATTTGTTTCTTTCTCCGACCCTTCTGTTTTGCCTGTGCAGTGTTTTTTGTAGAGATGCAGACAGAGACTGTGTGATCTTTAACTGTGCACCGTGTGAGTCTTGTGTCTTGGCCTTTAATTTACTCACATCTTAAGTAAACTTAGGAACATGGAGACAGTATTTCCCTCTGCTCACATGAAAGAGGAGAATGATGCTGCATTTTTGGAGGGGGGAGTGCAATGAGGCTGAGCAGCTGTGCTGGGGTTTTTACTTACCATAGTCGTTTCTGCAATCGAACCAAAGCTGTTGATGAAAATGTTGCAGCTGACATTCACTGGTGGGCCTGCATGACAAATACAGATGGGAACAGCAATTCACTCTGTGCTTCTCAGACAAAGTATTACCACTCTATCGTGTTAAAACCTGTGGTGGGAACAGGCTGACTGAGAGGGGAGTATGGGAATGATGTCTGGATGACCTGGTTTAGTCTAATCTTGGTTCTAATGGCAGCTTGATGTCAGATAGTGCTCTTCGCCTTTGACCCCCTGTTTGGGATGGAAACTGTTCTGTGAACTGTTTTGATGAGGAGGACTAGATCACAGCCAGGCAGGAAAGCTTTCTAGGTATCTCAGGATTGCTGCATGGGTGGCAATGTATCCCAGAAAAGAGCTGAGAGACTATTGACAGCCCCTCCTTGTTTAGAGCTCTGTACTTTCAAAATACTTGTTTAAATCATCTCAGTGTTTCTGGACTGGGAGCATATGCTCCCTCCAGAGCCACTGCAGCAGAATGTTCTGTAGGGATCCTGCAGGTACTCCATGGGATAATGATGGTGCCTGGGTAGGAGACTTTGAGGGCTCTGAGCAGAAATCTTCTGCCTGTCCTGGTTTGGGAGAGGGTGCTCCCAGACTTTGGGCCATGCCTTTCCTGAGTTTTATTTCCTTTCAGACTGAAGCTTTGCTTAGCTTGCTCATGGTAGAAAAGTTAAGGTGGCACCAAAGGAGAGGTCTGAAGATTAAGGGATGAGAAGGTTGGTTAGAGTGCATAGAGGACTGTCTATTACTGATACCTTTAGGGACCAGTACCACACTATGACTGGAAGTGGGTCTCAATATTGCCTGGCAAATCTGAGGTGGAAGTGTTGCATTTGCACCAAGAGAAATGCCAAGAGCTGCAGTTCAGCACAATGCAACAAACTAGAGAGTGTTTTGGAAGCAGAGCCATATCTGGTGCCTGGCAAACAGTGGCTTGCCCACACGCAATAAGGGGATTTCTGTAGAGCCTTAACAAAAGGTGGAGAGAAGCAGAAAGGATCTCTCTGTTGGGAGATCCCGAAGTTCCTGCTGCTGGTGCTGCCCAGTGTATGGAGGGGAAAATCAGCCCAGACAGAACAGAGGACACTGCCCCAGGAACCGAGGTCCCCCTTTAACAGTGGGAGAACTCATCTCATGTCATCTCACCTCAGTTACAGATGCTTGTGGGAAGGTAAGTTCTATAGTTCTATGGAACTGCCAAGTGTGGATTTTTAGTGGGGTTTTTTTTTGTTTGTTTGGTTGTGGGGTTTTTTTTGTTGTTTTTTTTTTTTTTTTTTTTTAATGGAGACAAGGATGATGTCTGCATTTCAATCACTGCCTGATGGCTCAGCCTTGCTGGGGGAGTGACACTTGCCTGTGAAGGCCACATCTGCAGTCTGGCAGTTGCTGCAGGATGAAATACTGGGAGGGAGGTATGGCTTTTAACAAGAGGCTTGTGCATCTAGTCAGTGCAAACTTCCTCCTGTGTGGAAAGTAATGGATTTTCCTGATTACTGAGTAATGTGTGGAGCTTGGTTTGCACCTCTTCATTTCCCTTTATTTTTCTCCTGCTTTGGCCACTTCTGAAACTTTGTGCCTGTGCTCTGCAGGAGCAACGTTGCAGCCATGTGACAGTAATGCTCCATGGTTGGGATTTTCTTGGTGAGTCCCAGACAAGCTGAGCAGACTTCTGTCTGACCTACCTCCTAGACAGGCATTTGGGGTTGATGTCTTGTCCCTAGTATCAAGTGATAGAATGAGAGGATTGCCTCAGGTTGCCTCAGGAAAGGTTTAGTTTGGATATCAGGAAAAAAATTCTTTACTGAAAGAGCGGTCAAGCATTGGAACAGGCTGCCCAGGGTGGTGGTGGAGTCAGCATACCTGGAAGTGTTAAAAAAATGTGTAGGCATGGCACTTTGGGAACATGGTTTAGTGGCCATGGTGGTGTTGGGTTGGTGATTGGACTTGATGATCTTAGAGAGCTTTTCCAAACAAGTGATTCTATGATTCCATGACTCTATAGCACAGTTTAGATGAGAGGTCACTTGTCCCATAATTGCTGGGTTCAGCTCTGTCCTTGCATGAGTTACTGACTCCATCTTCCAACTCTAACCAAAGCCCACTTACTGACTCCATCTGCCAACTCAAACCAAAGCCCACTTACTGACTCCATCTGCCAACTCTAACCAAAGCCCACTTACTGACTCCATCTTCCAACTCAAACCAAAGCCCACTTACTGACTCCATCTGCCAACTCTAACCAAAGCCCACTTACTGACTCCATCTGCCAACTCAAACCAAAGCCCACTTACTGACTCCATCTGCCAACTCAAACCAAAGCCCACTTACTGACTCCATCTGCCAACTCTAACCAAAGCCCACTTACTGACTCCATCTTCCAACTCAAACCAAAGCCCACTTACTGACTCCATCTGCCAACTCTAACCAAAGCCCACTTACTGACTCCATCTGCCAACTCTAACCAAAGCCCACTTACTGACTCCATCTGCCAACTCTAACCAAAGCCCACTTACTGACTCCATCTGCCAACTCTAACCAAAGCCCAAACACTTCTTTCTTGTTCCCAGAATCAAATCCAGACTTTACAGCATGTATGGAAAACCTGCCATCTTCTTTTTGTTAATCTTCCCCTCCCCAAAAATCAATCAGATAGGGATCTTTGTTATTGTTTTCATTTAGATCTAAGCCATTAAGATGCCCTTATGAGTTACTGCAGTTCATTTAAATGACATGCTTTGAGAGCTACAACCCCAAGCTCTGTAAAACACCTCCTATGCCTCCCATATAAATTGGAGCCTGATTTATGTGTGGGAGGCTAAGCCAGCAAAACTGCCCTGTGGGGAAGGTGTAGTTCATTGAAATAAAACTCCAATTAAATTATCTCAAATAAAAATGCGACGCAGATGCCTGCAGCAGGAAGATAATGTGTACATTTCATTAAATATTAAAGTTTAATTTCTTTTGTGTATGTGCATAATTTAGTGGCAGGCAGGTTTGCAGGGTGGTGGTTTTTTAACTCTTTGCAGGTTTGTTTGGGTTTTTTAACTATGATGTGGATATATCCAGGAGTGCTCTCTGTTGCCCAGCTGATTACTAGGGGATAAGCTTCCCACCTATATTTGGTTTCAAAGCTCAGTATAGAGCTGATTGTTTGAAGCTGATGGCAGGTGCTGTCACCATGATTAATGGGACTGGGAGTCCTCTGTTGGCATTGCCTGCTGCTCTTGGGGAAGAGGAGGAATTGGGAGTAGGAAACAAGAAGTGAATAAAATGAGTGTTGGAGAGGACAATGGCTAAGAGGGGGCAAGTTCTGCTTTGTCTCTGGGTGTGAGTCAAGGGCACGTAGCTCTTGGAAAGTGAGATCAGCTAAAATGAAAAGATAACAAAAAAAAGTCATAGAATCACAGACTGGGTTGGGTTGGAAGGGACCTTAAATGCCACCTGGTTCTAATCTCTCTGCTGTGGGCTGGGACACCTTTCACTAGACCGAGTGGAAAAGCACCCAGAAAACCACAACAAAACCAAAAAGCCCTCAAACCAAACCTCACCCTTGTTAGAAGAGGTGTTTTGAGGAATAAAGAGCTTCTGCTGATGCTCCCAGGACCACTGCTGCTTGGTGGCCAGTGAGTATGGGGCGACCTGGGCAAGTGAGGTCTGAGTTGTGTTAGGCACTGGCTTCAGAACCCCTTTACCATGGGGACAGTGAAAGGTCAGAGCTGTTTCTGGCACCTTGCTGAATCCCACTTGAGCTGATGGGAGAGATTCCTCTTGGCATCAGTGGGTGTCAGGGGAGCACCAGAAGATGCTGTGGGCACTGACTTGAGGGGAAAGGAAAGTTGATGTTTTTCTTCTCATGTAAGATGTTCAGCTCCCTGCCAGTCACTGCTTGGTCTGGCAGGATCCCCAGTCCCTGTATTGAAGTTTTTCCTGCATGTAAAGTTCTTACAAGGTCGTTTCCATTCCGAGTGGAAATTGGATGCCTTTCCAGACATCTACAAGTGATCCATGAGCCAAACCTCTCATTATCATGCAGATTTTGTATAGATATGAAGATTACTCATTTTGCATATACAGTCAGAGAGACATTCATGAGGACTATGTGCAGATTTCAGTCCCAAAAACCAAAGCAAGCCACAAAGCAGGGGGTTTTACCTTTAAAATTTGGTCTGATCCTGGCATCATATCCTGAAGTTCTTCCCATCAGCTTATCCAAGAAATCGGAAGGAGACATTGGTTTGGGTGCAGAGCGTGCAGCTGCTTCAGCTTCTTTGGAAGCTGCCAAGCTGTGTGAGGAGAAAGAAAGAGGAGGCTTTAGTCTACATCCCATAGTGGGGAGGGTTTGGGGTCTAGAAACAGAGCAGCCAGCATCTCATTCCTGCTGTGAGGCAGGATGGGTGCCTGTGTGAATTCCTAATGAGGCTGGTCTCTGCTAATTTGTTTGCCCAGCCCAAACATCTCTGAAGACAGAATCCCAGCTGCCACCAGAGCAGAAGAGAGATGATGAATGGAGAAAATCCTTCTGTGAATTTAGGTATAGCTCCTTGGCATGCCACTAAATTATAAATGTGAACTCTGGCACTGAGCTCCACAGGTAAAATACACTCTGAGATTAGCCTTGGGCAGCAATTATTGCTTAATTACATGGCAAATAGCAAGGAGCATATCTGGTACTCTCTCAGTCTGGCTTTGCAAAAGGCAGGTGGAATCAGCAATCTGCAATTCAAAGGTGAAATGAGTGCCATGTGATTGTAGAGCCCCTGCAGAGCCTTTGGGACTGTAGGGGATAGATGTGGTTTTTTGCTTCTCATTTGATGGTCAGTTGAGCGTTTGCTACTGGTACCTGCAATGCAGGGGTCTGAGTTCAATACAGCAATGTGGTCTCTGGATTGGAAGATGTCTGGAATGTGATCCTGAAATGATACTTGAGTTGGGGATGAAAGGAAATGAAATCTTTTGAGGACTTCTATGGCTTCTGGGGCAGAAAGAGTGAAATTCCTGAATCATCTGTAGAAGATGAAAATCTAAGGCTGGCAATGTGCCTTCTGACTCTTTGGGAGTCTGCAAGGTCTGCAGGGTAATGATCTGGACTTAGGAAGACTCTGCTGTTGCTATCTACACAGGACCCTTGCTACTAGATGCTCCTTCTCAACTTGGCAGGAAGGTTTGGTTTCCAAGACAGGAACAGACGTTGTTCAAGTCCTTCTTTATGCCTATATGGCTTCAAAGCAGATCTGCTTCTAGTCAGAAAATGTGGCTAGATGAGCAAAACAAAACAGCCTGATCTACTGTGAGGTGTCCCTGTGCATGGCAGAAAGGTTGGAACTAGATGATCCTTGTGGTCCCTTCCAACTCTGACTGATTCTATGATTCTATGAAAACAAAACCCAAACAAACCTGAAGCCAACAAACCTCCCCCAGACAAACCAACCAACAAAACTCCCAAATGGATAGGTGAGATGGAATGAGTTTATGGAAAGAGCTGTCTCTGCCTGGGGGTTCAGATGCCTGATGAGAGTTAGGGCCTACGGGCAGTACTGCAAATGCAAATGCGTGATAAGCCAAAGCAAGCTGCTCAGGAGGAAGTGAGGCTTCTTGTTTCACCTTTTGCACAACTCCTGCATTTTATGAGCAGAGAGCTCCAAGTACGATTACGACAGGCACAAGGTATTTAGCTGCACATGTCCTCACCAAATGATACCACAGAGTCTTCTCAGAGCAGGAGGCCCTTGCCTGGGGAAGTTTTGCATCTCCTATCTCTAGTCTCTGCAGCGGTCACAGCTGCTGTCTTTCAGAAGGGTGGTGTTAGGTACTGTCATAAGACCTAGGACAAGGGGCACTGGGTGCGAGCTGGAGCGTAGAAAGTTCCACGAGAACATAAGCAAAACCTTTTTCACTGTGAGGCTGACAAAACACTGCAACAGGCTGCCCAGAGAGGTGGTGGAGTCTCCTTCTGTGGAGACATTCAAAACCTACCTGGATGCATTCCTGTGTGACCTACTCTAGGTGATCCTGCCCTGGCAGGAGGGTTGGACTGGATGATCTTCCAAAGGGCCCTTCCAACCCCTAATGTTCTGTGAGTCTGTGATCTATCAGGAGGAATTTGGGGATGGGTACTATGCATGGCATTAATGTGACCCTGCTCTCAAAGGCCCGCTCATAAAACATGAATCTGAGCTGAGACTCCAAAGTCACAAACGTTATCTACACGAGGCCTTGACAAGAGCATTTTGAGCTGAGTTCCCTGGGACTTTAAAAATGGATGGGATTCAAAAGGGCTTAGGATGCTGTAATTCTGAGATCAGGAGTCTGCATTGCATTGAGTCTTCTCTTGTGTTAGCAGTGATGGCTTGCAGTCCTGCAAACTCATAATTGCAGTCTGGCTTCATTTGCAAGCTGCAGCTGCCTTGGGGTTCTCTGATGACAAGATTTTTAACTGGTAAAAATTGCTCCATATCTACAATAAAGAGGGGAGGTAAATTCTAAATCTCTTCCAGTGGTGGGCTGCAATTGTCAACCATGGGGTCATTCCTCCTGGGGTGTGTTTTAGAAGCTCTGGCTGGCTGCTGTGTGGTGTTACCCAGGTGACCTAGGGATGATAAGCTCTGAGTTTCTTCCAGTTCCTATTCACTCTGATTGTGACAACTGAGCTTTGCCATGGCAGTTTAGCTCACACAGGTCTGTCTTGACCAGTGCTGTGTGCTGCCTTGGGAGCTTTCTGGGGTTTCCTTCACGCCTCAGATCTTACAGAAGCACCCTTGGAAGTCCCATAGAACTGTTGATCTCCTGGCTCAGCAGAGCCAAGGAGAGGGAAAGTGCCAAGTGACTTGAGAATTACTGATGATAGTAGAGAACTGGAAATTTAGGGTGGTTTTTTGTGTGGTTCAGAGTTAAAATTTATTCTCTGGATAAACAAAAAGGAGGTTAGAAAACCACAGTGGACGTAGTCTGCATCGGTGCAAGAGCACTGTCTGAGCAGAGAGCTTCTTGGTACATTTTAATAGCAGCCAGCCAGCAGCTTATCTTATTTACACTCGTGTAATCCCCAGTGAATCTGGCTGAGAAAGTGCCATCAGGCAATCATCACAGCAACAACAACGGAGAGGATCCCTTTAGAGGGTCGATGAGCTAGCATCCTCTTTTGTGATACTGTTGCTAGTGTGTAAGCAGACACCAAAAAGCTCTCGGGAGGTCCAGCCCACTATCAGGCCTGTGAAGGTGAAAGCTGGTGGAGATGAACAGCCCAGTTGCTCAGGATGGGGCAGTCAGGACACCTATCACTGATTTCTCCCAGCCAATACAGGCTCTGTTTGCTCTCTCTGCATTGTTTTGCCTCACCTAAACATGATATATGATTATAAAAAATTAGCTGGTTTAGAAAGCAGCTCTTCTGCAGTCTGCATGTATCAGTTTGCCCCATTCCCAGCTCCCCACTTGGCCATTTTCACCTCCAGTTGGCCATTGTCACCTCCTCCCCACAATTTGTATGGTCCTTGTGCAACGTTTTTGTGCTTTATTTTATTTTTGTTTTGCCTGTGCCCACGGTTCTCCGTTTAATTAAGTCCAACATCCCAAACTGCCCTGTTCTGGTTGAGTGCTGCTACTGAGAAATCTCAATTTTATTTTATTTTATTTTTTTCCTTGCAAAGAAGAGAGATGAAGGAATTTAATTAGCATGGGACCTCTATTCCCCTGTCAAATAATTTAATTGTTAATCATTAATTCTGAGAGGAGAAAAAAAATGTCTGGCAGCAGAAACACAAACTGCTGCAAAGCAAGTGTTTGCAGAGGAACTATCTCTCTGCAAAGTGTGGAGGGCTCAGGTCCCTCTCAAGATAACCTGATGCAAAATCAGTGGCTCAAGAGAACAGCACTGGGCTTGTTCCTCTGGTTGGGCTCCCTACAGGCTGGGGAAATAGAAGGTACCTCATCATTTCCCCTGGTTCAGTGCTGCTCAGGAAAGGGTTCTCAAGTGGTTGGTTTAGTTTTGAAACAATACAAGCCAGGAGATGTGTTTGGAGCAGTGTTCAGGTGGCATCTGTCCTTCAGTGTGAGGTGTTCTGTAAGCAGGCATCCCAGGGAGGAGGATTATCCATCAGGTCTCTGAGGCAGGCTGAGGTGAGCACTAGAACTGTTTTCCTTGTTACCTTTAAAGCAGTGTGGGCTCTTGGGGACACAGGAGAATTCATCAGATTAATTTATTGATTCCAGAAGGCTCTAGGAGGTGTAGTCACAAAGAGAACATCAGATGGTTGGGCACAGAAAGGCACTGTGCTGTCCATGATTAATTAGTGTTCCCCCTCTGCTCTTCCTGAGCCATCTCCTATGGTCCCTGAGATGATGCTTTTGGGCACAGGTGTCCCTGAGCAGAGACTAGAGCTCAGCAAAGCCTAGCCTGCATTCAGATTCTGCTGATGCTGGGGCTGCCTGACTCCATGTCAGCAGCTGGAGAGAGGGAGGAAAGACAAAGGAGACGTTTTATTGTAATGTTTTTTTTCCTTCGTGAAATGGAAAAGGGTCATCCCTAAACTCTGTACCCAGTCTGTGATTTCTGACTGCACATCAACATGTTATCTGGAGGGAAATGCTGCCAGATGCTAGCCTGGGGAAGCTTGGCAGAGGATGCAAGCAGGCTTTTTGGGAATGATTAGATTTGCTATCAAAATGAATAGCACAATCAATATTGATATGCAATTCAATTAAAAAGGATGAATCTCATTGTCTACATGTTTTTTCTTTGTCAAATGCCTGAATTCCTGGCCTGCAGCAGTAGAGGTGGACAGGATAAAAGAAAAGGGGATATATGTGGGGAGAAGAGATCCCCAATGCTGGATTTTTGGCCTGGCATGGTGCAGAGTAAAAGGAGCTCTGAGTGTCAGGGATGTGCTTGTCACACAGTACTGATTGCAATCCATGTGGTCATGCTCAGCTGCTGGCAATTACAGTTCCTGCAGTGTGGATGTGGAGTGTGCTACAGGGATGAATTTGCAAAGCTTAATCCTCAAAGGTAGGAAGGAAATTTGGACTTGGTTGTTTTCCTTAATTCAGCTGTGAGTTCATGCAGCAGAGAGGTGGAGCAGAGCTGGGTGTTGGGGTGGGATTGAGAAAGAGTCATGTAGAGTGAGAGGTGAAACAGGGAATTTGAGAACCTGTGAGAAGGAGGTTTGACTCAGAAAGAAATGGGCAATTAGCTGCTCTTCTTCCCTATTCATGGCAGGAGGAGGGGGACAGGAAAGAAAAAGTAGGCTTGTTAAATGTTGCTGTCTGTCCTGGAGGATTGTGCTCTGTTGCTGTGAGCTGTGTAAACCAATTCTACCTTTTGCACCAGAAGTAGCTGCATTGCAGTAGTCACAGGATGTAATCAGTTAAAGTTTTAACTCAAAGGATCCCAAAACATTCTCGGCACGGTTTCCACTAGTTCCTGTGCCTATACAGAAAGAGAGGGTCTGGGAGGCACTTTTCCATGGGCCTCAGAGAATTAACCCTCTGTTATTATTCCCATCCAGGGAAAGCTGCAACTTTACTGGAATGAGAAAACTCTCTTCAGACTGCAGTATTCTGATGTCTCTGTGCTCCACTGCCACGTTCCTGCAGCCTGTGGCTCCTACACCCATATGGCAAAACACCCTGTCCAGAGCTATAAAACATCCCAATTACACTGATTAACTCCATGGAAAGACACCAGCACTTGGAACAATTGCTGACACTGCCTGGACAGAGCAATAAGGGAATAATAAATGACTGGATGTCGAGCTGGGGAAGAAGGAGAGTTCTGCACATCGTGGGAAGAGCACAGGTAGAGCAACAAATTGCAGAACGGTGCCCAGCTGTATGGAAGGTCCCTGCTCGTACAAGCACTGCTGTTCAAACTCTCATGTGGTCTGTGGCCACTCTTGCTTAGTGTATATTAAAAGAAAAATAATGACTTAAACTCAGCTTTGAGCCAGAGATGTTCTCCAGTGGCATTCTCAACTGGTCCCTCTTCCAGAAGCATCTACAGCTCCTGGAGCACAAATAGTGGCTTCCTGGAGAAGTTATGATGCTAAGCTGCTGAGACAGGTTTGAAAACATAACTCAAACATCAGAGAAGCACAAGTTTTAATCACTTGTGGGGAAAAAAAAAAATCAACAACCCAGCAAACACCAGTACTGACTCTTACATCTGCATATACTGAAGTTTGTTCTTTTAAAAAGAAAAAAAAAAAAAAAAGGTATAATTGGGTTTTTTGTTGAAAAATAAAACAAAGGGGAAAAAAAAAGAAATCCCTGCAAAGACAAAAGCTTCAGACACACTGAATATTCCCTTTAAAGTCAGGGGGGTTGCTAGTCAGGTATTTAAAGTTATGCATAAGCAGCCTCCCCGAATGCAGTAAATAAAGGGGGCGAAAACGTCTTTACAAGACAAAGCTCCGCAATGATCTCTTCACTGATGTGCTTCTGACTTAGTGTTTGGACAGAGAGCTGTTGGTGGGAACCTCAATTGACGTCAGAGGGTTTTTTAGATCACAGCCCAGACGAGTGTCAGAGCGTTAGGAGAAATCGCCGGCGCTCTGCTATCTATAGCTCTGCAGTCGCTCGCTCAGGCGCGGCGGCGTCATCAGTTCAAACAGCTTCCCAGGGCAGCTTTGGAAAAAATTAGCTTTAGTTTAAGGATTTATGCTGCTCATTAAGGTTGACTAAGAATATTCTAACTGCTTTCTTCTTATTATTTTTTCTTTTCTTTTTTTTTTTTTTTTTCCCCAGAGGTGGGTATGAACAGTTCTTTTTAAAAAGAGATTAAAAAAAAAACCCACCCAGGGTGCAGAGAGGGGTGGAGGGGTTTTTATCTTCTGAAATGTTTTGCTCCAGATCCTTTGGGGGGAAAAAACCCCCAACAAACCTTCCTGAACTGACAGGCATAACCTACCTCCAAAGTCGTGGGGCTCATAGTAAACCTGGGGCTTGCTGACTTGAGTGTTTTGTAGTGTGTGAAATGAGTTGTGTGAAAAGAGAGCTCATTTTGTATTTTTTTTTTCTCTTTTTCTGGGAGAATTAGCTGTTGGCATTGCAACCCAAATACCCTGCTGGAGATGAACGTCCTCTCTGTGCTGTCTGTGATTCCTGGTGTAATTTAGCAATTTATTTGCCAACTATAATGAAATGTAGGTTCTGGAACAAATGGCTAAGCTCTGGGTCCTCTGCCTGGGCAAGCTCTTTGCCTTTCCACCCTGGCTGCCCTCTGAGTTTGGCTTCTTCAGATCCCTGAAAAAAAAAATAACCACCAACCCATCTTTTCAACCCTGGCAGTGCTGTGTTGGTGCAGGAGAACAGGTTGTGTTTGATGAGGCTTGTACCTTGTCAGCTAGGCTGCTGGGAGATGATTTCTAAGCCATAGCTCTGTGTCAGAGTGTGATGGATGGGGATGGAAGATGCTTGCAGTTCTCAGGCACATGGCATGGCAGGAGAGGTGGGATGCAAACATTTTGGTTTGTAAATCAGATTTCTGGGAGCTGTGGTGCAGGAAAAAAAAATTCCTCTCTGTGTGTGGATGTGCCAGAAACTATTGCCCTCCTCAGCAGTGCTCCCAGAGCACTTGGAGTGAACAAAAGGCAAGACTATAAAGATACTCCATGGAAAGTAAGGTGTTTTTTTTTTTTTTTTTATGTCATGCATGGATCCTGCTGTAAATGTAGCTTGACCCATCTTGCACAGGGGCTCTTGGCACCAACAAGGACAGTTAGACCTAAGGATTTTTTTGAAGGGTGGTGATAAGAGCAGCTCCTTCTGTGCTTTAGGTTTTATGCCTCCTCCATAAGAGAGGGGAGGAGAGGGACCTTTGCTTGGGGCTTGGTACAAAACATCTATGTGCCTCATCTGAAATCACAGGATCACAGGATGTTAGGGGTTGGAAGGGACCTATGAAGATCAAGTCTAACCCCCCTGCCAGAGTAGGACCATAGAATCTAGCACAGGTTGCACAGGAACACATCCAGATGGGTCTTGAAAGTCTCCAGAGAAGGAGACTCCACAACCTCACCGTGGAACCTGCTCCAGTGCTCTGTGACCCTCACAATGAAGAAGTTCCTCCTCATGTTGAGGTGGAACCTCCTGTGTTGCAGTTAATATCCATTACCCCTCGTCCTATCACAGGGTGCAACTGAGCAGAGCCTGTCCCCTCCCTCTTGCTACCCAGCCCTCAGCTATTTACAAACATTTAAAATAAAACAACACAAATCCCACAGCTGAGAAGCCATGAATTTTGTTGGCTTTTCCTGCATGATTCCCGGTTCAGCTGAATTTTGCTGCCGAGCCAGGCACGCGAGATCAGGCTGCCCCACCATTGATCCCAGCTCTGCTGCTATTGACTGATTGTCTGTGTCTGCTGGGGCTGGGGGGACAGGATCTGCATTCTGGGCGAGTGGCTGTTGGGGCCCGGCATGGCTGGCGGGGCAGGCGCTTGGGGGGAGCCGCTGTCAGCAGCTTTCGTCTGCAGGCGGCGTGTGGGATGATTGATTGCACTGCAAGCCCTGCTGCTCCGGGCATGCGACACTCCTGCTCTTGGCAGCCTCTTGGTAGCTTTTTTCCCCCCTCTTCACTCACCCTCTCTGTGAAGAGACACTAATGAAAACAAAAGAATTCCCTAGATGTCTGCTAAGGCAAAGGTTTTGCCTTTATTTTTTTTCTTTTTTTTTTTTTTCCCTTTTTTTTCTCCTAGTGGGCTGTGAGCCACAGTGGAAGGATGAAGAGGGAGAAATAAAAAGGAAAACAGGTGCAAAAGTGTGTGTCTCCAAATCCACATTTCATGGGGCTTGGTAAATTAAGATTTCTCTTGCTTTTCTTAGCTGGCACTTAGATCCAGCAGAGATGTATTTACAGGATGCCAACTGTGTCTATGTACCAGCCAGATGTGGTGCAGTCCCCAAATCAGCAGCTTACCATGGTGCATTATGTGGATGAAATAATTATCTGCATAATGGGGAGTGCTCAGTGTGTGTCCATGATGAGTGCATCTGTCTTGATCTATTTCTGTTCTTTGCCTCCGTACTTTGGCCCTGCCAAGTGGGGAGCGGAAGGGGGCAAAAGCTACATCTCTGTTTTCCTCAGCTTCTGTGCATCAGTCTCCTGAAGTCTCAAGAGAGATTTAGGAGGAGCTTGGAGGTGTGTTAGTTGATTTATAGTACCAATGGGATCAAAGCCTGCAGCCCTCCAGGACCTGATCATCATCTAGAGCAAATCAGCAGTTTCCCAAGAGGTTAAGGGAACCACATCCTTTCACACTTGGCTAACAAATCAACCAATCACCTTGGCTAACAAATACCAATGCAAACCACCTCCCCTCCAGGGAAATGGTTTCTGTTCTCTGGCTTTGTGAACATAAATGTAAACCACTTGGATGCTTCAGGGGAAAGGCGAGAGAAAAAAAGAAGAGGTGAATTACTTTTGTAATTATATTTTTTTAGCAATTCTTTTTTATTTTTGCCTCTTTAAGGGAAACTGACCTGCTGAATTAGCAATATTTTTATTATGCTGTGTGCAATGCAGAAGTTGTTCTTTTCTAGGCTGTGCAAAAAGGTCTAGAAGTCAGCAACCAGACAGCTTAGTGTCGAGTTTTCTGGTCTTGGCTGTTAATGATCCTCCCAATATCTTGTACTGGAGCAGCAGGAAGAATTGCTTGTCTTTCTTTTTTCCCCTTTCTACCCCTCTGTCTGCCCTTCTGTCTGCCCCTCTGCCTGTCTGTCTGCCTCTATCTCTGCCTGTCTGTCTTTTTCTCCCATCATTTATCCCAAAGCTGTTGTTGGTCGGGTTTTGTTTTTGTTTTTCCCAGATTGGAATTATCAAAAGCACTTGGAATTATTTTTTCTTTTCTTTTTTTCTTTCTTGTCAGTCAAAAATCGAATCAAACCATGGTAGAGTTAGATTAGATATGAAAGGGAAATACTTCCCTGTGAGAATGGTGAGACAGTGGAACAGGCTTCCCAAAGAGGTTGTGGGTGCCCCATCCCTGGAATTGTTCAAGCCAGGTTGAATAGGACTTTGAGCAACCTGGTCTAATGGAAGATGTCTCTGACTATGGGGATTGGAACTAGATGATCTTCAAGGTCCTTTCCAATCTAAACTTTTTTATGAGGGTATGCTGGAATGAAATTTTTAGCCTGTGAAAGAACATGGTGAGCCATTTTTTCTTGAGAGATGTGAGGTGTGCACATGTAACGATACTTCATAAGACTAGAAATTGTTGTGCTCTTGCTGATAGATAAAGGTCATTAGAAAATATGCAAGGTTATGACAGCAAAAGGGTAATTTACTGGAAATAGTGAAAGCCTGATTTAATGTGCCACAAGAGCAAGAGTTGATACAGGCAAATCACCCAGAGAGAAGTCAAGATGTATCAGCAGCCTATCTGTCGTCTTAATTCCAATCACTTTGGGATTCCCACAAAAGCTCCAGGTTACAGGAAATGAGCAAGTGAAGCTCAGTGAATGGATTTAAATGATGTGACATATTTCCATGTCGTGGGTTTGATTTGAATGCTGTGATTTTAAAGCATGGTTTTATTTTGTTTTATTTTTTTTTTTACCTCCCTTGCCTTTCTTTGGTGCCTAAATAGCAATTACATCCATTAGGTGGTCTGATCTCTTGTTCTCAATACTGAAGCTTGAAGAGCCCTTTTAACCTGCATGCTGGGATGAAATGAGAACAGATTTCTCTGCTGTGATAAATGATCACTGGCTGGTGCTGGGATAAGAGGTAATTTAATTTTGGACATTGATTAACACCTTAATTCAGATGTTGGGATCTTTTTCTATCCAGGTCAGCTCATGAGGATTGGGTGAGATGAAATTCATGAGCCAACAAAGAAAGTGTTTGACTGAGATCAGGGGAACTGCTGTTGCTTGCAAGTTACTTCCTTTTTGACTTGAATCCCTTGATCATGAGCAGAATGAACTCCTTGGCCTTTAGTCTGTTCAATTAAATCTGAGATATTTGGAGTTAGAGGACCCTTTGCTGTTGATTTGCTTCATACACAGTGATCTCTAACACCTCTTTTTAGGGGAGAAGAGGAATGTGTGTGTGTGTGTGCAAATTAACATGCCTAAATTCTTGTTCTTGAAGAAAGTCTCTGGGGACAACTCATGTGATGTAACACAGCTGTGTAGAGAGGAAGGTTAAGAATAGACTGTTAGAGAACATTTAGTGTACTTTATGTTGATTTGTCTTAATTACCTAAAAGGCAAAGGAATTGTTATGGATGGAAATGTGTATCCAATTCCCTGCAGAAGGCAAGGGAAGCACTTGTGCTTCTACTGAGATGACTCCAAATTTAATCTCTCTCTGCTGAATGTCTGTGAGAGTTTCTAGGGAGAATTGTCTACCTCATCACATATTTTTGAATACATAACCCCTTTAGCAAGGGCTCTAAAGGGATTATTGCAGCTTGCAGACCAAAGAAGATAGAGTGTCCTTACAGCCACCTAGTCCAAGCCTTTGCTAAATCATTTTTATTTCACAGAGGAGCAGACAGACCCAGCTGAGACACAACAGGTCATAAGGCACAACTTCCAGTAGATTTTAGTTAATATGAGGAAAATAACTGCTGAGGATATCTGCTACATTGCTTAGCTTGTGGCTCTGGAAGTATTTGGTTGGCAGTTTGCTCACAGGTACTGCTGTAATGCTGTCTTAGCACTGCAGAGCTATAGCAGAAGGTTTGGAGATAACATGCACATTATTCTGCTTTTCCCTCCCCTGTCTGTTTCTTTTGTTCTATTTCCAAGGGGCTGAAATCAGCAGCTCTCCAATCACTGGCTCATCAAGTCTGTTTTGGGAAGAAGTGTCTGTCTTTCCACAAAGTGAAGAGGCATCATATTCACACTGGCATCTTCTTATTGTTTTAAAAAACTGGAATCAAAGAGCTCTGTTATTGACAGGAGTGACAATAAAAATGCCAGAGCAATCCAATAGGGTCTGAGGCTGGCAGCAGCATTAAGTCTGTGAATCACTTGGAGCAGCAGTCTTGACTCACTCCTGCTAGCTGACGGATTGCTGTTCAGGAGGGGCCAGCTCTGATCATGATTCAGTGAAGGTCAGGCTGTTGATTCCTGACTTACAGAAGTGCAGTCAGGACAAAAAGCAGGCCCAAACAATTTCAAAACCTCACAGGACAGTGTCCAGTTGGGTAAGATACCAGTTTATCTCCCTACTTGTACCCCCAGGCTTATGCAGTGGTGTTTCTGGACCACTACAGTTATTAAAACGTGGAGGTACAACAGAAAGTCCTGGCAAGATCATCAGGTAGCATTTTGTTCTGCATGAAGTAACCCACAGCTGAATGAGGGTATGAACAAACAGTGTGTAGGGTTAGACTTTGGGACAATGTTTGTATATGTCCCCACAGATGGAAGCAGAATGTTTGGAAGGTGTTTAAAGCCAGGCTAGATGGGGCTCTGGTGAGCCTGATCTAGTGTGAGGTGTCCCTGCCCATGGCAGGGGGGTTGGAACTAGATGATCCTTGTGGTCCCTTCCAACCCTGACTGATTCTATGATTCTAAGTACCTGTGGAAATATTGTCCAATCTATTTTTATTTTCAGGAAATAGCATTGTGCCTTATGTAGATATATGTAAGGTAAGGTTGGTCAAGCACACTGTCAGAAGACTCTTCCTCTCCCACTCCAACCCAGTCTCCCTCCCTGCCTCTGTCCAAGTTCTCAGCAAATGTCTTAGTCACAGCTAAGGGACTGCAGTCTGAGAAGGCAGGTAGCAAAATGGGAAATGCCCTTCCATAAAGAAGGGCATGTCAGAATAAGCTGCTTATTGCAAATTCCTTCTAAAACACCCCAACTGTAACAGAAACAAATATCACATTGGCAATACCATGCTTGCATTCACACAGCAGCTGTTACTCTTCCCCACAGGGTCTGGTTTTTTAAAAGGCTGGTGAAGGGCATTTTTGTCAAACAACAGGTCTAGTCTAGCCTTATTTCCTAGATTGGCTGGCTCTAGTTTTCCTTTGGAACTTTAGCTTTTTCTTTGGCTTTATGGATTCTCTTTGCAGAATATTCTCAACAGGCTGATAATGAAGTGTGGTCCCCCCTGCAACGTAAAGCAGTGACTACTCCTGTTGTGGATTATTGGGTTATCAGCTTAGGGGTGTTGTAAACACTATGTGCAGGAGTAATTGGCACACTAAATTTATGAATGATTCTTAATGAATAAACTTCACTTACTGAAATAGCAAAGCTATTCCTGGACCAGAAAGGCTGATAGATTTTTTTGGCCTGTAATAAACTGAACACATAACACAATGTGGGAAAGGAAAAAAGAAAAGAAAAACATTGCTTAGAGTCAGTTCTGAGCAGAAGTTACTGATATTTTTTTTTTCTTATTTGGGAAATGACTGCAGTGTATAAAACAATTTGGTTTCAATGTTGATCTTTCTGTATTTGAATTAAAGTGTTTTCAAATGTTCTTAAATGGTAATTTCAGGAAAGCCAGACTTCCAGAAATATCTTTTGCATGCAGTATGGCTTCATCATATATAGTACACATGTATGTATATGTGGATAATTTCTAACAGGATAAACATTCACTTTAGAACCTGAAGGGATCAGTTTACCAAGGTTTGAATGCTCAGGACTTTAAGTGATGTGCTGAGAATCTGTAAGTGCTCACATGTGGAGTGTGATGCAAAGTTGCATCACAGGATCAGCAAGACAAACATTTATCAATTTCACTTGTTCAGGCAGTTGAAAGGAGAGCTGCACAAGTGTTTTAATGCTATAGGAAGCTCTATCCTGGAAATGCTCTTTAAATTTTTCTTTCTTTCTAAGTGATCTATGGACATCATTCCAGAGCATTTGTGGCATTTAATCTTGGAATGTTTTATCTCTGTGCTTCAGTATTGCTTATCTAAAGACTTTATTGCACATACATATGCTTTCAGTTAGTCCACCCCTCTGTTTTGTGCAGTGCTGCCATATACTTGTGACTAAAGGAGATGAGAAAGGATGGCTCTGAAGTATTGGGTATTCAGTATTGCTCTTCAAATATGGGTGCTTTTAATTATTTCTAGAGCTTCTTTCTTGATTTACCTGACAGCCAAATGTTAAATGCTTTGAGCTCACATTACAAATCCTACTGTCTTTGATTTTTCTGTAGAATTACAGAAAATAGGGGGGATATCCCAATTTTTATGCCTGGAAAGACTCTAGTATTTGAAAGGGAAGAGACCACTAGCTAGAAAAGTCTGGCTAGCATCACTAGGTCTGCTGCTGTGGTTTGCACATGATAAGTATTACACTTGTAGGGGTAATAACTTGATGTAGGGGTAAATAATGTCTATTTTTTCTCAATAAACTATAGGATGAGACTTTAGTAAAAATAGAGAAATGCAAAAGTATGAGCCATGCAACCAAAGCAAGCTCAGGTCATGAAAGGAGGTTTCTTGGTTTTTGTATTTTGTCTATCACTTGCTACAGCAGGCTCCATTGTTCATGCAAATACAGAAGAGCTGCTCCTTCCACTATTTATTGTTGTTGTTGTTGTCCATTTAGTAAAAGCACTGCAAGGAGAGATCACCCAGAAACAATTCTTTAAGTCTTGAAACTATTCCTTCTACTACCTCAACCTTGATGAGAAACTGAACACATCTGAAACAGAGTCAAAATACAGCTAGGTAGTAATAGATAAAATTGCAAAAAGCTCCTCACTTCCCCTTTGGCTTTCACTCTGGTTCTGCAAGGAAAGCATGTTGAAAACGACATGAAAGAAAAAAATAGTTGGAGAGGAGGGAGGTCATTGCTTTGCTTTCAGTCACTTCAGACAGAGTAAGCTGAGGAGGCAGGGTTGGGCCTCCTTGAAAAGGAGTCCAAGAGTTTCTCGAGATAACATAGCTAAGCAGTGAGAGCATCCCATGGAACTCACCTTAACCTGCAATCTGAGGACGGGCAGGGGGTGAGGTGGGATTATTTACCCGGGCAAATTCAAGTGCAGCATTCCCAGCCACCACTAGTTGTCACTTTGCAACCAGCTGGGGTCGGTGTTTTCAGCACTGCGGTTAGCGAGATTGCGGTGCTAATTAAACGGAGTAACTCCCAAAGCCGCGGAAAGTCCCGAGCCGGAGGCTGTGCGATCGCCAGCCTCGGGGAACCGAGAGGCAAAAAGGCAGCTCGAGAAAGGCGGGAGGTCGCCGTCCTAAGGCTGAGGCTGTGCCTAGAGGCTGTGCCCCAAGCTCGGGGCGGGCAGGGTTGGCCAGCCTGGCAGAGCCCACGGCTCGCACACTCCTCCCGTAAAGCCGAACCTTACCTGAAGAAAACGATCGTCTCCCACACGTAGACTCCGAGTGCGTTGACGTTGCACATTTTCCCAGCTCTCGCTGTTGTTGTTTTCGGTTGGTTTTGGTGTTTTGTTTTGTTTTGTTTTGTTTTTTTTTTTGTACTCCGTGATGGGGGGCGGTGGGATTGGCCAATAAAGTAACCCGGCACTTGGGGCGAACTGGTAGGGGAAGCGAGATGTCCCACCGGAGGCAAGCTGGTCAGGGAAGAGGCTGGCGGCGCTCCGCGGTCAGCACCCTGGACAGCGGCGGTGCGCTGTCAGCACCCTGGACAGCGGCAGCGCTCCGCGGGCGCCTGCGGAGCGACCGGCGGCTCCGCTCCGGCGCTGCCTTGGTTCGTCCCTCCGCTCCGCTTCTCTCTTATTCTCTCCTCTCTTCTCTTCGCCTGTGCCCCCGCCACCGCCACTGCAGTGGTGCTCGGGGCCGGAGGACCAGGGCTTCCCGCACTGAAATCTCCTTTCAGCGGGATCTCGCTCCGGACATCAGGCTGGCGAGAAGGGGAGATGCAGGGGGTGTACGTTTGCCATCAGGGTGGTGAGGGTAAGATGGGAGCCGGGGGACGACCCTCAACAACACAGGGCTTTAGCCTCCGCTGCTAGCCGAGGTGTCTTCCTAATTACATCCAGAGGAATTTGTCAGCGTGGAGCCGTGCTGCAGTCCCGGTTGTGTCGCTTTCCTGCCCGCCGTTTGGCTGATGTTGGTTCCCGCTTCCTGGGCTATTTTCCTCCCGAATAAGTTATTGCTCCTGTAGGGAAGGTGTCCCATTGCTCAGGGCTAGAGCGGAGGGGAGCAAAGGGGAAGTTTCTTGGGAAGCACTCCCATTGTGCTCAGAAAGAAAGTGGCTCAGTGTCCTCCTAATGCATCTCATTTCCCCTCTGCCCTCTCTCCCCTGCTAGGACTCGCCAGATCTTGAGAGTTTCTTGCTGCATTAATTTACTAAACTAAAAAAAAAAAAAAAAAAAAAAAAAAAAAGGGAGAAGGAAAAAAAAATAGGGGGGGGTGGTGGAGAAGAGGGAAGGCAGAGGGGAGGGGGCAACTCAGCCTCTCCACCATCCCAAGGCCCTCCTCTTAGCTGTGCTCATTGGTCTCGGGGCTGAAAAAACTACTCTAGGATGTGGTTGGATAAACGCATGTTGTTCAGCAGAGGATATTAACCTCTAAAGCGCTGATACGTTTTGGTTTATTTCTTTTTTTTTTTAACCCGAATTGCTGTCTTTTTAAGAAGTCTCTGAAATCGTCTCCCCTGACAGGGCAAGCATAACGTGCCTTTAGTCTCCATCTCGTGGAAGATCTGCTTGGCTAACAGTTGCTATGTGTTGCTGTTGGCTTTTAAGGAACGTCTCTCTGTCGTGGTTTGTTTTTCTGATTTTTTTCCCCCTTTTGTCTTTATTTTAGTCGTGGTTGTTCTTTTTTTTTTTTTTTCCTTTTCCCCCTCCCCCCTTCTTCTTCTTCTTCCCTTTTGCATTTGGTTTTGCAAAGAGATTTGGCAAACACCAGAGCCATCAAGGGCAGGGCAGGTAAGGAGCATTTAGCAGTTTCTTATCGCAGTTCCAGTTGTGCTCACAGGGTGCTGAGTGTGGTGGTCGGGGCAGGGAGGAATGGGCTCCTTAGGCACTTTGTCAGCATGTCACTCTGCTCTGCTTCTCATCAACTTCTGAGAACTGAAATTAATACTTAGCTCTTCTAAATAATCTAGGACTTCTTTCTTCTCCCCCGTCCCGATGGAATGGGATTTTTCTTCTTTAACTTCCCTTTTGTTTGCTTGTAGTGTGCCTTGTAAAACTCTCCAGGGCAAAGAAAGAGTTGCTTTTAACCCCTTCTTAGCTGTTCAAATACTGCTCCTATCCCACACTGGGAGGGTGGAGGTGAAATGTGCTGCTCGCTCCAACACTCCTGTAGCCACCCAGGCTAGGAAATAACCAGGGTTTTTTTCTCCCCTCACTTTGGGTTGTGTCTCAAAGGACTTTACTGCCATACTAAAATTCACTTGATGTGTTTTGATCTCCTGTTTTTGTTTGGTTTAAAGCAGTGTATTTACTTAGCTAAGCAGACAGAAATATCCTTTGGGTTATCATTGAAAAGAAAAGGGAAGAAAGACCTGCTTGGCTTCCAGCCATTGATACAGAAGGAGTTTAATCTGATTTAGTCCAGCTAGTGGGTCCCAGTGTCTAGCTAGATTAATAACAGGCTCTGATTACAACTCATGGAGATTCCTAGGGTCATGATTCCATGCAGCGTTTTTTGCCTGCTGCTTGCTGGCTCCTCCCTGGACTTTTCCCCTGATATTTATCCCCGCATGAATGAGCCTCTGTCACTGTGATTTTCCAGCCCCCAGCGTGCTGGCAGACCCAAGAAGGAGCTGCAAAGTGGAAGTGTTAGCAGGACACACACAGCAGGAGAGAAATGGTATTTCCCTGCATTTTTACTGGGAAGCAGGACAAAGAGCAGGAGGCAGAATAATCTCTTGGCATCTGTGAGTTAAATGTAGAGGCTTGACAGCCTTCTGATTCCCCTAGAAATGGGCTCTGTGAGGGATATGACTGTCTTGTGTGACTTCTCCCTTGGTTATAAGTTTGATCTTCTTTACACCAAAGAAATATGGATTTGTTTCCTTTTGTCCCCACTCGTGCTCCTTGCATTACATGGGCTCAGGTAAGCAGAGAGGCTGTGTCTAAGAGCAGGAACATAGATGAATCTGTGTGTATAGCAGAAGAAGCTTCACAGCTGAACCTGTTGAAGGGTCTTAAACCCACTTTTTCCGGGGAAAGAATTTCTCCCCTTTTCTATCATCTGTCCTGGTGGTGATGGTGACAAAGTGATTTGTATGGACCCAGGGATTCTTCCACTGGCAGTCTAAAATATCTACTTATTGGAGAAAGAGAGGAGCATTGTTTGCTTTGCATTTTGGGAAAAAGAGGCAAAATTAGCTTGCAACAGATGTTTGGAGCAGGAGTAAGCATCAAGAGGATTTAGACCAGAAAGTAAAATCAGGAGAAATGGGAGTTTAAGGACTGTGAGTTTTCCATATCTTATCTGCACAACTCCAAGGGCACCTGCACCCTCTGCATTATGTTATTTTTTGCTGTGATCAGAAAATAAATGTATTCTGGATAAAACTTTCCTTGCCTATTCTTTTTGTTGTTGTTGGCTTTGTCTGGAGATATTTTTTCTTCTGTACTGTGTGCATTTGTATCTCTCCCTGGTGCCAAGGGAGCTGTTTCTTTCTTGTCTTGGTACAGTGCTACTTGCATGTGTCAGACCTTGGTCAGGGTGGCTCCAGATCCCTGGAGTTCTCATCCTCTGATTTAACCCAGACCTTGCCTACTAGTTCCCACTGAAACCCATCCATAGGGATATCTGTGGTGAAGTTACCCACATTGGTTCTGTACAATTCCTACTTTTAACCTTCCTTTTGCTCTCCAAAATACAAAAGGCAGATAAACTGGAAACTAGGTCTGGAGATCTAATAATTGCTGGAAGTCAATTTTATCACCTTTGCTACATGTAACTCTTGTCATCAGGTACTGGTTGGCAGGACTCCTCTCCCTGGATCTGTCCTGGCTTTCTCTTAGATTGGAATTTAGCTCTTAGACTGGGTTTTAGTTCTTGGACTGGGTTTGCTTCAATGTTTCATGATATTTTGTGAGGGTTTTCTTGCCAGTGCTCTTATTTTTTCAAGCAGAGTTCAAATGGTTTTGAAAGACATTTGTCTTTATCTGGTGGCACTTGTGTAAATGACAGAGCTTAGGATAACATATCATGATGTCAAATGAGGCTCTTAAAATTACAATTACCTGCTGTTTGTTCACTTTGTTGGTTTTTTTTACTAGTTTGTTTCAAAACAGATGAGTTTTGTACTCTGTAGGTGAGGTTGGGATGATTTTATGTCATCTTTCTGGACTGTGAGTGATGGATTCTGTTCAATGAAAGACACCATAAAGATGGTCATGGGAGTATGGAGGAATGTAAGAGGTCAGTATTTACACTTTCAGGAGCAGGTCAGTATTTTAAAAGTTGTGGCTGGCAGTGGAATGTTACTGGCACAACAACCAACAGAAGGGACTGGATTCTTTGCAGCTCTAGGCTTACCTTGTTGGGAAGGAAGTTGCTGGAACTGCAGGATTCGCCCTGAGGAAACTTGTTCTGTGATAGAGAGCTAGATCTTGACTCTGTTTTACCATCATAATCTCAGCACTGTCTTCACTGCAGGTGAATTTGATGTTTATCCTTCCTTATCATTCTGATGGCTGAGGACCCTCTAATGACTCAGCCTAGCCAGTGTAGCTGATGGATTTTCTGTTACTATCCACTTGTTCTTTAGTGCTTTAGATAGATGGACAACTAATTTTCTTTTTTTTCTCTTTTTCCCTACAATTTCCAAGCATCACTGCTTTCTGATATTTTCTATATGAGATCTTAATCTCCAGTGATCTCAGGGCTGGCTATTCTGCAAATGCTGATTACCAGAAGCAGGCTATGACTCTAATCAGGAATAGGCCATTAAGTGGCTGGTAGGATGAGATGTAGCTGTGGAGGGAGATAAACACAGGGATAAAACAAAGACTTTGTGAAATAACACTTTTGCCTTGGGCTTTCTGGGCATGACATTTAATGTAGTTAGAAATGAGTTTTGCCAAGACAGTGAAGATTATGACCTTGAAGGGTACCTGGAAGCTGTGATTGTTCAAGAAGCAGCAGCTGCTACTCTGTGTTGCTGGGCAGATTATTTTATTGTCACAATTGCCACAGAATCCCGGAAAGCCAAAGCCATGTGGTCTGAACAAAGAGGTGAGTTGAAGTCACAGTTAATTGCATGAAACAATCACCTTAAGATGTTATCTCCTGGCCTCTGTCTCTCAAAAGCTCAGTCATCACATCTGAAGTTTCCAAATTTTATTCTTCATAAAGTGCCAGGTAATAAATAGCAAAGAATAATTTGGTGATTGTTTATTAATAACCAGTCAAAGGCTGGATTTGATCCACAACTGAGTTACTGACCTATAGCTGTGTCTCTGTTTCAAGGTCTTCTCTTGATTCCTTGTACAGTAGAAAGAGGTCAGGCTTTTTGGTAGGAAGGATCAAGTCAGACTACTCAGGGACTGCAACAGGAGCCATGAGTAACATAATGCTTAAAACAATCATAGTGGTTTTAATTTCTCTTTAGTGCTCATCTAAAATTTGGGACATGTGCAGAAAAGGGTCTGCATGCTTTCTAACTATGCCCTTTTCTTTCTTCATTCTTTTCCTAGCTGAGAGTCAGGGACTATCTGCTCCTCCAGCTGCCTTCCTGCCTTTTAACAGTGCAAGTGAATTTCTCCTCTTCTCTCTCAAGAAAATGAATCTTTCAGTCTTCCTGGTAGTCTGTGAGTTCATTTTGGTTTTGATAGTTGATAGAATCTCTTAAAGACAAGAGGAATACAGAAAGTCTTGGAAATAGCTCTGTGACATAAACACTATGCTGAGAATCATAGAATCATAGAATTCTATAGATTCTAGAATTCTATAGATTCTAGAATTAATTCTGTAATTCTAGAATTAACCTAAAGCCTCACTCACAACAGCAAGTTGCTTTCATTCTTGATTTGTAGAGCAATTCTTAGTTTCTTCTGCCTTTTTAAAATGAAAAGTCTGGTAATAAATTCATAGATGGGGGTGTGGTGGGTTGAAAATCCCCCAAATTCTCCTTCATGGAGAGACACTGCCTTCCTTCCCCAAATAAATGGCAGCATTCTCTGTGAAGAAGTGGCTAGCATGGCAGTAAAGTACACTCAGCATATCTTGGGAATACTAAATCCATTATTGTCAGTTTGTTCTTTGGAGAGTGGCTAATGAGAAAACAGTGCCCCCAGAACTTGGGCTGTGCTTCACAAGGCAGAGATTCAAACTGCTACAGCAGCACTACTTGCCTTTTGACACTGAGCAAATGAAAAACAAATTTTAAATTAAAATGAAGTTCAGGGGATTTTACAAAGGAGTCTGTAAAGTAAATTCCTGCTCGGTTGTTTTCCACATGTAGTAAGCAATTTCTCTGTAAGATGGCTCAGTGGAACACAGTTTTCTCAGAAACTTGAGAAACTGGGACACTTTTTATTAATGACTGGTAAAATAACACCATAAAAAGTCCCTGCAGTCTTTTGTAAAGTTAAGTGTTTAGTCAGTTGTTTTGCTTTTTTTATTTTTTCTTATCTCTTTTTTCTTTTTTCTTTTTTTCTGTTTTCTTTTTTTCTTTTTTCTTTTCTCTTTTTCTTTTCTCTTTTTTCTTTTTTCTTTTTTCTTTTCTCTTTTTCTTTTCTCTTTTTTCTTTTTTTCCTTTCTCTTTTTCTTTTCTCTTTTTTCTTTTTTCTTTTTTCCTTTTTCTTTTTTTCTTTTTTCCTTTTTCTTTTTTTCTTTTTTCCTTTTTCTTTCTTTTTTTTTTTTTTTTCACTGAAAAGATGTGCACATGAAAGAGAATTCACTGGAACTGATGTAAAGATTCATCTTATTCACATTTCCAAGAACTCTGGTGACAAGTTTGATGAATTCTGTTTTGACAGGCAGCGGATCTGTGGAAAACAACCACTGGGGAGTTTTGCATAGTAAATTCTGCAGAACTTGCTGGCTAAGGTTCAAAGGCCACTAGGAATAGAGCTGGAGGTTTTGTAGTGTAGATGATTGATAATTTTGGCTGAAATTCTGACCAAGTATAACTGTTGACAGTCTTTTACCTCATTGTTTAAACAAGTTATAAGTCTAACCATAGAAAGAGGAAAATGAACAAAGTTGACTTTGGTCAATATGTTGGAGCTTAAAGTACTCCATTGTGGGTGCTGGTACAGTCTTCTAAAATTATCTCCTGGTTTCCTAAGGACACTTTCTTAGGAGCTGCACCCAGCATGAAAAATGTAGAGAGGAACAAAGCTCTGAGGTGTGTTACTGGCAATGTGAGCAATTGATGGGATGGCCAAGTGCAGAATATGCAGAGCAGAGGAACAGTGTGCAGGAACCAGGGATCAGACAGCTGCCTGTCAACTAATCTTTTACTACCTTTTTATTTAAAAAAAAAGAAAAAAAGAAAAAAAAAAACTGGAGGGAATCTTTCTTTGATACTTTGCTAAGCCAGGCAGGGTTTTTACAGCCTTGCACACCCACGTCCACAAGATGTGTTTTATTCATATATGATATTTCACAGTCTCACAGTATGTCAGAGGTTGGAAGGAACCTCAAGAGATCATCAGGTCCAACCCCCCTGCCAGAGCAGGATCGCTTAGGGTAATCTGCACAGGACTGCATCCAGGTGGGTTTGGAAAGTCTCCAGAGAAGAACTCCACAACCCCCCTGGGGAGCCTGTTCCAGTGCTCTGTCACTCACTGTAAAGAAGTTTCTCCTCAATATTCTGCTTTCAGAAGCATTTCTAATAGTCAAGTGCATGTGCATGGAATTGCTGAGGTCTCCGTATTCTCCTCCTTCCCTTCAGGCTGTACAGGTTCCCAGTTGAAGTACCCACAAGGTACATCTAAGTTTTCTGTCCTGTTTCTACCAGTGCCTATAATCTTCCCCTTCATGTAAGGGCATATACACACTTTATGCTGACTGTCATAAACATGAAGGTTCCTCCCTTACATCATTCACTACAAAAAGTGCAGTTACATAGATTGTCCTTAACCTCCACACTCTTGGCCAATATATTTCTTGACAAGTAGATCAGGGGCTGTATTGATCTCTCATCACTGGAAACACAGCCCCCATGAGTCTAGTGATATCTTATCTGTGACCATACACCCTTCAGAAGCTCCAGTGCTGGGACGACTTCATGGCAGACTACATGTTTGCAGAAGGCCAAGTGAAGTGATTCCTGAGTACAGCATTCAGGTCTTCCTGACCTGAAAGTGTGTTTGCCTCCTGTGTCAGTTGCATGAATCAGGTGGAGGCAGTAATCCCTGAAAAGGAAGAAATAAAGAAGAACTGATGGTCCTTTTTTTCCCTTTGCAGTGCTGATTGATTAATAAATTTCCATGTTTCACATGTCATCTATAATGAGCTGTGAGTAATCTTGCTGCACATCATAGGCTTGCCACTGCTGTAATTTATGCAGTGTAAGAAAGCAGTATGGGCGTTGTAGCCCTAAAACCCTCACACTGCTACTCCCATTAGAAGTTGATTTGCAGGTCATGAGTTAATTATTTTCTGACCTGTGCAGTGTAATTACCAGGCAATCCCAGAGAACCCAGAAACACTCTTTCTTTCAAAGACCTTGGCCAGTAAAACTTCTTTTGGTGACATTACTGTGTGAATGTAAAATCAGCCAAAGACTTGCCAGAACTTCTCAGATGCTGAGCATCATGCAGTTGTTGGAAATATTTCCTTAGCTTTTAGTTTTGTGAAGCCCATTGCTGCTGCCTTAGCAGCCCCAAAGCACAGCAGAAAATAGAACTTTTCTACTCTGTGCCTTCCCAGCAAATGAAAGAAACCATCTGTTTGTTTTGAGGTGAGCAGGCACCAGGTTGTGAGAGATGCTTGCACAGAGGCAGAGCTGTTCACATCACCCTCTTTGCTGTTGTCATAAAAAAAACCAAACAAAACCCAAACAAAACCAAAAATCAAACAAACAAAACGAAACCAACCAACCAAAAAACATAAGAGGAAGTGGAAAATAATGATTTTGCATACTTTCATTGCTTCATTTGTCTTGTGAATTCAATAGTGAGTGTGTGTGTGGGGGAGACACCAAGAAGTGGAACTCTTGAGATTAAAATTTTGACTGCAAACAGCAGACTTGGAAAGCAAATCAGGGGATGACAGCAGTGATGCTGAAGTGGCTCCTCAGTGTCCAAGTGTTTAAATACTGAAACACTTTCTTATGTGCACCAATTCACTCATAGGGTCAAGTAGCATCATTTAGCTTCCAGAGTGAAAGAACCATGCTGCTTTGCTTTTCTTTTCTTTCCTTTTCCCTTCTTTCCTTTTCCCTCTCCTCTCCTCTCCTTCTCCTCTCCTCTCCTCTCCTCTCCTCTCCTCTCCTCTCCTCTCCTCTCCTCTCCTCCCCTCCCCTCCCCTCCCCTCCCCTCCCCTCCTCTCCCCTCTCCTCCCCTCCTCTCCCCTCCTCTCCTCTCCCCTCCTCTCGTATTTGTCTGTCAGACATCTAAAGGACAGAAAGAAGGTCTTTAAGATCCCTCTTTTAATGAATAAAAAAATTGTCTGACCTCCCCCCACCATCCACTTTAATGAAGCTCTAAAGAGAGAGGGATGCAAGTGCTCCTGTTAATCGGTTTCCAATGCACCAGAAGTGCTGACAGTAAGGCAGGTTTTCACATTGCTTTAGCAGAAGAAAGGGCTTCTCACCCATCTGAAATGCCTTCAAGTTGAAAAGCACTTCTGAGAGAAAGTGTATCACTCCAGGCATCCCTGTGGAAGAATGCGTTTCTTGCTTCAGTATCACTGAAATTGGCCGATTTAAGGGGTGCACTTTCAGGTTATTTCACTCTTGAGGAGTGGCAGCTCTGGCTCCTCACTGCCATCCAAACCAGACGTTTCTCAGTAAGTCATTTTGAAAGATCTTTAGGCAAAAGACGTGACTCAGCCATATTGTGTTGCATTGTTTGAAACTGTGCCTCTGTGGACTTGCAGAAATTTACCTGAGCATCACTGTCTTGAGCTACGTGTTTGGCTTTTACAGAAACACCCAGCTTTTACTCCTCTGCTTCAGGTACAGCTAACATAGGCTTGAGTTACTACAGGCACCTCTGCACTAGGCTTACTGGTAACTCTTTCTGGAAATCCTAGTGGAGGTGAAAGGTGCCACCTGAAAATCTCAGCTGGGTAGTGTTGAGATGCTTACCTCACCTAAAATCCTTGCCTCAGGTGCAGTATCTCATGCCTCAGGTAAGAGAGAGAGAACAGAGATTTTAACACATTTGCTAAGTAGGCTGTTTTAGCCTTGGGCTATGTATTTGCAGCTTGCTGAGTTAAACCCTATGACAGCTACAAGCCTTCTTTCATGACGTCTCTCAGTGTATTGTTTGCCTGGGGCTCGGGCAAAGCTTCCCCCACAGAGGAAATGGGAAGTTTGCTCAGTGTGCTCCATTTTCCACACGTGATACTCCTGACTGAGAAGCTGGAGAAGTGTATTAGACAGTGTAAACTACTCATTGGATTCAGCAAAGGGAATCTTTAGTGACTTCTTGTCCTGGATTTGGCTAGGAGAGAGTTAATTTTCTTCCTAGTAGCTGTTTCAGTGCTGTGTTTTGGATTTAGTGTGAGAACAATGCTGATAACAGAGGGATGCTTTAGCTGCTGCCAAGTAGTGCTTAGCCCAAGTGCAGGGTTTTACAGTTTCCCATGCCCTGCCAGTGAGCAGGTGCACAAAAAGCTGGAGGGAGCATGGCCAGCACAGCTGACCCCAACTAGCCAAAGGGCTAAACTGGGGGAATTTGTCTGGGAGGGGCCAATCGCTGCTCAGGAACTGGCTGAACCATTGATTGTTAAACCACAGCACTTGTCCTCTGCCAGACCTGAAAGGAGGGAATGCTCCTCCTTGATGAAAACCTGCACATGCTCTACTTGATCATAGCTCTTGATAAGACTCCTTCTCTAAACGATTGCTGCCACTAATCAACGGAATCTCTTGATTCTCCTGTGATATTTATGACCTTCTTCTTACACAGTGAGTATTCCTAAAGGTGTATGGTGGAGGAGGACTCTGAATTTCCTCAACCTCAACTCTTTTGAGCTTAGCTACACAATCACTGTTTCCTTCCAGAAGCAAAATTCTCTTCTAACTGTGGGTTCTGGTGACCCTTAAGGCAGATGGCTTTTGTGTCTACAGTGCTACTGTGCTGAGGTGCTACTGGTTACAAGTTTTGCAGTGTTGTTCTCTTGCTGCCTTTACTCCCTTGCCTGCCTGGCAAAGACAAAAGCTGCAAAGCCTTTGAAATTTTCTGCTGAGCATTGGTGGTCTGTGTGTATCACAAGGAATGGGAGCATAAACCTCGGGACATAAACACAATGGATTTTTTTTCCTTTGGTAAAAATGTCCTAGCTCTGATTTTTCTCCCAAACACAGGTACAATTCTTTATGGCAAAAAGAAAATCAGTGTGTTATCATGCGTTTCTCTTTGGGCGAGCCAGAGAAAAGCAATTGCAACCCATTCCTGATGTTGTACCATGTCGGCATTTTCCTTTTGTATAGCCCTCCCTCCCCATGGAAATAGTTCTCTACCGAGGCAATTGAACTGGACAAGAGTGATTTATGTAGGCTGTGCAGAGAGAAAAGGCTTTGTTAGGTTTCAGGGTAGATGTGGAACACTGAGGGTGAGAAACAGCTTGGCTGAGACATGGGGAATTGCAATCCTCTCATTAGATCTCTGTGCCTATGACCAGACGTGGCCTCGCTTTGTGTTTGCTGCTTGATTACCGAAACTATGAAGCTGTGGTCTGCAAACAAAAGGCAGTAAATCAACTCGATGGGCACCTTTCAATGACAGGCTTGTGAGGTTGTATTCTCCTTTGGCTCATAGGCTGAATGTGGCAGATGCTAAAACCTGTCCATGCACATTTCTGCTTGCAGAGGGAAGTGCAAATGCAACTCAGCTTTTTAACTCTTTGTGTTAGGTATTGTGATCTAGGAGACGATCCTGGCTCATGAGAACAAATCTCTCCCTCTCCTCCCAGATGGGTAACCCATGGGAAAACCAACCCCTTCCACTGGTGGAGAGTTTTGTTTGACAGCATGAGGAGAGGCTGAGAGCCCTGGGGCTTTTTAGTCTGGAAAAGAGAAGACTGAGAGGGGATTTAATAAATGTTTATAAATAGCTGGGGGTCAAGAGGAAAGGGACAGGCTCTGCTCAGTTACACCCTGGGATAGGACAAGGGGCAATGGATATAAACTACAGCACAGGAGGTTCAACCTCAACATGAGGAGGAACTTCTTCACTGTGAGGGTCACAGAGCACTGGAACAGGCTCACCAGAGAGGTTGTGGAGTCTTCTTCTCTGGAGACTTCAAGACCCTTCTGAATGCATTTCTGTGTGACCTGTGCTAGATTCTATGGCCCTGCGCTGGTAGGGGGGTTGGACTTGATGATCTCTGGAGGTCCTTTCCAACCCCTAACATCCTGTCACCCTGAGCATGTATTTATTTATTTTACCCTTAAACCATCTTGGGCTGGGATAGGGATACTAAAGCAGGGAGCAGTGCTGGTTTGAAGCAGCCCACTTCTGTATTAGGGAGAAACAGAACTGTCTTGTTTGTCACCTGACTTCTGTGTGGACAAAAACCACTGGAGATCTTTCTGATGTTGTACTCTTTGCGGTTGTATTATTTAAAGTGGAAGAACTCTGTCAGAAGGCCAGAGCTTGGTTACTGAGTTAAGTTCTTGAGAGCTTTATTGCGTTGACCCTAGTTACTCTAATGCACTTTTTCTTGGTATTTGGGAGCTGTATGGGAAGGAATAGCCAAATATTGTAACAAATACATATATATACACACACAAATGATATAACATAATACTTTTGAGTGTGTCTGTATGTATATATGTAATAACCAATCACACCTGCATGAGCTTTCTGGATAGAAAATGTAACCTGAAGTTCTAACACCTTTTTTAACCCTTCTGATACATGAGTTGTGGAAACACAGTATAACATTATAGCTCCCAAACCCTTGTAGCATGAGTTGTAAATCCCTATACATCATTACACTCTTGTCTATGTAACATTTAACTCAGGAAGCATTTATGTAGGTAGAAACATTCCTGCAGATTTACTAGCAATTTCCCATGATGGACATTTCTTCCTTTCCAGAAAGGTATTTTGTTGTGTCTCCAAGTTATCCACTGGAGTCTCTCAAAGGGAAAGTGCTTGCAAATGTGGGCTGTGTTGTCTGTCCACCTCAAAGATGTGCATACTAACTCCCAGCAATATCTTAAAGAACTTCCAAAACCTCTTTCTCTTATGTAAAAGTGCCATCCATCTCTTTAGAAGTCACTTCTGGACTTTTCAAGACTCCTGTTCTAAGATGTGTGGCCACTAGACTGCAATTTTCCTACTTGTCTAATTCCTCTTTGGACATACTGAGACGAAGAGTTGACACTGAGGTTTCAACCACTTCATGGATTCCATAGGGAATCTTGATCCCACATACAAATGGTCTTCAGATGCTGGAGATGGCCTGCTTCTCACTTAACTGGTGTTCCCTTGGAAACAGTGCAGGAAGGATCACACCTGGGGGGCTTTGTTGTAAGAACGTGCTCAAGCAGCTTTTTAATCCAAATAAAACAGAAATCTATGAGAAATTCTATGAGCTTAAGGGAACTGAGGATTTCCAAGGACTCATAACTTGCCTAAAGTTAGACAGGTCTCATTGGGAAGTGTAAGAGCTACATCTCCCAGCCCTCCTGAATCTTCACTCATAATCCCTGGGAACAGGGTAATGCCTCTATAAATTATACAGAGGGATGCTTTTTTTTTTTTTTTTTTCCTTCTTTTTTTTTTTTTTTTTAACCCTCAGGAAATGTGCATTATTTTGGCACAAAGTCAAGGAAAAATCCAGTGTGGAAATTGCTGTAACAGCAGAAGGTGGACAAAGCAATTAAACAAATTAAAGAGGGTGTGAGAATGGACTTCAGGCACTCTGAAGTACAGGCCCTGCTCCTGGCACTGGGTAATATGATGCATTGTCTTGTAAATTCTAGTTAAGGTTGCATCAGCTATCTGTAGGGGGGGTGTCTGTGCTCCTATATAAAACCTGAGACCTTGGGGACCTGATTTCTGTTAAACACTTTGTTGGCCCAATAAAAAGGCTCACGTGGCTAGGCTGTATGGTAGAAATCAATACAGCTGCACTTCCCTGGTCCTAGCAGAAGGAGGGAAAGCTCCAGGGACTGATTAAGTTCTCTTTGCTGAAAGAGCTGCTGCATTCTGAAAGGTTTTAAAATAACTGCTGTGTCTCTACAGGTAGTTCTGCATTTAATTCAGGTTTTGTGAGAGGCTCCCTGTCCACTAAATAAGTGCATTTAGGTTATAAATAGCTTAATCACTGTAAGCATGCATCATATTTCATACAGTTTCATTCTCATGAGAATATGCATCTATTTAATTAGAATGATGAGCTGTCCAGAGTGAGTTGGCACTGGCCAGATTTTTCTGGTGATGTTGTGAGTGTCTAAATTCAGTTATCTGCCTACCAGCACAGTCCCAGAAATAGTCATTTACTATGAAAGGTTTTAATAATGCAGATAATGCACATGCTGTTTTTCACTTGACAAGATCAAAAGTGTTTTACTTGCTGTCCAAAGCCCTCAGTGATATTATCTGATCAGTCTCTCCCTTGGGGCTGGTGCTTTGGAGAAGGAGAATCTCAGCTGTCTCCCAGTTGTCTCTGGGAAAACACAAGTGGATGTGGAGTATATATGAGAGATCATCAAATCTGGCCAAAAAGTTTGGTGGTAAATGCAGATTTTTAACAGGGATGAGCACTTCTTGCTCTTCTGGGCTTGTGTTACCTTTGGATACACCTCTGTTAATGAGGAGTCAGAGTGAGGAGTCGAAAAGTTTGGCTATGATGGTGCATGGGTTTTTGTATGGTGGTGTGTGTGCCAGGGATGATGGCATGGGTACTTTCTGCCAGCTCCTGTGATGCTGAGTGCAGGTGACATGTCTGATGAGTCAGGTCTGTCCCTAAGTACCCCTTCAGAACTCAGAGCTAAAATTGCATGGAGGACCTAGCTGGGAATGCAACTGGAGCAGCCTCAGGGCCAATGTGTATTTGTTTCCTGCTCCAAGAACCAAAGAGGAAGAGTCATGCAAATGGGAATGAACATGCACTTCCACACTCACATCTCTAAGTGCTCTAGGATTTTTTCTGCATGTGTTTCTCACTGAGCAACTGCATCCTCCCCTCCCAAGAAAAGGAGAGAAAGTCTGGTGATTTGTGCTGCCCAGTAAATTACTGAAGTGCAACTTGATTCATGTGATTTGTGCGATTCCCCAATTACCACTCCCATAGGAGAAGCAGAAAGAGGCAAAAAGGGGAACCTGTAAGATGGGAGTTAATAATTGGTTTAATTCACAATTTGTAGCTCTTCAAAGGGGTTGCTAATAAGTGTTTGTCTTTTCTTTCCCTCCCACTCCTTTTCCCTCAAGAGCTAATGAGAGAGACAGACAACACTGATCACAGAAACAAAATTGTAAAGGAGAGAAGAAATCCCTAGTGGAAACTCTTTAATCTGCCTCTGGAAAGGGCAATCTGTTTTAATAGGACAAAATTGTAACGTTTAATATTAATTATAGGGATTTGGGGAGGAGCATGTGAAGGATGGAGGGAGAGAACAGACTGGAGGGAAGGGGAGATCTGACTGCAAATGTCTTTTGCTGCAGTAGGAAACAGCAACCAGATGAGCCTTGTCTCTTAGGCAAAGTTTATCTGGACCTCATCCCAGCTGAATTCTGGTTGCAGAGAAGCTTCATGTGATGCAGACAAACCCAGCTGCTCTGTAGTCCTGATGGGGTTGTTGGAGCATGTTGAGTTCAGACAGCAAACAGGGTGCATAAAGGATGAAGCAGAGTAGAATCATAGAATCAGTCAGGGTTGGAAGGGACCACAAGGATCATCTAGTTCCAACCACCCTGCCATGGGCAGGGACACCTCACACTAGATCAGACTGGCCAGAGCCAAAGAGTATGTGGATTGGATTTCATGGCATGGACGTCCCTGTTCCCATGGGCTCTGGAGTGTCTCAACATGTACAATATTAGAGCATTAGCAACACTGTAGTAAATCCAGCTTTAAAGTAGGCTTCTGTCTCAATCAGGTGCCAATAAGGGATACTGTGACAGGGGAGCATGAAGAGGGTAAGCAGTTCAAGGCACTGCCTGAAATCTCCTGCAGGATTTTCTGGAGAAACCTGTGACAAGCCAAAGCTTGGAAGGCAGAAACCCCAGTGGTCCCAGTGCTCAGAGGGATGCCTGCTGTAGTCCCCTGGCCCCTTTTGTTATGCTGGTTCCCACTGCTTACTTCTGCTTTTCATTTGCATCAGGAAGCTCTGACTTGAGAGGCATCAATTTGCAGCTCCTCCTGCTTCTCTGGTCATGCTGATTCTTTGTCCAAATGCTTTGTCTGCTTGAATGGTTCCCAAAATCCTAATTGTATTTAGGCTCAACTCCCACACAAACACATTCTGGTGGATTTAATTGCTATCAGCCATTGAACTGCCATTTGCATGACAGTTGAGGATTATCTCAGGTTGTGGCCAACAGGTGACATTCAATTACTGTGCTCTGGGGCAAGGTGAACACACAGCACCTCTAGATGAGAAAAGGGAGGAAGTGGGTCAAGCTGGACTGTCCAGAAGACCAAACCCCCAGGGAACCTGGCAATGCACAGTGACTGCCTCCAGGTGCTCCAATGGTGGAGAACAAAACCATGTGCATGTGAAGGTTAATCTACCCAGCTGCAGCTAGGCTGCCACCTCCTTCAGAGTGGAACCAGCCTTGTGTAGCACAGTAGTACCTCACAGTGCCAGCGAGCCATTTGGTGGCCTTAGCTGAACACCCTGGAAGTGCCTACCTGCCAACAGTGATGTCTTTCAAGTTCTGTTCTGAAAATGGGGCACTGAGATGGGAAAATGCTCTGATCCAAACTCAAAGGAGAATTGAAGATTGGTATAGAATATGTTGGATCTCTCAGTGGGGTCAGCTCATGCCTCCTATGAAAAGCTTGTTTGTGTTGCAGTGCAAACATTCTCTTTGATGTAGCTTATCTCATGGGCAAAAGGGAGAAGAACTTCCTTTTCATCTAGTGACCTAACACAACACAGATGTAAGAGAGACCTAATATTTGATTCCAAGGCCAATCTGTGTAGCTTCTGGGCTAAATGTGAAGAAAATGGATGATCATACAATCAGTCAGGGTTGGAAGGGACCACAAGGATCAGCCAGTTCCAACCCCCCTGCCATGGGCAGGGACACCTCACACTACAGCAGGCTGGCCAGAGCCTCATCCAGCCTGGCCTTAAACACCTCCCTGGGCAGCCCATTTCAGGGTCTCACCACTCTCATGGGGAAGAACTTCTTCCTCATGTCCAGTCTGAATCTCCCCACTTCCAGCTTTATTCCGTTCCCCCTAGTCCTGTCACTACCTGATAGCCTAAAAAGTCCCTCCCCAGCTTTCTTGTAGGCAGCTGAACTGTGCTGGCTGAGACCATTGTGGGCACAGAGCAAAAGGGGAGGAATATGTTTAAGTGTAGCAGTAACTTGTGCTGTGCTTCTCTCTTGCATGCTGGAATTAATGCAGCCCTATCATTTTCAGCCTTTGCTCATGTGAATGCTGCATTTAGTTGTCCATAATCCACTTCTCCACTACCACCACCCCCCCCCTCCCCCCCCCCCCCATTTTTTTTTCCCCCCCTCTAAAGTGTGATAAAAATATGATAGGAGATATAATTTCCAGAAAGGGACACCCAGGCAGGCAGAAGGATGCCAGATGTTGGGTAGATTAATGTGTGAAGGCTTCCTATCAGACATTTAGAGTCTCTGTTACAGATAAGCAAATTTTTTTCTATTTAAAAAAAACCCAAAAACAACCAAAAAAAAAAAAAACCACACAAAACCATAAAAATGCTCCTTTGTCAGTGAAGCATCTTGATGATGTTCCATTGTAAGCATGATGAACATGAGTTGGATTTCATCTGACCTTTAAATTACCTCCATTTGATCAGTTCCATTTTATCAGCAGCTCTGTAGAGGATGAGCCTCTACTTGGAATTAATAGATTCCTTCATTACAGGAATCTGACACAGGCCTGTGAATAGCTCAGCCAGAGTGTTTTTTTCCAGAAGGGATCACATCTGGAGCAGAGTAGTACAATGACATCTGGGAAGGGTGCTCAGGAGGGTTGGTTTTGCCCAGATTGGCCCACAGAAGAAAGAGCATCACAGGCAAGCAGTGGCAGTGGCATAAAATCTTAATTCTTTCTTCTTGCTGTACTGCAGACCTGTGGGGGCAGGAGATGGATTATCTCCTTAACATCCAAGAATGGAAGAAAACAACTTCCTAAATTCTGGAGGTAGGAATCAAGTCACTAGACCTGTGAAGAGGCTGGATCTGAGGACTGGTAGGGAATGATACTGAAGATTTTTGTTGTCTGTGGTTCTGAGTGCTGCCTGACTTCTGTTAGAGCCCAGCCAGGTTGAATTTCAGTAAAGGTGGTTGAACATGGGAGGAAAGGCAAGCAGAGAAGTGTAATCCTTGCAGTGGAGTGGTTTCCTGGAGAGGAGCATGGGGTGTGCTGGAGCTCTCTTCTTCTCAGGCTTTGACCTACCTCTTGTTGACACTGTTTCTGGGTGCAAACAGGCTCCAGGAAACATTGTGGCTTTGCCACTGCCCTGATACAGCAGATCAAATCCAATCCATCGTGGTAAATGCAATTTTAATTTCACAGAGCTTGTGTCCAGGGGATGGCATGATGCAGAGGAGTTCACAAGGGTCAGGCCTGCCTGCCTGGCCACAGTGGAGCTGAGGATATATTCTGTGCTTGTGCTGATGTTATTAGAGTTCAGTGATCTGATGAGGGACAGCTTCTGAGACTCGTATGTTACAAAGAGGATATGAGAGGCTGGTGTGCGTTCCCAGCAGAAAGTTTCTTCATATTTGGTTGAATGCTTTTCCTGTGTAACTTTCTGTTGAATGATTAATTACTGGTGTGTGTGTGTGTGGGGAGAGAAGGCTTTTGTTGTCTAGACTGTTCTGTCATTTGAGTTCCTGGCAGCCTCATTCATGTGCAAGTTAAACTATTTTTGTTGTTGTTCTCTTAGGAAACCCCAGAGTGAATCGTGGTCATAATGCCATGTGTTTTCTTTCACAGTTGCTTTCAGCTCGATCCTTTGAATTTATATAGCAGAATCTCACCTCTGCTTGTCCCTCTCAACTTGCATCACCTTAGGGCTGCTTTAAGCAGTGCTACTCCTGCATTTGGTGAGAATAAGTTTTTTTTTTTTTTTTTTTTTTAACAGAGAAATATCCTGTTGATAATGGTTACTCTCCTTGTTTAAGAGCAAATAGACCTATTTTATCTCCTAATTTAATGATAAATTGCAGTGATTCATCAGGGAAGGAGAGGATAATCAATGAGTTGCAGAGAGATAGGAGAAAATAGTTTTGTCAAATAAGGGGCTTAAGGGAAAAAATGCCAAGCATGAAGTCAGAGCTGAAATCTCCAGAATCATTGTTAGCTCTCTGTACTTCACACAAGGACCTTCTTTCCTTGCCTCAGACTTGCTGCTTTAGGTTAGATTTATACTATAAATGATCCAAGAAGAGAAATACCTGGGGGTGCCCTGGGTGCTCTTCAGGTCAGTGGACATTGGTCCAGCTCCAGAACAAGAATGACAGTGTACTAAGTGAGAGGAACTGAAATAATTTATGAGTTTGGGATGTGTATATGGAAAACCTCTAAGCTGAAAAATGCAAAACACTTTTTCATATGGAAAATGGAATCTGGAATTCCAGGGTCTGGTACCCACTGTGTAGAGACAATGCAAGAAAAGTCACCTATGTAGTGATTTCCCTCCAGTACCTCGAAGTTGGATTCCTCTTAGACTGAGGTTAATGGTAACTTGTCAAGTACAACTTCTGTGCCTGCAAATGTTGCTTAAATTTGATGGGGACCAAAGCTGAGGAAGAGATTTTTTCACAGAGTCCACATTGTTAGGAAAGTTTGCTTAGGGACAAAGATGTCACCAAATTGAGGGGGGGGGAAAGAACCTGCATTTCCCCCACACCCCTTTTTTGGGGGAGGGAGGGGTGTCAAGGTTTGTGTTGTATGAGGGATAGGCAGAAAGCTGTTAATCTTTTGAGAACATCTACCCCTTCCAGTCCTTTGCTGAGGTGGAACATTTTTTTCCCTGTCTGACACTTGAAATATTTAATTTGTCAGATAAATGAGATGTTTTTGTTTTGGTGAAGAAAAAAAAAAAAACCACTAAGTTTTTAGAAAGGTTTGGATGCTGTCTTTTTCCTGTTTGTGCCATCAGCTAAATTGGTTTCCCAGTATCAACTGCTTTCCAAGCCACAATGCTGGGTAGGAGCCCAGCAGTTCTGTCTGACACACTTGTGAACTGAGGAGTGATCCTCCTGGTGCTAGTTAGCAAACAGTTATTAATCGTGCTTGCTTTCCATCTCCTCTGACAGAAGGGAAAGGTCAGGAGGTGCTGCACTCTGCATCCCTGCCCCTTGGAGGAAAGGAGAAGATGGGTCAGGGAGAGGCATCAGCTGCTGTGGCCTGGGAGAGCCACCGATGTGTGTGATGCTATTTAAGGCAACAGATTAGAAGAGGGGAGGGAGAGGGAAAATCCCTCTATTAATGAAGTCATTAGTGCTGGCAAAAGTCAACCCAAATTGCTCTTCAGAAAAGCACTGTGGAGCTGAATTTATTGTTGCCTGTAATTAGGGCCAAAGCAGGATGGAGCATTGTACAAGCAGGGGCTGAGAGGGGGGAAAAGTGTTCTATTCAAAGCCTAATTACTCAAGTTGAGAAGTGACATTTGCACTGAAGAAGGAATAAGATCACAATGCTATTACCTCACCTAAGGAGCCAGTGCATTGCTTTCAGGCTCTCTGTAGATCAGAAACAGTGGGAGGGAGAAGGTTTAAAGGGATTTGAGTATGACAGATGAGAAGCAGGGTGCCTGGACACATTTATATGCTGACAATGAGATTATATCAGTACCTGCACTGGTGAGGTGCATATACATCTTTGAGTCATATGGACCTAGCAGCAACACTAACTCTGGGAACAATTTACAGGCTGGCAGAGGTCAAAGTTGGACATCCTCAGTGGGGAAAAAAAAGAAAGAACCTTGTGTGGAAGTGATCCCAAGCCTCAGGTGCAGCTACTGTTGGATATATGTTGCTTTCCAAGGAGGCTCTTTCCTGTTGAACTTCAGTTGAGTGCTGAGTGCCTTGTGGTATCTGGCCTGGTACAGAGCAGCAAGAGGTTGGCCTCAAGTTGCACCAAGGCAGGTGTAGGTTGGATATCAGGAAAAATTTCTTCACTGAAAGGGTTAGCAAGGCATTGGAAGGGCTTGCCCAGGGAAGTGGTGGAATCCCCATCCTTGGATGTACTTAGGAGTCCTGTAGACCTAGTGCTTAGGGGTATAGTTTAGTCAAGGGCTTGTCAGTGCTAAGCTAATGGTTGGACTCGATCTTAAAAGTCTTTTCCAATCTAGGCAGTTCTGTGACTCAATGAGAGGAGCAGAATGTGCCATAGCAGGGAACACGCGTTTGGGCTTCATCTGCCCAAGCTGAGGAGTCCTGCTTGATCTGCCAACGCAGTTGCCCTTTGCAGAAGGGAGGAAAACAGCCGGGCTCCCCGGGGAAATCTGCCAGTTAGTCGAGTGCCCAGGACAGTCTCTGAAGACTGTTGCAAAGGCTTTTGTCTCTGCCTCTTCAAACACAACCGCCTGCAGGGTTTTCTTTGAAAGAGGCTTTTGGTGTTTCTCTTTCAAGTGGCAGGAGTTGTGTGTTTGAGCCGCAGGTGGCCAGCTTGGAGTCTGAGCGGAGCCGGTTTGGAGGGGCTGAGTAATTTGAATCTCCCGGTGTAGAGGGAGGAAACATCAGAGACGTTTAAAGTTTATCTCTGCCAGGATGTGGCCCCAGCTCCGAAAGCGCAGTGCAAATTTAAACTGATTTTTGTCAAACAAGTATAATCTTCACTGTGGAGATTCGCAGCTGGCTTCAAAAGTGATTTTTTTTTTTTTTTTTGATTGCAGTATAATCAGCTTAGTTCAAGTCTTCTTGAGCTTAGCAGTGTCTGTTTAATATTTATTTAAAGCAAATAAGGTAATAAAAGCTTAAGTTGGTATCAGTCTTCTTCCCCTACTCCTCCCATCAGTGTGCAGTTCTACCTTTCATCTTGAAGATCTAGCTCATGTTGTCTTGTGGAAATTTCTAACCATCTCTTACACATTTATTTTGACCACACCTGCTGCTTTGCAGAGCCTCAGCCCAACGTCTAGCCGTGGGTATGGCACTTTGCAAGCTCTGCAAGCTCTCCCTGGCCTGTTTCAACACCAATAACTGTCCCGAGACTGGTTTGAAATCTCCTCCAAAGCTCTGGTGTTTTCTGTTTCTTTGCTGATCCTACAGGAGCTGTTCTGAGCCAGCAAGAGGTCTAGCTATGAAATTCTTGTTTCCAGCAGTATCAGAAATGGATGATTGTGGGAGAATTGGAAGAAGAGGGCAAGGGTTTCCAGCGGTTTGCTGCTCAGCAGCTGCTTAGACCAGACATAATACCTCTGTCTTGGTGGGACTTTGTTCCCCTGAACTTTTCCAGCTGCTCTCTGAACGCTGGCAGACAGCTGGCACCCTGAATGTCCTGTGGCAAGCAGTTTCATAGCTTAACAACATTCAAGGTGGAGTTTCTCCTCTGGTCTGCTTGAAGCCTGCTATTTACTAGTCCATATGATAGCACTTAGCACACCAGCTCTCTGTGTACAATTTCCTTTACACTGATCAGTATTGCAAATGTCATATCTTCTGCTCTTCTGAGGACAGAGACAACATAAGCAGTGCTGTATTCCTTGGGTGGGAGATCTCTTATGTTGCCTTCTCTTTTTGGGCCACCTCACCAGGAGGCAGCTGATCTCTGAGCTGCAGAGAAGAACCTGTGTGCCAGTAACTGGCCCTGGTGGAGTAGTCAGAAGGAATAGGGATGACTTCTATCCAAATGTCACATTGATCTGCATGGAGAGGAGGGAAGGGAAGGTCTCTGTTCAGCAGGATGAACAGAGCTCTCTCCCAGCCCATTAAAGCTCAGTGCCCCATGAAGTGCCAGATACATGTACTCACTCATTCAATCACTCATGCCTGCAAAGGACCAAAGTCTTCACACTGCTCTCCCTGGCACTGTGACCTGATTTGACCCCAGTGCTAAGGTGTGTGGGGCTTTATGGATATGTGGATAACATAAATATCCATAAGGCCACTCAATGAGCTGTTTGCCTTCCTCTTGTCACAGCTGAATGCCTTCCACAGACTCTCCCAGCAGCATCTGACACAGTCCTCTGCATTACTCACATCCTTCAGAGGAGCTCTATAGGGACCTGGAGCCTGAGGTTAAGAGAGTGACTGGTGGTATTGGAGGTGCAGCAGCTTTTTCCACAAAATACTTCTCCAGAGGTGGGCAATATGCTTATGGCACAGACATACTGTCTTCTACCTCACCTCTTCAGGAGCATCAAGCCTCCCAGAGCCCAGCCTGGTAATTGAAGAATGCCTTTGACGGCTCCACATGATGAAGGTGCTCCTCATGCTGGTAAAGAAGGATTACAGTGGTGGGTATCAATTTCAGCAGAGATATTGCTATGCAGCTGGGATCCCTCAGTGGTACTCAAACACCAGATTTTTCTCAGCAGAAAAACGCTAGAATTCATGCAAAGAAAAAAAAAAATCTGCTGAAGAGAGCAGCACAAGCTTCATAGTGATGGACAACCCCCCTGCTTTAAGCAGGAAGTTTGTGTAACAGGGAAATAAACCTTATTGCTCTTTCTAGTGGAGTTGGCTTCCTGGTCTTGCCTTCACTGAGCCTGAGTGTATGAAGCACCACATCCAGCTCAGCACTTCTATCACATATGTGCTTGGAGACACTGACCTGGCTACATGCAATTGGGCTTAGATGAAGTTGCTCTGTCAGGTGGAGCTCAAATATGAATTGAAACTGCTGGAGGTATGGCCTCTAGGTGGGACCAGTCAGAAGTGAGTGGTTTACAGAAATTTTTCTTGTACACCTTCTGAGCTCATGCCTCCGAGGTGTTTTAGAGAGGAGTAGGGCTGTCTGTGTGGCAGACAGGTTTAGTGGCATTTCCCATGCTAACCTTGCTGACCTCCCCTGTTTGAAGGCATCATGATGGAGAGTACATTCACGCCACCTGAGTACCTAGATGCATTTGGAGAGGATTTGTGGTGCTGCTTGCTCTTCATCATCCCAGACCTACACTGTTTGATTTCACAAACAATGGAGTCTCTGCAAATGAACGGAGGAAGCTCTTGCTTGGCTCTGTTGCATACCTGTTCCCTATATGGCTCAGGGGTGCATAGTATCCCTCAAAATTGTACACTAGAGATGTAAGGTGTTCTCCCACTGGCATATACCCTTTTTGACAACTACAAATGAGCCTTCACCAAAGATTTGGTGCTGCTTCTGGAACTGCCAGCACTGGTTGCTGCTATTTGCCTTATTTCCCTGTCCCAGTCATGCATGTAAAATCCTGGCTTGGCTGCAGATGCTTCCTCTTGCTCCTTCCTCCTTCATTTGGAGGAAAGGAGAGGTTACATTTGAACCAGATCCATTTGGTATGCCAGAAGGGCTCTGGAGAAGATGCTGTTAATGTGTAATCTGCAGATGAATCAGCACCATGCAGTTTCATACTTTGCCCTTTTTCCAGTTGTTTACTGAGAGTGTGAACTGTGCATTTGAGGCTCAGTCCTGCACTGCAAAGGGGACAGCTGCTTCACTCTTTGCTGTCCTCCTAGATGGTGTCAATGCTGGATACACTACCCTGTGGTGCTGTTTCTCTGGGTGTGTCTGTGCTGCAGCATAGACAGCATTCAATTCACTTGCTTGGATCTTGGTAGCTGTCAGACATGCTGCAGCATTGTGATGCCAGTCCCCATGTTGCTGCATTAGCAGAACTGCTGGGTGCCAGCCTGGGTTGTGGTGTCTTTTGGAGTGCTCTTGCCCTGTGACAGACCTTGGGACTGTAGCCCAGGTTCACTGGCTGCCAGAGCACAAGCCTTGGGGTAGGTAAGACTGTGTGACAAAGCTGTGCAGATGTTACCTGAGCTCTTGTGGGTCTCTATAGCTAGCAGGAGTAGTGGTAGCCATGAAAACCTCTCAAGCAACGTGACTATGTATACCAGAGGCTTTTCAGAGTTCCCTTGCACATGTTTGAAACTGTCCTCTTACAGCCCTCATACAGGCATAACCCTCTGGTGTGTAGAGTAGAAAAGGTTCAAGGTTGTACCTGCAGCCTGGCAGTGGCAAATGATGTAGTGTGCCACACTTGGGGACTTTTGTGGGACAGTCTTTGTGCTAACCAGGTGGTGCTGGGGAACCCTTCCCTAGTGCATGGGTGTTAGGCCAGCACTTGGAGCTTGCAGGTCAGTCCTTTTCTTTTCCAGGGTGTCTTGTAGCTCAGTGAAAGTACAAACAATGAAAAGCTTTGTGTCTCAGCTACTTAATAACAAGAGGACTTGGTGAGATCTGGCTTGCATGCTGATGGATGCCTCTTTCTCTTTGGAGATGCATCTGTGCCAGAGGTAGATGCTGGGCAGGGTGGATTGCTGCATTGTGGAACTCACCTGGTGCTTTGCAGAGGCACTGCTGCAGGGGATGGGTGCAGCACTAGCTCAGCTGTCCCTTTGTGTGGTCCCAGGGGAATCCTGCAGCTGCCTCCAGCCTCTCCCTGTCCCTCCTCTCCATCCTTGATTTAACACACAACTCCTTCTACTTCTAATCAATTTGCTCTCTGAAGTCATGTCTCTCTGCAGCACTAAGCTGTTTCCAGAGATGCTCTAAGAGTACAGTGAAGGGGGAAGGGAGAGCAGGTTTTTTTAGTGAGAATAGCTATCTTTAACTCTACAAATATCTCAGCCTCTGGGGATGTGCTTGAGCTGATAGAAGGATGGTTTATATTGGTCCAGTTCCTATGCAATGCTTGAGAATTGGCAGGAGAGTAATGCAGAAAATGGCTTTCTTCTCTGGGAAAGCAGAGCATGACTCTTACATTTCTTGTATTTCCTTCAGGGGAAAATGGGTTTAAGAACTGATCCATATATAAAAAAAAAAAAAAAGAAAGGAAGAGGAAGAAAAAAAGGACCAGTGCAATCCAAACAAGGCTGAAGTCCTCACATTATGAGATGGCCACACAAATTAGTGGGGCAGAGGGCAGAAGGAATGGGGTGCTGAACTTCTGTAGAGCTGAAGTTCTATCAGGCAGCTGCAATTTTTGCTCTTGCACTGGCTGAGCCAAGCATCCAGAGAGGACATTTCACAGTAATCAAAGGGCTTGTTCACCTTCTGGAAAGCAGAGGTTTTGCAGCTCAGAGCAACAAACCAGAAATGAAAGTGAATGAACCAACAGCTGGAGTCTTGCAGCAGCACAAACAACGCTGCAGAGGAATCCTAAGGGACAGAGAGGGACAGCAGGAAATTTATAGCAATGATGTGATGCTGTAGAGGCAGAGAAAGTGGTTGAGTTCTGAATGTTTTGGGTTTCTGTGTTCTCAGATATGTCTCATCTGCTTTCGCTGCCAGAGACAGGACCCTGAGTTTGAAATTTGTGTGGTTACTATTTTTCTAATCAAGTTCCTTCTGCAGCTCATCAGAGGCTAATAAACACAGATTCTTCTCAGTTTCCATTCACATATGAGCCATTCCCTTGTCCTGATGGGACTTCCACACCTAGGTAAGTGCTTTTTGTGGAAGAGGGGGACACTTGTATGGAATAAAAGTAGCGTTAAATCATGACAACCTAAAAATAAATGTATCTCTTTAAGATTTGTAGAGATAGCACATTTCTAATTTCCTTTTTTTTTTTTTTTTTTTTTGTAAACTATATTGAATGTACAAAATTATTACACTATGCCTGTAAATTTAACACAGGTTCACAGATTCTGCATTGGAAGGAATTCAGTCTAAATTATCTGGACTGAAAGAAATGAAGCATTTCAGATGCCTTCATGCTAACGATGTTTCTGCAACTATCTTTCTGTTTGTGCATTTGTGAGCTCCTTGTGAGCTCTTTGCTGCTCTGTGCAGAAGGGGGAAAAAAAGGCATTTTTGTGCATGTTTGTGGATGCTGCTTTGGCCTACAAGAAAGCTGGGGAGGGACTTTTTAGGATATCAGGTAGTGACAGGACTCGGGGGAACAGAATAAAGCTGGAAGTGGGGAGATTCAGACTGGACATGAGGAAGAAGTTCTTCCCCATGAGAGTGGTGAGAGCCTGGAATGGGTTGCCCAGGGAGGTGGTTGGGGCCCCATCCCTGGAGGTGTTTAAGGCCAGGCTGGATGAGGCTCTGGCCAGCCTGCTGTAGTGTGAGGTGTCCCTGGCCATGGCAGGGGGGTTGGAACTGGCTGATCCTTGTGGTGCCTTCCAACCCTGACTGATTCTATGATTCTAATAGCACAATATATTTAGATGAGTTTCTGATCTTATTCTTGTTTGTGAATGTTTCTTTTCTTTCTTTTTTTTTTCTTCCCCTTCTCTTTTGTCTTGAACCTTGAATTCCAGACACATGCTAAGACCCCTTTCCCCACTCCTTTACAGTGCAACCAAATCATTAATGGACTCCTTGAGAACCTCCAGCTGGACACTTACCTAGGGAGATCCATGTGCTCTGAGTGGACATGTCTGGGGCTACCTCTGCCAAGTGGGCATCTATTATTTTCTCACCTCAGCCACAGAAATGGTTCCCCTGACAGAGGCACTTTGCTAACACCACAATACCCAGAGATTGCTGAATATTTATTATATCTGACCACTGAAAGTGCTTGGCCAGCATGTGGGGTTGGAGCCAAAATATTTTATTACCTCTTACCTTCTGCTTTCCTCAGAGAATGTGGTGTGGCTGCCTATATCATCAGTTCAGTTAACTTTCTCATCTGAGCTCCTTCACTTGTGCTTTGCTTTTGAGAAGGAGAACAGAAGGAAAAAAAAAATCTGATTATTTCTTTTTTTTTTTCTCCTTTTTTTAGCTGTACTGCTTTGGTTCCCTGAAAGTGAAATTTGCAGCCCTGTTAGTCTGCTGGAAGATTGATTAAAGAAGACAAGCTTTTGAACTTTGTTTCAAATCAGGGGTGGTTGTAATAACTGCAATCTTCTGCCTTGTATTTCCCTGGGTGAGGGAGGGAACTCCATTTACCTTTCTGTCACAGTGAAAATGAGGGATGTAGGTGGCCTGCATTCAAACAGCAGAAGCCACAGGTCCTCTTCTTACCTCTCAAAATCTGAAATGACCATTTTGTGTTGCTTACTGAAGTTTAAACCCAGCCCACGTTGCTTTGTGGACTTCTGGCCTGATTGAGCATGAGCAGTAGAAGTGACCCCACAACTTTTGTGCAGGGTTATGGTCTACAAACTCCATCTCTCAGCTGAAGTGAATAGCACTTCCCTGGTCTTTCCCAACCCATCGTGTTTGTTACTGAAGTAAGAACACCAAAACAGCTATAAGGAGACAATCTGCAGATTCGCCCATGCCAGGGGATTGTCTGTGAATAATAAGCAAAAGAAGCAGCATAGGAAACTGGATCTATACATGGTGAGCTTTCCTCTGTCCTGTAGAAGCAGATGTCAAATTCTTGTGGCCAAACAGCTGTGTACTCTTACAGGCTTATGCAGGTTTACAGAAGTCCACTTTTGACAAAGTCTTCTTCAAATCCTCTCAGTCACTGTCACTGTAAGGATAAAAAAAATATGAAAATTGGAATAGATCTTTGACAATTACCTATTTACTAGTGAATTATCTTTGTGGTTGCAGAGGATTGCTTTAAAAAGCAGTTTTTCCTTACAGCCTGCCTGCCTGTTGTTTGGGAGACTTAAGTTCAACCCTTTCCTCTGCCTGAATGTGTTCAAACCTGCTTTAATTGTCTCATGGAAGACTTCCCTACCAGCGAGGTGCTAGGCAGGGTTTTTGTCTGTGTGAATGAAGGCAAGAACTGTTTAGTTTTGAAGAGAAGACTGAGAGGGGATCTGATCAATGTCCATAAATATGTGAGGGGTGGGTGTCAGGAGGAGGGGGCCAGGCTCTTTTGGGTGCTTCACAGTGATAAGACAAGGAACAATGGGTTCAAACTAGAACATAGAAGATTTAACCTCAACTTGAGGAGAAAATTCTTTACAGTGAGGGTGACAGAGCACTGGAACAGGCTGCCCAGGGGGGTTGTGGAGTCTCCTCTGGAGACTTTCCAAACCCACCTGGCTGCATTCCTGTGCAGACTACCCTAAGTGATCCTGCTCTGGCAGGGGGGTTGGACCTGATGATTTCTTGAGGTTCCTTCCAACCTTTGATATACTGTGAGACTGTGAACTACTGCTTCAGTAGTTGTACTTCATACCCAATCCTTATTTATTCAGCAAGGGCAAGAGCATGTCCCTGCTCTGTGTAGGATAGTGCTTTGTATTCTGAGCAGCCCAGATACCACATCTGGTGAGCAAGGGCCCTGGGGAATCTGTGGTTTGTTTGGTGCTTTTTGAGAAATGTGAATTCAAATACCATAGGTAGAAGAGGAAACTGAATTCCAGCCCTTTGACTGCAACCTAAGACATGAAAGAAGCCAATGTTGTTAGCTTGTTGTCTGATGTATGAAGCATCAATGCCTGCATAAAACATTGAGTCACTGCTAATCTATCATGCTGTGTCCACTACTGTGTGTTGATTCTTGGCTTTTCTGAATCCTTTTTAAATTCAAGGGTGTGCCCAATGAATTTGCTGTTTGCACTTGCTGAGATGCTGAGAAATATTTACCTGCATGCAGTTGTTAAGGCTCCGTTGCATTGATCGAGGCATTTTTCACTGATTGCATAATGAGCCTGGACTTTCTGCTTTTCCTTCTCCTGCAATTGGTATTTTCCCTCCTGAGAAGGAATTTAGCTTAACAATGAACATGGGGATGGAATGGCAATTGTGTCTTATTCCTTGAATACTCTGCAGAGATCCCTTGGTGTAAGATTTCATGCACAGGCAATGCAGGCAGGAAGATGGACATGGAAAATAGTGTCAGTGGTGGTAGCTATGTGGAGCTACTCTGTTTGAGGGTCTCTAGTCAAACTTTCTTGACATTGCTGTTGTAAGAACTTAATTCAGAATAATGGTGCTGTAGTTCACTCTCTGTAGGCTCTAGAGTCAAACTTCTTCCGTGGAAGAACCCAGTCATGTCCCCTAGGTCTCAGCTCAGTAGATATGACTTCAGAGTAGGAAATGAGATTACCTAGGTTTTGAAAATACTTTCCCCCCTGCACTTAAAACCTGCCTGGCAGGTGGTTTATGGAAAATCTGCTCCAGCTGTAGAAGCAAAACAGACTAAGTGGTTTGTCTGGCTACAGGCATCAGAAAATACAGTTCAAACCCCTGGATTTTCTAGTTACTTATTCAATGTTTGCTTTTGCTACATTCAGCTGCACTTTGCAAAACAATAGGTTCATATGCTCTCTCTTGCCAGCAAGCTTAATATTTCAGCATTCCAGAGCTCAAGTAGGCTGCTTTATTTGTTGCACTGTTCATTCTTTGTATGCAAGTAAATTCTGCCTTTAGCTGTGTGGTGCTCTGTGGTTCAGATTTCACCTCAGCTGAGTTGGTCAGTGGAAGGGATTCATGGTTTTGCTTTTCAGCCTTAGGGACATGCCAAACACACCTCCAGTCACTGGTTTTGCTTTTCAACCTTAAGGACATCACAAACACCCCTTCAGTTACAAGCAAACTACACTCTTGTCAAAGGGACAACACAACTACCTGAAGGGAGGTTGGAGTGGGGAGGGGGCAGCCTCTTTTCCTTGGTGGCAAGTGACAGGATTAGAAGAAATGGTTTCAAGCTGTGCCAGGGGAGTTTCAGGCTGGATGCTAGGAAATCTTCACAGAGAAGGTTAGCGAACATTGAAATGGTCTGTCCAGAGTAGTCCCTGGAGGTGTTTAAAGACCTGGTGCTTAGGGACATGGTTTAGTGTTGACCCTTAAGTACTGGGTCTAAGTTTGGACTGGATCATCTTTGAGGTCTCTTCCAACCAGATGTATTCTGTGATAGTGATTCTGTAATTCCACAAAGAAGGTTTCTCTCCTGCCCAATATATATATATATATATATATATATATTTAATTATTCTTTCATTTTAGGCATTGGAAGCTGAAAGAACTGAAGGTAGCTTTCGTACATGCTAAATCCAACAGAGATGCACAAAGTGGGGCTGTGAAAGGAAACTTAGGAGCCCTGCTTTAGTCAAACGTGGGTCATTAGTGGTGGCATGGAAGATAGAGCTTGCAGGACAGCAAATCAACAGGTAGTTGATTTCCCTTGTACATCAGAGGATGGATGCTGAAGATCTGCATTTGTTACCTCATTCCACAATGGATTCAGATGCTTTCTTTTCCTTTTCCTTCTCCATTGATACAAGAAGATACCACTGAAGTGTTGTCTCTGTATTAAGAAGTTATTTCTGTTTCCCTGAGACTGTGCACATCACCAGCATCACTACATGGATCTGTTAAATGAAGCAAGCTGCAGGGAAACAGAGCAATGTTGGATGAAGGCAGAAACGTGTTCCTCACTACTGGGCTAGACTGAACATGGAAATGAGAATGACTGATAAAAGCAGATGAGCCATGCTGCCAAAAAGAAAAACTGTCTGGGCTGCCTGGGCTCAGGTGATGGAAAATTTAGGCAGATTTCAACTTTCCTTGAAGAGAATTCTGTTCTAGCTCAAACCAGGCCACCATTTAGACCCTGGAAATTTGCTGCCATTCTTTGACTCTTCAATTCCAAAATAGTTTAGAAGTACCCTTGGGATCAAGATGTTGTTACTGTTGGATTTTTTTTATTTTTATTTTTTTAATTTTTAACTTAAATGTTTAATTTTAAAAATTAAAAATTAATTTTTAATTTTTACTGTTTACTTTTAAAGTTTATATTTTATTATTTTTATTATTTTTATTTTTATTATTTTTATTTTTATTATTTTTATTTTTATTATTTTTATTTTTATTTTTATTATTTTTATTATTTTTATTTTTATTTTTATTATTTTTATTTTTATTATTTTTATTATTTTTATTTTTATTATTTTTATTATTTTTATTTTTATTATTTTTATTATTTTTATTTTTATTATTTTTATTATTTTTATTATTTTTATTATTTTTATTATTTTTATTATTTTTATTATTTTTATTATTTTTATTATTTTTATTATTTTTATTATTTTTATTTTTTTTATTTTTTTATTTTTTTTATTTTTTTTATTTTTTTATTTTTTTAATTTTTTTTTTTTTATTATTTTTATTATTTTTATTATTTTTATTTTTTTTATTTTTTTATTTTTTTATTTTTTTTATTTTTTTATTTTTTTTATTTTTTTATTTTTTTATTTTTTTATTTTTTTATTTTTTTTATTTTTTTATTTTTTTTATTTTTTTATTATTTTTATTATTTTTATTATTTTTATTATTTTTATTTTTATTATTTTTATTTTTATTATTTTTATTTTTATTTTTTTATTTTTATTTTTTTTATTTTTATTTTTTTTATTTTTATTATTTTTATTTTTATTATTTTTATTTTTATTATTTTTATTTTTATTATTTTTTTAAAAAATATTTTTTCCCCCTCCCTGGGACCACAATAGTTAATTTTTGAAGGAGTAATGCCAAGTTTGCACCTTTTTATGGTTTAGTATATTTTTAGCTATATCACAACAGTTCTTTCTTTTTGGTCCTTTCTTTTTTTACTCCTCCTCATTCCAAATACAAGATTTTTTGCTTTCAAAAAGAAGTTTTAAATAAAAGCTATGTGCCTTTTTCAGTAAGGAATTAAGCCTTTGTGGAGATCCTTTGATTTTTTTTTTTTTTTTTTTCATTTTTTTTCCCAGTGTACTAAAGGTAGGGCACAGGAGTTTTTAATTTCATGGCTTGTTTAGTATTTCAGAGGGAATATATAGTAGTGGTTAGATGAGCTGATAGTGCAGCAGCAATCACAATATTCTGTGTAGCTTTAGTCAAGTTCTTTATTCTTTTGCCTTATTAACCCCTTTTGATAGGATTTTTTTTTTTTTAATATGCTCTATTTCAAAACAGGGATAAATCCTCCCTAATGGCAAATTCACTAAAACTCAGTGAAAGTTTATGAGCAATTTAAAGTACAAAAATGCAGGGGGATGGACAGGATTTCTTCACAGACTGGGATGGAGATTCTCTCTGGGTTAACCGGGGACACCCAGACCAAACAATAACTCCTGTTACAAGGAAAAGTGTCCTCTAGGAAGTGGGACAGGTGGATAAAGAGGTGGTCTGGGATTATGGGTTGTCCTGACATTTCCCATGTTGCACTTGCAGACAGCTAGAAGAGTCACTTCCAGTGTGATGATTTTATTCTGTCCTAAAAAAGCTTCAACATGTTTGGTGTTGGTTGCTTGCAAGACTGTTTGTTTGTTTCTTTGCATTTGTTGTTGGTTGGTTTTTTGGTGTTTCCCTCCCCAAGACTCTTCTGTCTCTGTAGGAAAACTGGGAAGGAAAGAATTGATGAATAATTATCAGTCATAGAATCAGTCAGGGTTGGAAGGGACCACAAGGATCAGCCAGTTCCAACCCCCCTGCCATGGCCAGGGACACCTCACACTAGATCAGGCTGGCCAGAGCCAGAGTCATTAAAATCCTTTTCTTTCTGTACTTCTATAATCCTCATCCTGGAGGCTCCTTCTATCCTCAGCTCTCAAGTTGCAGGCACTATGGTTTCATGTCAGATGAAGTAGCCTGTGATGCCCTAGACTGCTTCTAACCCCAACCCACTCTCCTCTGGAGTGATCATTCAGACTCCATCCTGACAGTGATCTGGAGAAGAGGCCTTTCAGATGCCATCAAATGTCTACGTGGCTCTGGGCAAAAGAGGGGCAAGAATTTTAGGAAGAACTTTGAACTTAAGAATAATTTTCAGAATTGGATTCTGCTGGAGGAAAAAAAATCTGCAAATTTTTGAGCAAAACAAATGTTGTTTTAATGGCTTTTGTGTTCAGAGATAAAACTATGTCAAGCAGGGCATAATAATATTAATTCAAACCCAGGGCTTTCAGCACAATGAAAGGAAAACCCAGAAAAGTACAAAGTGGGAGCAGTTTCCCAGAGGAAAAGTGTCACCTTTTAAACAAAAACTACTTTACTTATTGTGTTGTGTATGCTTATGTTTACCATTCAGGAATTATTTAGCCTTTTATTGCCCTCTATATTATAATGATCAATTGACATTTAACTACCTTGTGGTTACTAATGCATTTAATTAGGCTTTTCTGTTCCTGCCTTGAACAAAGGAATCCCAGATACAATGACTAAAGCCATTTCATCTCCTTGTAGCAGGACTGTCTGCCCCTGCTCTGTGCTGAAAATCAAATTTATTCAATGTTCCTAAGTGAAATGAAGAATAAATGTTTACTAGGTTTGAAGAAAAAAGAATTTAGAAACTTCTGCTTCCCTAAGCACCCAGCTGATTCCTGTCTCTTGCTGACTTCATGCCACTGATTTTTAGAGGAGTTGTCCACACATGAGGAAAATGTAGTTGTTCTTGCTTGTGCTGGAGGAGACATCTTTAGACCTATCTAATAATGCTCCTTGCTTGTTTCCAGTCTGACTGAGGTCATTGAAGTGATGAAAGATTGAGAATGAGCACCTCTCCTGTGAGGAGACTGAGAGAGTTGGGGCTGTTCAGTCTGGAGAGGAGAAGGTCTGAGATGACCTTCTTGTGGCCTTCCAGTATCTGAAGGGGGCTACAAGAAAGCTGGGGAGGGACTTTTTAGACTATCAGGTAGTGACAGGAGTAGAGGGAATGGAACAAAGCTGGAGGTGGGGAGATTCAGGCTGAACATAAGGAAGAAGTTCTTCCCCATGAGAGTGGTGAGAGCCTGGAATGGGTTGTGCAGGGAGGTGGTTGAGGTCCCATCCCTGGAGGTGCTTAAGGCCAGGCTGGATGAGGCTCTGGCCAGCCTGATGTAGTGTGAGGTGTCCCTGGCCATGGCAGGGGGGTTGGAACTGGCTGATCCTTGTGGTTCCTTCCAACCCTGACTGATTCTATGAAAGACACACTCCTAACTCATGGGTGCAGGAGCACCATGTCCCCAAGGTGATCTGGGTACACTTTGCTCTGGAGCTGTTCAATGTTGCTGGCTGGAGATGCACAATCACCCAATGCTCTAACAGCTAATGGAGAGGTTGGCTACCTCCACAAGGGCCTTCTGAGCTCTGGCATAATGGTAGTGATACCAGCAGTGGTTCCAGGCTTCAAAGACCACTATTGAAAGAGAAGGACCTTGAAGCTTGCAGAACCACATGCATATGGAAATGCAAGCCTGGGCTCCTGCACTGCAGAGTCGAACTTCCAGGCCATCCCTCTGGCAGTCTGACTGACATATAGTTAATAGAGGATTATAACTTTAATCTCAAGCTAAGCAGATGAGTGTTTAAATAACAAAGAATTTATTTTTATGCAAATGTTTAAAGCAATAAAGAACAAAGAAGGGATCTGATCCCTCTCCTGCCCTCTGAAAGTCTGAGAAGTGTAAACAAATTACTTCTACTTTGAAAAGGAGAATTTTGTTCTCTTTCCTAGCAGCCATTGTGTGTTCTGCAAGAAAAGCAGAAGGGGTGTGATGGACACAAACCTTTCCTGGAGAGAGAGGAAAAGCAAAGGAGGAAACAAGGTGGGCAATCTACTTCCTGAGTAACTGCATGTACTGGGTTCAGTTATCAAGAAGCTTCCAAAATCCGTAGCAATAACAAAAGAAGAGGAAACAGGAAAAAAATGGATTAAATGGCATCTTCCATTATGGGAGAGCTCTTTCCCTCACCTTTAAATTGAAATAGTCACAGTGGAAATGAGGGTGAAAGCATCAGAGTGTCAGAACACAGCACAGAACTCCATCAGCCTTCAAAGGCTCTCCTGAGCAGTGTGACTGGCTTGTGCCTGTGCTGAGGGCACAGGGTTAATTACACTTGATGTAGTAGCCAGGTCATCACAGAGTGGGAGGATCTGTGATGGAACAGCAAGGAAAGCTGTCTGCAGACAAGTTGATTTATAAGGCTGAAGCCTCTCTCATTCTCTTAAGGCATCCTCTTTACTTTTATGACTGACAGGAGATGTCTCTGAAGTAGCTAAAGCCTTAGGTATTGCTAAAGCTTTGAGTGAGGATCCATGTATATGGACAGCAAAACACCTGTCTCAGCTGGGAGTGTGCTGCTGGCCCCCTTCTCCCTCTCAGCATCCCTTCCTTTGGCTCTGCAGGTGGAATTTTCCTCTATACCCACTGGGTGTGGGGAAGGAGGGCTAAAGGGTCACAAGGCAAAAAGCAAAACTTTCTTCAGCTGACTTCTGGGCATCACTGGTTTGAAACTGTTATTTCTCAAAGAAACTTTGATTCTAGCTGTGAGTCACTGCCCCTGCCATGCTGATGCCCTTCACCGGAAAACTTTCTACCTCCACTTGATAGAAAATCTTATCTGGCTTGACAACAGCTGATTTATTTAGCAGCTGTAAACCTGGCATCAATGACTCTGTTGATGAGGGGGGAGAAGATACTGTGCTAGGAAAGGTAATAATCTAGAAAGGCAGTTTTGCTGCACAGAATATTTTTATTTGATTTCTGGAAAGGAGCAGGGAGAAGCCTGCAGAGGAAGATCTGGTGGAGTTTATATGGCTGTTCAAGTGCTTTCAAATGGCAATTTTTTCTGCATGTTAGTGGTGGGGCATTATCCCTGCTCAAAGGTGTGCACTAGAACTCTGCAGCAAGGTGCTGGTGTTTTGGAGGGGGAGTTCATATTTTACTGTCTGCATGTAAAGCCTCCAGCCACACAGGATTCTCTGCCTAGCTGACACAAAGATGATACCTCTGGAAATATTCCTGCTGTTCTGCATGCATGCACTTGAGATGGTGCTGGGGTGGGAGAGAAATCAATCAGTTGGAGCCTCAGCAAAATCCATAGGCGGAGAGCTTCCGTGCTGCCAGCTCCCATGGGCACCCAAATCCCTCAGGCATCTTTGATGATCTCAGCTTGTAATTATTGTCAGTAAACATTTGGCTGTCAGGAGCAGGTGAGTGTGGCTGGAAGGAACTGGCATACATCCAAGGAATTTCCATGCCACCTTATTATCATAGTAAGTGTATCAGGGAATAGAGAGTCTGTTTTCTTATTACTTTTCACAGCTTCCTTGACTGAGACACAACAAAGCCTAGAGTCTAACCAGAAACCTCTCTCCATTTGGGAATTTGAATAGAAATGTCCTATCTTTCAGGCCAGTGCCCTAACACATGAATTTCCTCTCCGTTGCCATGCATCAAGTTAGAGATGGATGATTTCAGCATGTCTTTTTCACAAAGAGTGTTGAAATTTCATCCTTTTTTTTTTTCCTGTCCAAATACCTAGAAAATTTCTGACATTCTTCCTTGTGGAGAGTGAGGCATTGGGGAGTTATTTTTTTATTTTATTTTGAAAATAAAGTTTTCTTACCTGTTTAATTCCAAAGACATTGTATTTATTTATTTATTTATGTAGTTATTTAGTTATTTATTTTGCAGCTGCACTTTTAATTTACAATAGAAGAAGATTTAATCCAACCTCAAGATTTGTCCCAAATGATCATCAGCAATATTTTTATTTGTCATTGATCTCACTACATGTCTATGTAAGAATAGAGAAGGGGAAGTACTCTGAGTGAAATGTGAGTGTTTCAAATTAACATTAAAAAACCCCCCAAGCACAAATTCCAAAAAGATGCAATGGTTTGTTTAATTTTATTTTTTTAACCTTGAAACTGATACAATATTGCTGCAACCTGGAAATCACTTTTGTGCAAATAGCTCCCCCCCAAATGAATCTGTTGAGATGAAAAGGTTGCAGTCAACATTTGTCTGAGACCAGCCAGCTAAAACATAAACTCCCACACGTTAGATATAAAATCCCAGCAGTAATATTTTTATAGCAATAACCAGAGAGTCTCATCAAAACCTGTCAGTATGCAAAAGTCTTGAAAAAGAGAGGCAAAAAAAGAATACAAACCCCAAACCTGGTGTTGATGCTCTTCTTTGCCTTGCTCTGCCATCCTCTCACCTTGTAAAGTGCTTCCATCAAACCTCATCACTTCTGGTTTTTGTTTTTTGGGTTTTTTTTTCTTTTCAGCAATGGACCTCGTAGGAAAAGAAAATGAAAATTAATTGACTCTAACATGGGTAATTGTGTCCCACCTCGATTCCCCCACTGCTCTCAGCATCCCAGTATCTGAGTGCCTTCCAGGAGTGCAGTGAACAGTGTGACTTGCATCTGGCACATATTTGTTCTCTCGTTCCCTCCTCGGGGGAAATTATTTTCAACTGAGTTATTTGTTAGGAATTTTTCTTAAATATGTGCACAGAGGATGCTAAATATTTGCTAGGAAAAGGTCAGGCTGAATGAATTCCTCCTAGAATGGATGGAAATGAACTCTGGGAGGATTATGATGTCTCAGGAGAGTCAATAACGTGGGGAACAGGCAGAGCAGACTGAAGTTATTACCTACATATGTGAGATGTAGACTTGCTGACCACATCTGCAGCAGTCACTTCAGGAGGTTGTTAGGTAGCACTGGAGTGCAGTTGGTATTTTCCTCTATACCCACTGGGTGTGGGGAAGGAGGGCTAAAAGGTCACAAGGCAAAAAGCAAAACTTTCTTCAGCTGACTTCTGGGCATCACTGGTTTGAAACTGTTATTTCTCAAAGAAACTTTGATTCTAGCTGTGAGTCACTGCCCCTGCCATGCTGATGCTCTTCACTGGAAAACTTTCTACCTCCACCTGATAGAAAATCTTATCTGGCTTGACAACAGCTGATTTATTTAGCAGCTGTAAACCTGGCATCAATGACTCTGTTGATGAGGGGGGAGAAGATACTGTGCTAGGAAAGGTAATAATCTAGAAAGGCAGTTTTGCTGCACAGAATATTTTGATTTAGATTTGATTTCTGGAAAGGAGCAGGGAACAGGGGACTTAGAACCAGAGAGTGATTTGTGCCAACAGAGAGAGAACTTGAATGTATTTGTGATGGCCCAGCACTGCTGACAGGAGCTGCTGCGGAGGGCTGCGATGCTTTGGTCACGAGGGCAACCAGAAACAATTAGAGACTCACAGAATGTGGGTTGGGAAGGCTGTTAAAGATCATCCACTTCCAAACCCCTTGCTATGGGCAGGGGTGCTGTTCACTAGACCAGGCTGCTGGTCTGCAGCTGTCCTTGGAGCTCTTTAAGCCTGCTGGTGTCCCCTGTCCTCTGTCTTGCTACATCATTACTTCCCAGTGGCAGCAGCCTGGTATAGGAAATACTCAGCAGCTTTTGTGCTAAAATCTTTTGCTCATAATTTGAGCTCTGCTGTAGTTTTGACCATATCTACACTAGGCCAAGGCAAATTGATTTGATTTAGGATCCACTAACCTTTGTTATCCTCCTGGTCCCTGGAATGGCATCGAATGGCCACATGCACTAAATCTGTGTAGGCTGATTTTGGGTTCCTTGAGGGTGATTCCCATGCTTAAAACAAAAACATCCACAAACCCACCCCTTTCACCCCCAATCCTTTAGTTGCATTTAACAGGTGAATTGCAATTATCCTCTAATCCCTCAATGTTCCCTTAAAATGTTGATCTAAGGACTGATTCGATGCTCTTGATGATTTAAATTCATGTGTAGGCAAAGAATTTTGCTCCTCTTGAAAGGACAGCCTGTTCCACCCAGAGATTTTGATGGCATTGAAAAGCAAAAGGTAACACTAATATAAATATATACATCATTCCTTATTGTTATTATTTTTACAAATGCATCCTGTGTCTAAATGAAAAGGGTTGTCCCTCCTCACACTCAGCTTGTGCAGATGAGCTCCAAAGCAGTGCCCTGGCTGAGAAGTAAATCTCACCCACAGAGTCTTGCTGGAGAGTCAGGTTCCACACAATTATGTTCTACAAACTGTTTCCAAGTGATCCAACACACAGGGTAGAAACAGGGACAGAAATGCTCTGTCTCAAGGGTGTTCCAGGGTAACAAACACGGTGTGTTTATGGCCCCATGCAGGCTTTTGTTTGTGTTACCATATGTAGAGTGTTGTCCCCAGCAGCTCCTGGCAGCTGTCTCCCTTTCAGGCAGCACAAGGAGTCCTTTGCTCCCCTGTGGGACTCCTGGTTGTGCTCACTGCATTGTATCTCTGCTTCACTGAGTCTGTGGCCATCCAGAGGCACAGCCTGCCAGGGAAGAGCTTTGCTGTCTCCTTTCTAGACAGGAAGTAAAGCAGTATGAGGAGGCACACAAATGCAAGGCTTGCTGAGTGTTTCATTGCTTTGTGCTTCAGCATTCCCAGGTGTAATATGGGGAAAATGTCTCCTTCATTGAACTTTGATGGGATTCAACTTGTGACTGGGGTAGAAGCTGCTGTAGAAATGGATTTTTTTTTTTTTTTTTTGAGTGTTCAGTTAATTAGTTGCTTTAAGAATTATCACTGCTCTGAACTGGGTTTTCTCTGCACTTGAGGGTTATTTTTTTTCTGTTATTCCTATGGCAACTTGTCTTCCCCACCAGCAAAACATTTACAAGCACTTTAAGAACACTAGAACAGAGAGGTGGTCGAGTCTTCTCCCCCATGGCAGGGGGGTTGAAACTAGATAATCCTTGTGGTCCCTTCCGACCCTGACTGATTCTATGATTCTTCTATGGAGATTCAAAACCCACCTGGATGCATTCTTGTGTGACCCACTCTAGGTGATCCTGCTCTGGCAGGGGGGCTGGAATCAATATCACAATTTTCTGGCATTTTCTTTATCAAGATCTTTTCCTTTGTTTTGTCCTCTGTGAGGTTTATGATTTGCTGTGTTAGAAAATGTGATGCTTTGCAGGGAGGTTGGTTTGGTTGTATTCTAAATGTTGCTTTGCTGCTCTTGACACTAAAGGTATAAAAAAAAAAAACCAAACAAAAATAGATTCAGGGTGTTAGGAAAGGTTATTTTTCTTGTACAGCAAAGGTGTCTCCTTGAGTGAATTCTTGGGCCACTAGTGAGCCCTCCTGGAGCCTTTCCTGGCTCTGTTGCTCTCCTTACAGTTTACTCCTGCTTTCCAGTTGTTGCTCAGCTCGCCTCACTAGTGACATCATATCCAGCTGGTGCTGAGCTGAACATGAAGTCAAGGGGAAAGAATACAACTTGAATAAGTTGTATGATCTGCTTAAGCTGTCCCCAGAGAGCAAAGCTCTCATTTTCCTCCCTGGCAAATAGGAGCAGGGTGGAAGACAAAAGAAGCAGTGATAGCTGGCAAAGCTTTTTCCAAAGGATTCTGTGTAAGATCAGCTGCTCTGAGTAAAGAAAGCAGAAGCTGAGCACCATTTTGTTGTAAATCTGACTTAGTTCTGAATGCTGCCATGAAAAAGTATGATGTACTGTGAGAAAAATTGTCATGCTTATTTCTCTGCATGCTTGGCTAGTAATGCACTGTGGTCTGTCCAGTCTCTATTGGCTTTGGGTTTTTTGCATCATGCTTCCCTTGTTGGGAGATGACCTACCACATCCAAAAAAATTCTGAAACAACCTGGGGATTAGCCTAGCTCAGGGAGCATCCAGATCTGTAGTGATGTGCACTGTGCAGTGAGAAGATGCTAGGAGATGTCTTTCTGATGCATTGGTTGCCCAGGGAAGTGGTTGAGTCACCACCCCTGGAGGTATTTAAAAGATGTATAGATGTGGCAGTTAGGGATGTGGTTTGGTGGTGGACTTGGCAGTGTTTGGCTTATGGCTGGACTAGATGAACTTAAAGATCTTTTCCTACTTGAAGGATTCTGTGATTGGTGTCCTGGGCTCAGTTTATAACTCTGGCTAAACATGGGTCCGGCTCCCCTTTTTGTTGCAGATTCTTGGGTGTCTCATCAAGACTGAACCTGAGTATTTTCTATTCAGTAGGACTATTAATCAAGTTTCTCCTCTCCATGGCCACTAATACTAGTGGGACAAGTCATTTCTGGGTATCTTTGAAACTCTTCTTCCCTTTTCTATTATGGTTTAAATTACTCAAAAGCATTTCAGAGGAAGTACTGATCTACATGTACTCAGCCATAGGAAGCTGGGCTAAAAATATCTGAAGGTGCCAATGTGGTTGCTCACATGAGACCTTGGCTGCTACCTATGAATCTGCTCTGTGGTTATTAAAATGAAAATGTCCTCCTTTTTCTTTCTAGGTCCTCCATCTTCCTGTTCTCACTAATGTTGTTGACCTGGGCTCCTTGTGTGCTCCTCTGCACTCTACCAAGGTATAAAATTGGATTTCTCCACCTTCTGTCTATGAGATGCTCCCTCCAATCCTGATCTGGTAAGTCTCCTTCCTTTCAGATTAAAACCTTTTCTTAAAAAAAAATATAATTCCTGTAAAAACAGAGAGTTAAAGCCCAGGGAAATCCACTGTGGAAATGGTAAAACAACAAAATGTTTTTCATTTGCTCAACTTTTAAATTTTTTTTCCCTCTTGGATTGCAAGGAAAAAGTAAAGATTAAAAGAATGTTTAGCTTCTTGTGTGGAAGGCTTGAAACCAGCTGAGTTGCTTAACTTCAGTGCATTAACAGTGTGCTAAAGCTCTGAAGAGCTTGATTAAAATCCAGTGACATCACACAGTTGGTGTGAAAGATCAAAGCCAAACATGTGAATTGCTTGCAGACTACCTTGTTCCTCTGATGTCCTGGCAGCAGTGTCTAGAGGAGTCCTGGGTGGTCAAAGCTGGCTGAAATGATGGTTCCCTCCCTTATGTTTTTTTCACAAGGACCACTTGAGATTTCTCTGAAGTTTACTGCTGGTTTTGCCCAGGGAATTTCTGGACTTGAGAGTTTGGTTTTAAAATTCTCAGCAACATTTAGGACTCTCTTCTGTTCAGCTGAAGTGGGAGAGTTATTAACCTTGAGTGAGCAGACTTTGCTTTTATAAAAAAAAGAATCAAAAGGGCATGTTTTGATACATTAAAAAAAAAAAAAAAAGCATGTCATAAACCTGCTTTCTGGGGCTGCGGAAGCCAAAACTGTGCAGGCATGGGAAGAAAGCAAAAAGGAAAAAAACAACCTATGATAAAAACTATCCAAGCCTAAAGGAAATAGTAGCAAAGGAGATGAAAGACAGCCACCTGGGATGTCCATGAAACAACTGGTTTATAAATCTCTTCTGGTGCTGCATGTTTCCTTAGTAAGGCAATTTATAGCTAAAGGAAAGCTTGCTTGGCTAATCTGTTTGGGCACTGTTTGTAACCCTCAGCTTGGGACCAAAGGCTCTCCTTACAGGCCAGAAATAGCATCTTGTTGCAGGCAGCAGGAATTCTTGTTTCATGCATCTCCTCTGCAGATTTGCCAGTGCAGATGTCTAGTGAAGGAGTGCTGGCCTCCAGTTTTGCAATGAGGAGGGAGGAATGATGACAGACAGACATGCATGAAGAGGTACTGCAAGGGATTTGGGGATCTGCTCAGTCTTTGTCATGGCTGAGAGGAATCCTTAAGTGATCAGCAAGACTAGGGAAGGGTTTGGAAATGGTAGCATCAGCTTTGTACTGCTGTGATGAAGTTTGCAATGCAGTGAGTTTCTGGAGACCTTCAGGATTACAGCAATTGTACTTATGCAGCAGTAGGAGAGTTTGGACAGTGCCCAGGATGCTGTCTGCAAGTCCCAAATGCTTTGTAGAATAGAATCAGTCAGGGTTGGAAGGGATCATCTAGTTCCAACCCCCTTGCCATGGGCAGGGACACCTCACACTAGATCAGGTTGGCCATAGGTATTGCTCTTCCCCCACTCCTCAACAAAAATTCCAGCCAAGCAGGGATGGAGGAATGTTATAAGATTAACATGCTACAAGCAGAGAGCTAACTTTGCCTGCCTTCAAAGCCAGGGGGATAATCCCTAAATTGAATTTACATGATTTATCACTTCTAGGAAGTCTGGTGAAGCAACCAGAAAAACTAGAGAAGAGGGGAGGCAAGAGGACAGCCATGGGGCTGGAGGGGCTTTCTCTCATTAGTGGTAAAATACACCACAAAAACTCCAACCCACTGAAATGGGATGACTACTGGGTCCCCAAACCCAATTGTCCTGACACACAGGCATGTTTAATATATTACTATCAAAATGCAATATCTTAGGACAGCAACCCATCTGTTCTTGTGGAGGAATCGGATGGAAAGTGCATTAGAAGTTGGAATTTGTCCCCACTGGGAGAACTTCACTGAGTCATGGTGATGTATGGGAACTGTGCAAAGGCAAGAGAGAAAAATACTGTCCCTGTGATTTATGTATTGCGTAATCACCACCACCACTTTCCACAGCATTTATGTCCTGTTGACTGCAGCCTACAATGAGAGATTCCCCCTGGCTCTTTTGCAGTCTGACCACACTGGGGTTTTAGTGGTGGAGGAGCTGTGTTATGATGGTGGAAATGTGTTTAAAAAGTGAGGAGAAACTGATGCAAAAGCCTAAGGCTAAAAAGAAGCTGACCTAAGAGAAATATCAGATTTGATACATTTTATGCTCTTGATGTGATTAACATGTGTAGAGTTGATACATGGAAGGATGGTTTGGTGAAGTATCTCATGCATGTAGCCTCTTCACAGCCAGCTGTCATGGCACTGCATAGAAAGTATCATTAAAATATAAATCCATGGAGAGCTAGCAGGGAACTTGGGCTGAGCAAGACCAGGCAGCTTTGGGAAGTCTACAGCCAGGCTCAGCCCATGGGTCACAGAGGGCTAAAGACATGTTTGTATAAGTCAAAATAAGAGCTAGACTCAGGACAGATGAGTAAAACTAGTTTGCAGTAATGACAAATCCATAGGATAGGGAAAGGCTGAAAATGCTTTATCCTTTGCTCCCTGCATGGTGCTGTCTGGTGGCAAAGCAGAGAGAGAATTTCTGCTCAGTGCCTCTGGACCCTGAAGCACAATGGTGATTATAGTTTTCCATTCTGCAACTGCTGAGCCTTTGGTGCTCACAACAGAACTCATTCTGTCTTTCACTTTCCTCCTGTGATCCCCTGGCATCCCTTTCCTCTGCTACTTAGCTATAGAGGCAGTTTGCCTTCATCCAGCTGTGTGCCTCTGGTTTTACTTGGAGGATTCTTAAGTAGCATCCACAGCTAAGACATAATTTCAGCATGTGGCTTAATTTATATCTGATGCACTTTACAATGGGACTGCTTAAAACTTTCCTGTTATGCCTAGGAAAGCTGAGTACCTCCTAAGAAAGAGCCATGAAAGGGTTTCTCCTGTTAACTGCTGGGACCTTCCTAAGAATCCTATCATGATTCATTTTTATTACCTGTTACTGGAACTACCCTGGTGGCATACTGAAGAACACTTGTCAGAAAATGTAACCTTGTCCTTTTATCAGGAATGAATGCAATTTATCTTATAACCCAATCACTCCTCCTGAAATTGCTATAGATCCAGGCAAAGAGGAATCGAAGAGAATGTATTTGCTGCATTTATTCCATTAGCATTCATCAGCTGTCCTTGGATTTCCCCATGTTTTTTCCATAACCCCCCTCCCAGGTTTTTAAAGGTTTGTAAAGACTGTTTTGTTTTGCTGATTCTTGTGGCCAGGCTCACATCCATGTAGCTGGTCTTAAAGTTTGGTGGGGTGCTTCTCTAAGGAGACACCTCATTAAACTGATATTGGCAAAGGTTTGTCACCTTCTCAGGAGCTCTGTGGTGAAGAAGGTTGGGATTTTGCACACCTAGCTTCATCTCTCAGCCAGTTCACTCTGAGTAAGTTCCTGGCTCCATGCTAGCAGGCATTTTCACAGCTAGCCAGGATCTCTTGCTCCCTACTGTCTCTTTCTCTCTTTCTGCTGTTGAAGGAGCCTGGATGACAAGCCTAGGTTACATACTTCACTTTTTGATGCTTAAAATGAGGTTAATTCTATCCTACCGTTCCTTCAAAGCTATTTACTTGACTTCTCTTCCCTCGCTGCCTCTGGCAAGAGAGTATTTCAGATCAGTTCTCCCTTGCACAGAGAGATTCTCACTCAATTCCTTCGAGGCCTGACCTTTCCCAGGCTTTTTCATTTATGCCACCTGCTTCCCACATTTGACATAGCCCTAAATAGTTTCGTATCATCTCATGAATGCTCTTCAGAGTTACATTTTACTTCAGTCACCTCTGAGTCTTCTCCCTCCTGACAAATAGAGGTCATGTTCACCCAGCACTTCACTGGGAGATGCCAAGCTGATGAATCAGTCTTGTATTACCTAAACTCCTTCCTCACAGCAACATCTTCAGGGCCAAACTATTGCTCATTCAGAGTATGAGACTAAGGACAGAAGGAATTTCTTTTTGCTTGGCTGAGGTGCTTGTGCTGGAAGAGCTTTGGTGTAGCTGAATGTCTGCTGAAGGCAGAACAGCAGCTCCATGATGTGGGTTTGCGCCAAGATTTATATACTGAGAAGTTCTGGGAAAATTGAATGGATTAATTTATCTCTTTTTTTTTTTTTTTTTTTCACAGCAATAAATTTTTAGGAACCTCAGGTGCGTTAGAAAGGAGCTTGGAGGGTTAGAGAGCAGCCTTCAGGCCACATGCAGCTATTTCCCTTTTCTTTATTTCTTTTCCTATCCAATTACCCTGAAATTCACTTTCCTATTCCCAGGGCTGTTTCTTTAGCTTGGAAACCAGGATGCTGTGGAGGGAAAGGCCATAAGAGCATAGTTCAACATTACCTGAATGGCACTGGGAGAGTAGATGCAGTACAGTTTGTCCAGTTTGGGCACACCTCTTTAGCACTGTGTGTTTGCATAAAGAGAAGCATCTTGATCGTGATCTCAGTTTCCTGCTTGCTGAAGTGTAATCCTGTGCCTTAAGATGCTCTCAGGAGCTTTTTGCTTAGGTACACACTGAACCTTGGGACAGCAGTGCAAGGAAAGCTGTCATGAAAGATGTAAAAGAGTGTGGAGGAAAGAGACAGATAAAGAAACTGGGGAGCAGATAAGCTAATTAGCATCCCGGGCTTGCTCAGTTGCATAGAGAGAAATCAGTCTTCCTTTTAGTATGAGAGATGGGGTAGGCACACTCTGGGCTCCTCCAGCTTGTGCTTTCAGTGTTCTAGCCTGTTCCTGAGCCCACTGGGCTGAGGTCTGTAGTGCAGCCACCTCACAAGCTCTGCCTCTGCTGCTGGAGGAGCTGCAGGCTATGTGTGCCAGAGTTGGTGATCCTCATTGAGAGAGGAAAAATATCCGCTGTAAGCCTCATCCAGAATATCACTGATCTGGAAGAACAACTTTCAGGAAGCAGGCAAACTAATGATTTATCACAAAGTAGCTTTGACCCTTGCCAGGGCTTTATTCAACACCTTATTTCTTTCTGGCCAACTGTGCATAGCACAGATTGCTCACAAGGCATTGATGTACATTTTTCCCATCTTGTTCTTCATTACCTGAGCCATAGAGAGAGAGAGTTTCAGTCTTTGAAAATGTATTGGAGAAAAGCTGAGAAGAAATACATGGTTAGAAAGATGGTTGACTCCTCTGGTGCAATGTGGGCCAGGTGGCTTGCCACAGGTAAGGGAGATTATTTATTTGGGCTCTGTTTTATTTACCTGTGGGGCTGATGAGCTATAGAGAGTCTCCTGGTCCCTCACTAGTAATGGCTTTGTATGTAGACAAGTTCTGGTTAGTTCCCATAGAAAGTGGTAAAATATGATTTTTTTTTTTTTTTTTTTTTTTTTTTTTTTTTTTTTTTACTGGGGGAGTCATTTGCTGCTCTTCTCCAAGGACAGGAAATCCTTTTAACCTTCCCATCGAAAGCCAATGGCTCATGCCCCAGGCTCAGCCCACCAAACGTTGGCCCTGAAGCATCTATCTAATCCAAAACACTTCCTCTTTCAGTCTAGAGAGTGTGAAAGGCACCTGCACAGGGTTAAGACCTCGGTGGACTGAATCATCTTTTGCCCTGGTGAGAGCCCAGGGTGACCAGTTTCTGTTTCTAATTTCAGCATCCCACTTAAAAGCCTCCAGTGCTGCGGTGGGAAAGCTGTGTCTGGTCTCCCAGTTGAAGTGATGGTGTTGAATGAAGCATGTGGGCTTCCCAGCCATAATTTCCATCTCAAGAGGGAGGTGTCTCTTGTCCTCTGTTATCAGGACCCTTTGTGTACTCCAAGGGCTTTAAGTTCATAGTTGGAAAGTAAGAGAACAGTAGATTTTGTCTAAAGGAGAGCTTTCCATCTGACAAGTATTTGTCAGGGAACAAAACATGCTAAGGGCCTGGAACTGGCCTGATTTTGCAATTGGTTTGTGGGTGTCATTTTTTTCCTGCTTACTGGTCCTAAGATTTACTTGCTTTGGGAGAACACCACTGTGTGTGTTTCAGTGTGACATTTATGCTTTTCCTCATGCAAACTGGCCCAGCAGCAGCCTGGGGACAGCAGACCATGAACTTATAAGGGCTGGCAGAGAGACCATGCAGTGAGGTCAATATGGGGCTGTGATTTCTTCTCCCTGAAAGAAGGGCACAGGATCAATTGCTGTGGAGGGATGTTCTGGAGAGCTGATGCAGAATTATTTCCCTTTTCCTTCAGTTGCCCTTTTTCTCAACAGCATCTCACTAGTATTTTAGGGCTGTGATGTCTAGTTTCAAGCCTTGAGGCATTTTTTTTTCTTTCTCACTAAATGATGTTATTTAGTTTGGTTGGCTACTTTTAAGAAAAGTTGTCAGGATGTATATTATTCTTCTCTTCTTTCTCCCCAGCCACTTCCACAGATTTGAAAATCATCTGATATAGTTTCACTCAGAAGAAAGGAAAAGTTATTGCAGAGCAAATTTGGTTGTCTAGAAAGAAAATATTTTAGAATAAGTGAAAATGAGATTCTAGAATTGGAGTTGTGTTTTAAGCTTCACTGTGGAGTTTGTTCTCAAGTCCCCATGGCAATGTAAGGGGGGAAAAAAGAGGCAAAATAGGAATAATGATGCAGTGATGTTGGGCACTGTAGATCCTGGTGGGTGGCTGTGGTTGTGTTGTAAAACCCAAACCCATGGTGTGGCTGCATGGTGCAGCGTAAGGGGAGATGCTGCAGCTGCTTGAAGAGATGGAGATGTTGATTTTACTAACATCTTGGAGTAGGGTAAGTTGTACTGCAAGAGCTGGCACTGCTCTTGTGTTTGGCTACATGTGGCACTGCTTTATATGAGGAAGGAGTTGCATGCAGCAGGGCACTGTAGGGAGACAGTCTCTTGTGATTTACTCCTTGTGCCAAACTTCCTTGGAGTTTTGTTTTTAAAAATCCTGTGTAGTCTTTTTTTTCCTGCCTCCCTCTCCTGCTCTGAGCAGCACTAAATGCTGCTTGCCACTGAGGGCATTTAAACTAATTTTTTTCCCAAAGTGCTGATGAAGCAGGACACACTTTTTTTATTGCTGTCATAACATCTCTCCAGCTTGCTTACTTGATTGCATTTGTACAACACCGACCTTAATAAGTTCCAACCCCAAGGAAGGGATGGTGCAGGCTGGTAGCCCCTGAATGACAGCCCATCTGCTTGCATGTCTTGCAGGCCAAAATGACTTCATTACAAGGCAGCATTAAGCTGAGTGCAGAGGCTGGCAGGAAAGCTCAGCTTTGCTGTAGCTACCGCGATGCTCTTGTCCTGTTTGATCCCGTGGTGCGTGCCAAGGTAATTGGCACACAAGTTGTGTTCTTCCTGCTGGGAGACTCTTTCATTACACAGCATGTTTCCTGCAAGTAGGGAAACATGCACTTTGCATGTCAGCATATTTACACACTGGTGTAAGGCAGAGCTGGAAGGCTGCCTCCTGACAAAGGGTGAGCAGAGACAGCAAAAAACATTAGCGAGAGAAGAAGAGCGCAGGGTGTGGTGAACTGACCACTGCACTGCAAGAAGGCTGCTGCTCCTGAAGCCCATCTTTACCTGCCTGTGGAGCTTTAAAAAGGCTTTTCAGCTAGAGGCCCTCAGTGCTGTGACAAGCCAAAGCCGGAAGTTTGGGAACTCTACTCTGGACCCAGTAATCTGGGGTTCTGGAAGATGCATGTGTGTAGATCAACATCCATGTGTTACCCAACACTGAATGCACACACAACTTGGTGTCTAACAGTCCAGGCTGCCAGTGGCTGGAAGCAGCCAGCTGACTCCCACCCATGCAGTCCAAACCAGGACTGTCAGATCTGCCCCTTCTGGAGAGGAGACAGTTCCATAATCAGGATTGAAATCATAGCCATGAGTCTGCAGTCACAGGCAAGAGATATTTCTCTTCCCTTAGCTGAAAAGGGCTTGAGCCAAATTCTCCACGTACTAGAGCTCCTGTTCAAGTCCACAAATGTACCTTAGCTCTAGCCTGTGGTATCTGCAAATCTAAGCAGGTCTGCAGCTCAGAGACTGTCTTGGATTTGCCCTGTAGCTACAGTGATTCTGACTTCTCAGCTCTCCTGAAATTATGCAGTTTGTTTGTCCCCACAGTTATCTTTCTCTCTCTTCCATCCTGGATGCACCTTGCCCTCACAGACCTATTGCACCTATCTCCCAGTCAAAACCTTTCTCAGGAAGCAGAGATCCCTCTGCCCAGGCTGGTTAGTGGTTCATCTCAGTTCTCAGCTGCAGCAGCCTCCCTGTTGGCATTGTCACTGGCAGCACATCCTCCATGGCCAGAGGCTCTGCTATTGCGGTCCTGGCTGTGGTCTGGGATGACTGTGGTGGCAGATCATGCTGTGCTTCTGCAATAATGCTGAAAGGTTGGGTGTGCATGGAGCTGCATGTGCTTGTAGCTGACTTAACAGCAGCTAATGATTTTCCCCAGAGCTGTGATTCACTGGGGCAGCATTTTCTCCATCTGTGGCTAGAACTCTCTCCAAACCTTGTCCTGTCACCTACACCGGATGATATCAGACATACATGATCTCACCCCTTCTTATTGCTGCTTCCTGTTCCTCATTATACTTTCTGGGTCCAAATGAATATGGAAGTTACCTCTAAATGAAAGGAATTGACCCAGCTAAGTCTTGATGAGATTCTCATGTGAAATATTTCTTATTTTGTGTGTTTTGGTCAGGATGTTGCATGCACAAACCATGTCTTGGTGAGAGTCAGACTGGGTTCTGTTGGGGAATCAGATGGGGACAGTGACTGAAGTTTTTTGTCAATTTGCTTTCAAATGCCTTGGCAAAAGGAGAAATTTGGATCCAATGAAGTAGAAGTAGAGGAGAGAGGGAGTAATCTCTTAGGCTGGAAAAGAAGTTTGTCATTCACTCAACACTGGCTTTAAGACAATCCAATTATCCCAGAGAGTATCCTGTGGGTTTCTTCTTCCTTCTCTTTCTTTGATACTGACAGTCACTTGGGAAACATGGGCTTCTAGAGGTATATCTGAGCTCTCAAGCTGAGTGGGGCTCTGCTGAGGCTAAATAAGTGAGGACAAAAAAAAAAAAAAAACCAACCCTGGTGGCACAGATCATCTTTCTTTGCCACTGAAAAACCAGCAAGACAGTGAGCTCCATGTATTTGATTGCAGAGTCATTGCATTGTTTTCCTGTGAGCTCATTGTGTGAAGCCCTGTAAGATGCCTCTAGATGTTAAAAATCTTGTTCTTCTCTACTGTGATTCACTTTCCCCTCTTTCTGTGCTACCTGCAGCAACAGCTCTCAATGTAACCTGTTGTGCATGTGCCAGCAATCCCCAGCCTTGGTCTGGAGGAGAGAGAGAGTAGCAGATGGCATATCTGAACTTTCTCCATCCTCCCCAGAGCTCAACCAGTGCACTGCTTCCACTCTTATCTGGCTAAGGAAGCACAGGATCAGTGGGTTTGACTTGTCAATATTCTTGTCCAGCTTCTTCTTTTATCTGCTTATTCTTGTTACTCTCTGCATTGTGCTTGTTTTATTTTTGCTTCTCTTATTTCCCCTTCTGCTCCTTTGGGGCACAGCCTTTCCACATCTTGAAGTTCACAGCCCTTGTTCTGTGTGTTTGCTACAGTTTTAAGTAGCTTCCAGTTTCTTTTCCTTCTTCAGTCCCTCCAGAATTGATATCATTCAGTCAGGTCATGTATTTTTTTTTCTCTTAGGGATTCTAGCTTCACTTCTCTATCCTGCCATTGTAACTAAGGTCATTCAGTCCCAGACTAACTCACTGTATCCCTGTCCCAGCTTCTGTCTGTCTTTGTAATAATCCTTTGTTAGACTGCTCTCAGCAGCTAAATACGTTTTCAAATGTTCTCCCTCTCTGTCTGCTGTTGCTGAAGCTTTGTTGGTGAATTCAGCTTCATGCCCTGCATCTCTAAGCAAGGAGAACAGGGACATCTCTTCATCCCTATCTCTGTCAGCAGGGAAATGTCCTGGTGAGAAGAGGAGATCCGAATTAGGCATTGATTTCTCCAGTGTCAGTGCCATGACTGTAAGATCTCTCCTGCTGCAAGGGATGTTGCACTGGAGGGAGGCAAGAGCCACAGCAGGTGACTGTTTACTGTATTTTCATTTGCACTTTTTCTCTCTTTAGCTGTCTGAGCACCACTAAGAAGAGTTTGGTCCTATCATCTTTACTTCCTCCATCAGGTACTGCCACACATCCATAAGGTCTCCTGGAGTGTTCTTTCATCCAGGCTAAACAATCTCAGCTTTCTCAGCCCTTCCTTGTACATCAGGTGCTGCAGTCCCTTGGTCATCTTCATGGCCATTGCTGGACTCTCTCCAACATGTCTGTATGTCCCTTGTTCTGGGGAGCCCACCACTGAATGCAGAACTTCAGGTGTGTCTCACCAGTGCTGAGCAGAAGGGAGTGAGCAGATCCCCCTCAACCTGCTGGCAACCCTCTGCCTAGCACAGCCTGGCATGCTGCTGGCCTGCTTTGCCATGGGGGCACATTGCTGGTTCAAGTTCAACTTGTCCACCAGGACAGGGATGTGCACTGCATGCTTCCATGTCTTTCCATTTCATTTGTGTCACTAATGTTTCTTCTGACTGCTATCTGTGTTAGAGTGTTCCAGTTTGTACTGAGTATTATCAGATTGCAAAAGCTGATTGAAGGGCCAAGGCAATTCTCTCCCTCATCATCTCCCAGAATAAGCCCTGCTGTTGTAAGCTCCAGAAACACCTGTGAATGAAAGAGTGTTCTTAAAGTCTTGGATGACTTCCAGCATTTATCTATGGGGAGGATAATCTTCCTGTGAAGGAAGGATGGAAGCCTGTGCATATACAGAGGTGACATTAAACTCAGCTACCCTTCCACTCACATTTGTTCATAAGCCATTGCATATGTTTTGAAGGCTTAAAGGCCCAGTGTGAATTTCTTCTTGGGAAAATGAACCTTGTACTACAATATGGTTTCCTGGGCCCCTGAGATGAGCATATCTTCCTCAAATATTTTGCATCATTGATGGATATTTGTTCCCAGCTTTACATCCTCCTGTCATGCCAGCCTCGTTTTTGCCCAGGTGACTCTTTCTTGTGGCAGGAGGTTGTTAGACAGTGGCACATTCACATCAGAATGAGATGTCTCAGCACAGCTGGGAGTCCCCAGGGCTTGCCTGAGAGCAACTTGGATGCTCTGCACAGCAATTGGATCGTAGGAGAGTCTGCCTCTGAAGTAGTAAAAAGGGCTTCCCAAGCTCCTTCAGAGAGCAGTCTGTTCATTCAGATTCTCATAATGAGCATGGCAGTTGTTTCCTCTGTTTCAGAGGACTGCAGCCTCTTCTGCAGTCCCTTCTCTCTCCTGATGTCATTGACAACTGGCTGTGCAGCAGATGTGGACAAAACCTGCCCAACTTAGAATCATAGAATCAGTCAGGGTTGGAAGGGACTACAAGGATCATCTAGTTCCAACCCCCCTGCCATGGGCAGGGACACCTCACACCTCACTTCTCTCCTATGCCTGTGGCAGTCCTCAGGTGCTCTCATATTCCCCTGTCTTAGCACTGTCAGAAAAAAAAAATCTATGTAAAATTTTCTTTACCATGGAGGGTGAGCAGTAGGGGGATTACACCCTGAAAATCCCCTGGCAGTTCTTGGAAAATAGGATTTGGATCTTGGTATAAAGACAACTTTTATTAAGCCAACTGCTATTCAGTTGGCTCCCTGGAGTGCTGAGCTATGTGAATTTAGGAAGCTTTTAGCCAGGAAATTGGAGGGATGTGGTTATCAGTCACAGACTTAAAACCCTCCTGCCAGTGGGCCCAGGGATGATCCTTTGATACAGATGCAAGGGGAAAAAAAAAATATCCATGTGTGGTCAAAGCAGTGAGGAGAGGAGAGTGGCTACCTGGTGATAATATTTCCCTTTCAGATCAAAAGGGAAAACCCCCTCAAGTTTATTGTGAGTTTCTTGGGTGATCAACCAAGAGGACCTGAAGCCTTTCAACACTCCAACTCTCTGTATTTACCTCTATGGTGGTTTTGTTTGTGGTGATTACTTTCCAAAAGGTTGACAGTAAAGGTATCGTTGGTGAGTTTAAGAGTAAAAGAGGAAACATCCTCGTTTGTGAGGGCAAAATTGAAGAAAGGATGCCCAATAGTTTGTGGAAAAGTGTGTGCATGCATGAACATTGTGTGGTATAGAACAAATGTCTGTGGCTGAGTTTAGAATCACACAACTGTTTCAGCTGGAAAAGACCTCTAAGATCATCAAGTCCAGCTATCACCCTAAGACACCATGGTCATTAAACCCTGTCCTGAAGTGCCATGTCCACACATTTCCTGAACACTTCCAGGGATGGTGACTCCACCACCTCCCTGAGCAGCCTCTTTCAATGCCTTACCACTTTGGTGCCCATGTCTGCTCAGGAAGACCTTGTGAACATGGTCTTCAGGCTTAGGCTGGACTGATTGTATTCCTAAGGGTAGTGTAGAAAGCTTTTAGCTTGCTGTTTACTGCCAGCTGCCAACAGCTTTGGTGGCCTAGCTGGTCATCATAGAGTGTTAGGGGCTGGAGGGGACCTTGCGAGATCATCTAGTCCAACCCCACTCCCAGAGCAGGATCACCTAGAGCAGATTACACAGGAACTCATCCAGGCAGGTCTTGAATATCTCCAGAGAGGGAGGGTTAGATGTGACAAGTCCAGGATAGGGTACTGCACTTGACCTCTTCTGTGTGATCATTATTTGCCTGTGTTAGCTACAGAGATTATGGCATTAAGACCTGCTGTGGTGACATAAATCTAGTCAGAGATCCTCTTTTATTGCTGAGTTTCTCTAACGGAGCTGGGAGCTGCTTGCAGAGCGACCCTGGAAAACTTTGAATGTCATAAGACTTCTCCAGAACTGGAGCACAAGTCTGAGATAAGGGAAATAAGATAGAGCTGAAGGACTAAAATAGGTCCTTGTTCCTGACTAAACCTGATTTTTTTTTTTTTTTTAATTTATGTTTTTTAATTTCTCTTAATCTGGGTCTCTCTGTGCTTGTCCAGAGGGAAAGGCACTGTGGAAAGACAGCTGACCACTGACATGCCTGCTTCATGGCACTGCATGTGGGGCTGGTCAGGACTATTGGGTGACACTGAGGCCACAGTAGCCTTGCAATCACCTCCCTTCTGCATAATGGCAGCAGACAGGGACCAAATGGGTCACAAGTGTGCCCCTAGGCTGGAGGGGAGGTGCACCCTGTGATGTACCCTGAGGGGCATGTCCTTGGATCATCTGGATGGGGACACCTGTTGGGCATGGTATCAGAACAGCTTACGCAGGCAAACTCGTGTCTGGCTGCTGAGAAATGCCCTTAGGTCCTGCAGCTTGGCCACAGCCAGTGACACCCCTGTCTCCTCTTATCCTAGTGCAGAGATGAGGATCAGCAGAGCTGGATGGGGCACAGCCTGTGCTGGTTTCTCTGCTTGCCATCATGGCCCACCCCAGCTTCCCCAGGCCATTCCTGCTCACAGGCAATAAGTGCACAGAGGTGCAGCTGGGTGGGATGCTGCCCTTGGTGTAGAGGGAAGAAGGGTGGCAGGTGAGTTGGGGGTTAGAGACCTCTCAGAAACAAAGCTGTCTTAGTGAAGACAATAACCTCCCTCCCCAGTTTCCCTTCCCCCAGTGCTCCCTTTTTCTACTTCCAGGTGCTTCTGCTTCTGGAAAGACATTTATCATTCCTCCATCTTTAATGGTAGATTCCCTCCCCCTACCCCCCCCTTGCTCTCTCATATTGTCTTGCCCAAGGGGTCTGTGCTACCTTTTATTAGCTGACACTTCACTTCTGCAGATGGAAATGACACTAATGGAATGTGGCTGAGGCTTTATTACAGAAATGCTGTTCGTCCTACACAAGTAAATCTCCAAACAATCCCACAGGAAAGAAATAAACCTTGTGAAGGCAGCTGCAGGAGCTGCAGATGAGAAAGAAAACAGGAGGAGGGACTGATGGGTTAAGGAAGGAGAAAGAAATAGGGAAGAGGAAAAAGCAGGCTGATGGGTTAAGGAAGGAGAAAGAAATAGGGAAGAGGAAAAAGCAGGCTAGGGCATATCTCTGCTGCATTTCATGTCCAGGTGACCAGGAGAGGTCTCCAGGTGAGTCAGGCAGTGGCAGGCCTCTGCCTGGCTGGCACTGCTGTCATTGCCCCAAGCTTCTTGCTTAATAGCTGTGCCAGTAAAACAACTATGGATGGAGGGTGCTGCTCTAGAAGCATTCCATAAGGATGCCTCACCAACTTGTGCTTGTGCTAACCCAAGCTGGCAGGCACAGGTCTTTTTAGTCTTCCTGAGCAGGAAAACTCACCCTTGACATACTGAGAGGTAAATCTGACTGTGTCCCTGTGCTCTGGCCTCTTGTCTTCCTGAACTTTAGGGAAGCTGGAGCATTCCTCTGCACTGTGAGAAGGAGATGTTAATACTTGCAAAGGATTGCTGAGGAGCTGCTCTTGAATCTTGTCCCTTGTCTGCTGTCAACTCTAAATCCCAGGACACATAATGAGAACCAAATGATTGTAGAGATAAAGTGCTAGAAGAGAGTCAGAGAATAAGCATCTGGGAAGGGAGGAGGGCAGGTGGCTGGGAAGACCCTGGAATGGGTTGTCCAGGTAGGTGGTTGAGGCCCCATCCCTGGAGGTGTTTAAGGCCAGGCTGGATGAGGCTCTGGCCATCCTGATGTAGTGTGAGGTGTTCCTGGCCATGGCAGGGGGGTTGGAACTGGATGATCCTTGTGGTCCCTTTCAATCCTGACTGATTCTATGATGCGAGGGAAGTGACATTGGCTAAACCACAGCCTCGTGGCTATTCTTCTGTGTTATTGAAGACTGCTTTTCCCTCCCTCTTTTATTTTCATGGTGTCTGTTGCATCCATGGCTCATTAGGCAGCAAGATGCTAACACTGTCTGTAAAGCTGCAGGATAGATAGCCTCTCCCTCCTTCTCTGTGCTTCTCTTTTTAAATCAACTGGTTTAGCTTTCTTTTCTTTTGTTTCCTTCCATGTCATTGTCTTTCTCTGGCTTCCTCCATTCACAGTGTAGTTCAAAGGAGAACCATTTCAAGAGGGAGAAATTTTCTTTGCTCTCTCTCTCTCTGCCCAGTTGTAGAAATTCTTCCAGTCTCTTCATTCCAGCTTTAGAGAAGAGTTGGTGATGTGTTGAGAGCTGTGACATAGGGCAGTGATTCTAGCAGGAGCAGTCTGTGCATTGACCAATTTCAATGGGCAGAAGCCCCAGAGGAGGGACAGGAGTTATTTACCACAGTGAAGTAAAGACTCAAAGATGCCATGGAAGCAAAAACATTTATGTCAATCCACAAGCAGAACAGACAGCATGGACAGTGTTTCTACCTGGTGCCTCTTGATCACATGTTGGCTCCCAGCCTGGTTGTTTTTTGGACCAAGGTGATAAAAGTTCTTGGGCTGGCTCACCAAGGGGCCCACCAGAACAAACAGGTATTTCAGAGAACAAAGACTGCTGTGCTTCACCTTCTCTGAAGATCCTTTCTCACTGGCTGAGAGGCCAAGTCAAATGATTTGCTTTCTTTGAAGAATAGAATGGGTAGGGAGGTGTGACAGCCATCCCAACATAGGAACAGAAACAGCTGAGAGGAAGGTGGTCACCTTTCCTCATTTCTGCTAGGCGCAGGACAATCATAAATGGGCACAAATGGCAGAAAGGAATGTAGAAGTTAGTAGGAAAATGGGTAGTGAGAGACCAGTGTTGGGACAGAGCATCCAGCACAGTTGTGTCATCATCCCTGTAAGTGTTTATGGTCAGTTTAAAGAAACATGTGTCACAGTACTGAGTCTTGTCTTGTGACAGTGCTGTGGGTGTTACCTTGCCCTTCAGTGCTCTTCCAGGCTCTACTCCAGAGGATAGTAGGTTTCTGAGGGAATGCCCCAAGTAAGTAACTTCTGTGGAAGGAAGCCACTGCCACTCATCTTGACAATGACAATTTCTCTTTCCAGTGGAGCTGCCACCCACTGGAGGAAGTGCTTGTAGGTACAGGTGTGCAGTCACCCACACACATCCCTCATTTATGTGCCTCTGATTGTAGATGGGGATTTTATTTATAGCACAACCTTTCTTTGTTCCTTCACCAAGGCACTCAAGGGTGTGTTACATCATCGTACTAAACCCCATTACTATAAAATACTACCTTTCATTTTCAAAGAAAATGAAAGCAGGGCAGAGGAAGTCCAGAGAAGGTGGAGAAATAAATGGCAGGAGGAGAGAATGGGCAGTTTACTCATCTGAGGTGCCAGAAAGGCCATATTGAATCTAGGGCCTGAGGACCATGTAAATATCTAAAGAGTCTTTGCAGAACGGGGTGAGGCAGAAGCAGGCAATGGTTTGATAAAAATGGAGGGGATGGCAGGGCCTGCTTAGCTGTACTAATGCCCCTCATGTTTGAGAGCAGGTTGGAGAAGCAGCTGGTGCTCAGTGAGATTGTACATCTGCCCCAGCACCTGGCCTTCTTCCCACACTTGTCCAGGAAATTCTGCCCTGTGGGAGGGGCTAGAGTGAGTTTGAGGAGGGAGCTTGCATCTCTTTCATGCTCAAGAGCCCAGTGTGGTAGAGCTGGGTGCACATCTGGGCTATGATGATGGAATGCCTGAGGAGATGAAAGCTAGACCTGGCACAAAGCATCTTTTTCATTTGGCCCCTCACGATTCTTTCTTCCTGCATTCCCCTTCCCCCTTATTTCATGATATCTTTTGTGGATGAAAATAATCCTTCCTTTTCTGTTCTTAGAGCTGTTTTCTGCTGTAGTTAAGGCTCTTTTGCACATCTTCATGGAGCAATGTGTTTCTGTGCTTCTTGTTCAGGCTCAAAGGCACGCAGGCACCTTAGCCTCCCTTGTTCTCTCCTATCCAGATACGTTTATCCTCCAAGCTTAGCACTACTCTCTTGATCATCTGAGGGAGCCAAAGTCTGGCTGTCCTCTGAGAGAGCTGTATATCTGTGGCTGGACTCTTCCCATAGCAGAGGCAGTGCTTGTTCATTGTGCAGTCATGAAGAGACACCAGGGAATGTGCTGACCTTGTTGTAATTAATGGCCAGTGGGGTAATGGTTCTGAGTGACGCATTAGATACAGCAGTGGGATCCAACACTTCTACATTTAGGGTAATTGAAATTCTGAGGCATTCGTTCTTTTGGGCATGCTACAGCAACTTGGGTCTTTAAATCTTAAATTAATTATTTCAGGCATTTACAGGAAGAACAACAGGCTGGGGAATGAGGGAGGCTGGAGCAGTCTGACTGGTCATCCCGAGGAAGGGTGCTACTAATATGTGCTGTTCCCTGTCTGAAGGTGAGAGGGACACCTGGGGGAACTGTGCTGGATCAGCAAACCTTGGATCTTTCTTAAGCATTGGCGTGGGGTGGCCAAAGAATCCTTAGTCAGTGAAATGTTCAGTAGGGCAATGTTTGAGGAGAAGGTGCATCAAAAAAAATCCATGGGCTTGAAAGATCAGACTTGCCAAATTCCAGCTGTGACCCCAAACACTGCTTGAAAGTCTCTCTTTAGTGTACTCAGCTAGAGGAGAGCAGACCTCACAGGACAGGTGTTGGTAAAGGTGTTGGACTACAGCTGAGAGTCTCCCACACTTTAAACCTGCTCCTGTGACTTGGGTTGGATCATTTCCCCCTCTGCTCCTCTTTGCCAGGGATGAGAGCCTCCTCTGGGGCAGGATCATCCCTTGCTGATTCTGACAGTGATGTTTGGGCTGTGTCTGTTGCAATGCCAAGAGCAATTCCTGCTGCTGCTGCTGCATTCCATGCACAGAGCACAAAGCCTGGCTGCTGCTTCTCCCCAGGAGCCTTGGAGGACTCAGAGGGTTTACTCAAATGAGCAGAGACAATTTTCTGTGAGAATCACTTTGCCAGTGAAGTGCTCTGGACTGTAACAACCTGTCATTATGGGCCTCACCTGTTATTTGTCTATATAGCAGCTTGCACAATTAAGGGGATAGATATGTAATAACCTGCCAGCTAAGTGAAGGGATTGGAAACCAAGCTAATAAAATCCATTTCCCTCAGCTGCTCTGTAACAGCAGTGCCCTAGCCAGAGCTTTTGCTTCACAAACAAGGAACCACATCAATTTGCACTCTATTGTTTTAAAACAAGCAGACAAAACATCTGCTTGCTTCAGTTTCCTCCTCCCACTCATGTGTGAGTGTGGGAGGAGGTGGCACAGAGTGGTACAAGACGAAACAATAGGGTCTGGAGAACAAAAGGCAAAGCCAGAGGAAATAAAGAAGAGAGCTAGAAAACTTGAAATCTCTATGAAAGTTATTTTTCCATGTTCTGCTTTGTTCCCTGCCGTGGGAACCTCCCAGTAAAAGTCATCAGCTTCCCCTAGCAGATGACTGCTGCTGCTTTTTTTGATGTGATGACTTTTCTGTCCCCAAATGAAAGAGTTTCAGAGGTTTGAATGGAGAGTAGTGAGCACCTCCTGTGGAATTCTGGAACCTACTTGTAGAGGATAATAAGAAACTTATTATTCTCTGATGACTGGTTTCACTGGAGCTGTGGAGGAGAAGGTATAGGCTGGAGTTTTGGAGTCACCTCTAGGCAGTGGCACATAGTTTTGGGTCCTGTGTTTCTGTTATGCTCATGAGGATGGCTTACAAGAGGTAGAGGAAAGGGGGAAACAAGGAAGGAGAGAAAATAAAGAACTCTAGGAGAGTATAGTGATGTTTTCTTCTGACCTTCCCATAGTTTGGTAGGGACAATGGACTCCTGATGAGAATAAGTGTGAGTTTTCTTGGTTGTGAGAAAAGTAAATGTTGAAAGCAGGGGAAAAAAAAGCAAATCCCTAACTTTAGGGATTAAAATAGTGTCCCTAAAGCAGGGGCCCAGGCTCTTGAGAGATGTGTTCTCCATTAGCTATAAAGGGAAGCAAAGATAGTTGCTTATAACCCCCAAGTGCAAACTAAAGTTTCTTCTCAGCTTTCCTTTTCTACCTAATTTTTATTTCCCTCATTCAATCCTTCAAAGTGGAATCAAGGGATTGTTTTCCTCTCCTCTGGATGGCATGTTTCGTTTCTAATTAGATAGATTTCTGCTTTCAGCTGCCATAGCTCAGATTAAAAATCTCAGGTTGAAATGCAAGTGGTGGTAATGGGTGGGGTGATGTCAGAGATGTGTGCTCACTGCTGTCCATGCAGGCTGACTGAAGAAGTCAGAGGGAAAATGAACATAAATAGCAGCATTGTGGTGTCCTTGACTGACCATGTGCAGGAAAGAGCCTTGACCAGAGCCTTCAGCACAGTAGGGTGACAAGAACAAGGTTTGCTCCTTTAGCTCATTTCCACTTTGTTCACTTTTCATTCACAGTTTCCAAGTCAGGTGCAGAAATACTTCTTAAACCCAAGGTATGCTGATATTTCATGGTCAGTTTGGCCTCAAAACAAGGCTGGCAGTCATTTTAATTCTTCTGCAATGCTAGCCTCTCTTGAATCAGTGTTATCATTCCTAAGGCCAGGTCTTGATGTTTGTTCTCTGATAAAATCCTCCCTAAAGTCAGTGTATGCATCTAAATTTTCCTAGGCACTTATTAAGCTTCTTCTCTCAGTAATGTCCCAGAATCACAGAGGGTTGGGGTTGGAAGGGACCTCCAGAGATCATTGAATCCAGACCCCCTGCCAAAACAGGGTGACCTAGGGCAGGCTCCACAGGAATGCATCTAAGCAGGTTTTGAAAGTCTCCATAGAAGGAGACTCCACAACTTCTCTGGGCAGCCTGTTCCAGTATTCCATCACCCTCACCATAAAGAAATGTCTCCTGGTGTTGAGGGGAACCTCCTGTGTTCTAGCTTGTACCCACTGCTCCTTGTCCTATCAAGAAGAGCTTGGCACCTTTATCTTGACACCCACCCCTCAGCTATTTACAGATCTATAAAATGCAGCAAAATATAATGTTTCCTTTATTGGCTGTAATCTACCTCTCCCAAAGCACATGATAGGAAGTCAAGGGCAAATAGACAGTCTGAAGATTGGCTCAATCAGTGCATCTGTACTCAGTGTTCCTGTGTCTGCCTGGGAGTGACAGCCCTGTTTCATGAATCTGAAATCTGCCACCTCTGCCACCACCACTGGCACTACACTGCCTGTATTATTTTTTTTTTCCCTTTTATTTTTATTTCTCTTTGAAAATCCCAGTTCATTCCACGGTCAGAGAGCTCCCTTCTCCCTCTTCTCTGTTCCTCAGAGCCCTCTGCAACCTGGCACAGGATGAAAGGACTGTATAGAGAATTTATAGGAAATCAGTAATTGGGTCTTGGCTGTTCTCATCAATCATATTGCCCAGCTATCAAACAGCTGTGGGTAGTGCAACATATTCCAAAACCTGCATAATTGATGATTTCCTTGCCATAACCCAGCACACATGACTGGCGACTGGCATTTTTTTGTTCCCCACAACAATGTTTTGAAGCTTCCAGTGAGGAAAGTTCAGCCTCGTGGTATCTGACTGGACCTGGAAGCTGAACGGCCAAAATCGTTAAGGAAAAGATGCTGATAAAAGGAGAAAGTAATCCAAATTGATGGGTAAAAATGAAGTCTTCATGCTATTTCTTAAAGGGATTGGGAATAATAAAAGCATGTGAGGAAGGAGGATTTATCTCTGAGACAGGTTTATGGGCTGTGTTTGTGCAGCAGCAAAGTGCTTATGGAAATGGAGCTGCTGTAAGGAAAGGGAGGGATCCTGCCAGCAGCACACACACTGCAGTGTGCAGCAGGTGCTTCACAGCTCTGCCTGAAAACAGATCCTCACCAGTGATGGGCTGAGATCAAGTTCCACTGAAATGCCTGAAATTTATTTTGTCCAGGTCCTGTTGGGCATCTGAACACCAGTGGCTGTGGAGGCAGCTCAGGAGTGTTTGCCACATGTTGTTTCCCTCTCCATCCCAGCCACCGCAATGGGTGGAAATTGAGGCATAGGAAGTTCCATGGAAACAGGAGGAAGAATTATTTCACTGTGAGGGTGACAGAATGCTGGAACAGGCTGCTCAGGGGGGTTGTGGAGTCTTTCTCTGGAGATATTCAAGACCTGCCTGGATGAGTTCCTGTGTGACCTGGTTTAGGTGATCCTGCTCTGGCAGTGGAGTTGGACTGGATGATCTCTTGAGGTCCTTTCCAGCCCCTGACATTCTGTGACTGCATGAGCTCTGGTGAGCTAATGAGGCTGGAAATGTTGGGAAAACCATGAATGAACCCTGATTATCCTGTTCTGGGCAGACATAAAGTTGGGCTTTTTGATAGCACCTCTTTGTATGTGATGCTGCTGTGAAGGTAACTATGAGCTTCACCTGCTTTGGGTCTTGGTGCTCACTCTGCAGCCCAGATGGCCACACACTGTCAGGCAAACCAGCTGCTACAGCAAGAGCTTTTTTGCCATTTCCTAGCAAGGGAGAAGAGTTTTTGTACCTTAGCTAAGCCTGACTTTAGTGCCCAGGGCTATGTGCTTTATGGCTGAGCCTGTAGCAGTGTCTGCAGCTGTCACAAAAACCTGCAGGCTGCCTCCTGCACGGGAGCTGCTGTACAAAATGATGTTCTGTGTTGGCAGAAAAGGGGGGTCCTGCAAGCTAAGATCAAAGCACAGCAGCAGTCATGTGTGACTTTTCCCATCCATTTAACAAAGGTGTTTGCTGAGGCCTGTTGGAAATGTGTGGCAGACTTAAAAGATCCAGAGAGACATAGTAACACAATATTTGGAGTAAGCTGCTGCTAACTGGGTGTTTGCTCAAGTCCAGGGTTGTGCTGCTTAAACAACACAAAGCTGTGTGAATTACCCCATTTTTTCCTGAGGGAGAAAAGTGATTTTTCCTTCTGTTCAACCTAGTTTGGAGCTCACAAGCCCTTCAGCATAGAGGACCAACAGACCTGAGGCCATTTCATCTGGAAAAGGTCCCTTCAGGGTTTGCTTCCATCAATATTTTATTCTGAGAGAACGCTTTGAAAGCACTCTCTTGATTGTCCCCTCTTGTGTGCATTGTCTGAATCTGGGAACAAGGTGTGAGGGTTGGGGGAAGAAGCAGTGGTGTTCTGGAAAAAAGGGATGAATCAAGGCTCTGTCCAGCAGGTTGGTTGTAAATGTAACACAATGGGTGTTGGAACTGGATTGCAGGATACAGGTGCTCTGTTAGAGGAGTTAGAGATGCAAACTTTTTCAAAGATCAGATTAAAAAGAAAAAAAAACATATCCACTGCTTTTATGAAGTACTAAGCAGAAAGCAGCTCCTAATCCAAAGAGATTAACAGTTGCTTAACAGATACTTAGCCATAATTCAGCCTGGTGTGATATGAAGCTTCAGTATGCTGTGGACTCCTAGATCAGGATGCAGCTCGACATCTCTGTACTGTACCTCTGCCATGATCCAGGGCAATTGGCTCAAGAAAGTGTTCCTTTATCTGGTGTTTTCCCATCATCTTGTGGGTGCTCTGTTCACTGGCACAGTTGTCAAAGGGAAAAATCAGAAAGATGCTCTAAGGTTCGGGGCTCTCTCCCAAGGTTTAATTGAAACAAGTGTGCTAAACCTTGTTTGCCTGTGTCTAAAGTGAGGGAAGTCCCCCAAAGGGAATAGGACTTTCAAATTCTGCCTCTAGTGAAGAATTTACATGCTCTGAATTTTAAGTTCTGGGTTTAGTTGCTTGCTTCAGTTGCAGGGAAGCCATACATAGACTTTGTCTCATGGCCATCAGAAAGCACTGGCTTCACCTCCCCCCCCCCCCCCCCCAAGTACTGCTGCAGAGCTGTCTCATCATGACTCTGTATTTCCAGAGGAGTTTTTATAAATTCCCTCCCATCTTCTGTGCTTCCTGTGGCTTTCTCCTGGGAGGAAGGGCCCCTGTGACCTGTCCTAACCTCTCCTCTCAGCAGCACACAATGCTGGATGCCAACCTTCAAGAGGAGATCACAAAACTTGGTTAAAGAAGGTGACTCAACAGAAACAAAGCAAGTGGAAAAAACACCAAGTGATGTGCTGTGGGCCCCTTCCACATGTCAGTGGAGACTTCAGTAGTTTTACTTTCAGCCTGTAGTGCTTTCCTGAGGGGGAGGGTTTGAACAGCAGCTTGCAAAAATCTTGAGGAGGAACACAGGGAAAAGAGGGAGCAGGGAATCCATGGTGAGGAGCAGAACTAGGAGATGCTCCCCATAGCTACAGCTGTAGCCCAGATAACCCACGAGCAAATGCTGCAGCCTGTTCTCCTTCACAGTGGAGCTGTAACTGCAGAGCTTGTGGGGCAGCTGCAATGGAGGGAAAGCAGCCATGAGCTTGGGCACCTTTCATATCTCAGACCCCTGCCCCCATATGAAAAGTTAGCTTGAGTCTCATAGTAGTTTATCTAATTACTATAATAAGATATAAAATCATTAATCACCTGGCTTGATTACAACTGCTTTTCTTCAGTTGCAGCTGAATGTAAAAGATTCTAATTAAGGCTCATTACATGGAAAAAATCTGTGGAGTCTGTTATTTCACTCTTAAGATCATCCAGAAGAAAGAGAAGACCTAGAGATGCTGAGTTGCTTTCAAGGGCTGTATTTTAATTAATTTCAGCTTTTGAAACAATTAAGGGATTTGCTTGTAATGTCTTAGGAAATTCCTGCTCATCTCTGGAGAGCCAATGCCATCAGCTCAGGCAGGAAATGTTGCATTTCTCAGGTATTGCTGGGAACCAAAACCTTCTTGAGTACAGTGGGGAGCTCACCTCAGACTGAAGAATTTTTGGCTTGGTGGCTTTGCCTGAAAAGGCAAAGTTTGCTCAGGGTAAGGCAAGTGAATCCCTGGCACTGCCATGAACAAATGTCACTTAGAAGTGCTGGGAGCTTGCAAGGGGTGATGTTTTAAACTAAAAGAGGGTAGTTTTAAGCTAGATATGAAGGAGAAATTTTTTTACAAACCATTTTATGAGTTTCCCATCCCCCTGGACTCAACAGGAGGGGAGGGAGTGTTTGCAGTGGTAGAGTGGAAGGGATTGTGTACCACTGCCATCATAGGGACAAATCCAGCACTTAAGGTGAGAAACCATTTGCCTCCCTCAGCCTACCGCTACCTCCAGCAGTGAAAGCATGGTACAAGTTGATTTGCCTTCCTGAAAGGAAATGTTCCCTCACCTTGAGAGTAGGCTTGACACCTTTTCTCAACCTCTTTCTTGTTGAACAGCAAGCTGCTCCCAGCTCTGCCATGGTGAAGTGTGCTGGATCCCTGTTCAGCAGGGAGGCAAAGGATTGTCTGCTGGTCCTTGTGCTGCAGTGCTGAGCAGATTGGAGCTCTCTGCTGCATCTTCTGTAATGCTTCTGGCAGATTACTTTATCTGCCTTTGTGTATTCTCCTCTTCAATGAAAATTGCTCTTTCTCTCAGCAAAATGCTTCAGACAGCAAAGTTCCTGATCATTTGCCTTCCTGAGGCTGTGATGCGAAGTGCTGTATGGGTACAGGTGCAAAGGGAGGAGGCAGATTCATTTGCCTTGTGTAATGAGGAAGACAGATGCTTCCATCACTCTTGAGGGAAAGCTTCTGGTTTGCATTGTTTCCAGCCTCATTGGCAGCAAACTCTTCTGAGAAACTGAATCCATAACCTGGCAATTTCCCCTTTTTGAGTTGCTGAGTAGATTAACCACAGGCTAAGGCTGGAGAGTGGTGGCTTCTCAGACTGATAACACCCTAAACAGACAACCTCTGTGGACTGAGGGATGGGATGGAAGGGTTTGTTTACTTGTTTCCATATGTTGTAACAGCTCGTATGATTTGTATCATGGCTTGCTGGACACCCTAGGAACAGCACTTTGCTGCTTGGAGCAAAATGCTTTGCCTCCTCATTAGGAGGTTTGTAAGGGCCTGGCTCTGGTGCTTTCTGTTGTGTGCCGGGGTGACAAATGTTTGCTTGACCTCATGTTTGATTAGGGGAGGAGATAAAATATTGATACAAGGGAGAGATTTAGCACAATGTTCCAAACTCCAGGACCAGATCAAAATTCTCATCTCAGGCCTGTGATATTTGCATGTGTGTGTGTAGGTTGCTGTTCTGCACCCAGACTGGGTTCAAGGCACGGTCTCAGGACAAGATTTAAGGCTGGATTTAAGGCTTTAATAGAAATCTTGAAACTGCTGCTTGGTTGGAAAGTCAGACAATGCTTTGTGGCAGCAATTAGGATCTGTTTACAGCCTAGGAAATAATTGGAAATTGAGCTCTAAAGAGCCAGGCTAAATGATGTAATCCTAGATGACTAAAAAGCCAAGTGATTGGGAAGAGCTCTAGCACCCTCACAAACAGAATTTGCTGAATACTCCACAGCAGCAACTGCTGCTGGGCTTGTGCTGACTTGTATGAGCAGGGTGCTGCAGGTAGTCAGGGAGCAGCAGTGCAGAGGCAGGCTGCCTGCAGCTGGGTCTGCCTTAGGAGAATGACCTGTGCTGGGAGAGCAGTGTGCTGAGTAACTCCACGACGTTTGCTGTTCTCCTACAGCACAGCAAGTGTGCTCCAGGGCACTGGCAGCAGAGGAATGGAAGCTGGGCTGATTGACCAGAGCACTTTGCAGCACGTTGCAGAGTACAGAGCAAGTGTCTGCAGTGCAACAGCATGTCCTTTGGCAGCTGTGCTGGAGCTGGGTTTTTACTGCAAGCAAATGTGAGCACCCCAGTCCTTCTAAAGCTTGGAATGAAGCCTGAGTGACGCTTTAGCTGTCTGGGTGAAAAGGAGCTATGCCCTCCCTAAGCAGCAATGCAGTCAGGTGCAGGAGTATTATGAAGCCAGACAAAGAACAGATTATTTTCCCCTTTTAGCCTACTTCTCCCTCTTCAAATTTATCCTGTGCAGTGATCCTCCTCTCAGCCTGCTAGGATCCTCATCCACTGGCATTAGGCTGCTTGGCTGTTCTGGCATGTGACATGATACCTGTATGGCACATTCTCCAGCTTAACCTCCAGCCCAGCTCACCTGATTTTCCACAACACTTAAACACTAGTTTGGGCTCTAGCTTTAGTCGAAACCAAGTCTATTTGCTTTTCAAAGCCTGGCAGAAGCTCTCTTGCACTTGGTTTCTGCTGCACAGGTCTTGGTGACTCAAGCCAGTCAGTTTAAGCCCAGCTATGAAAAACGTAACAAAGGCAGACCTCTGGTGTCTGAGTTGTTCTCTCATCTCTGAGCTTTTTTTTCATCTTCTACTGTTTCACAGCCTCATTTTCTCCTTTCCTGGACCCACTACATTTCTTGCCCCCCTCTCTCCTTCTCTCTCTGCTTTTGCCTCTTGCAAGGATTTCCCATTCTGCCTTGTTATACACCCACAAAAGTTTTCTACTCAGAGACATTCCAACATCTGTTTCTGTCCTGCTCTCCCCATGTGATGTTCTCAAAAACTAAAGGAAAATAAACTAAAACCATTGAGAGAATCTCTTCAGGTGTGGGCTGACATCTTCAGAAGCACCTTTAGCCACAAGATAGATGAATCTGATGGCTTCAATAAAGGATTTTTCCACCTAGTGCTCTCTGTTACCTGTTAAAAGACATTAGCTGTTTAAACAGGCATTAGCTAGTCCCAATGCTTCAGCCAGTACCCTAAGCAGAGAATACATTTGTGCTTGATCAGAGAATATTATGTCCCCCAGCAAAAATAGGGACCCTGGGTATTATCCCAATGCATATCAGGGCTCTTTTGTCACCAGTGCTTTTCATCCCATTATAGTGCAGTATTCCATAGCTGCAACACTGTGCAAGCAGCAGCCCTTATTTGTCTGTATCTGTTTGTATTTCTCTCCTCTCTTTCAAAATGACAGAAGATTTAACTGTAATTTGGAGAGGAGATCTGCTGTCAAGGTGGTTGGAGGAACTGCTGGAGAGGGTTACTCTGACTGGGATTGTCCCCACTCAGGACAGTTTGTCTGTGGAAGCCCTGTAGGTGATGGATGAGGCATGAGTTGGCAGAGGTTGAGCTCTCCTGAGCTCATTCTCAGCTTTCCTAGTTCATTAATTTACTGAAGACCTCAATCTGTGCCTGAGATTTTTTTGGTGTAGAGTAAGAGCTGAGCTTTGGCCTCCTCATGTGCAGCCATGCTTTTGTGATGCTAATTTGATTCTCTTCCCTACATACATCTTACCACCAGCTGAACTGGGATCTTTTTAAAGTTGAACCAAAGGGCAGCACATTGCTGGGAGGTCTGTGAAAAGATGATAGCAGTGGTGTGCAGGTTCTGCTGTCCATGAAGCATTGCAGGGGTCTGGGAGGTGTGGTGACTCCCCAGGACAAAGGCAGGATAATCAGCAATAGAGGCTCTCCGACATGAATTCGGGAGGCAGCAAATGCAAGAGATGAGATCCAACTGGAATTTTCTGGAAGTCTGGAGTCAGATGAGTCCTAGGAACTGTGTGTAGACAAGGTGAATGTTATCTTAGAGTCCGTTTCCTCAAATGTGGTTCTTACACTCACTCTGAGTGTTATTGTGTCACTTAGAGAACACCAAGGCAGATTCTCTTTTATCACTGCCTTGTATTCTCTTTGTCTTAATAGTAACATTTTTTTGATTCGGGGCTCCTGAATAAACCTGATTTTGGCCCCTTTTGTACCAGTTCCACGTTGCTGTACCCACAATGACATCAGTTATGCTCCTCCATATTTGTCACAGCATACAAGACAAATGGAGCCTCAGTTTTATATCTAGTGACACCTCTTTGGCATCGAGTACACCCTCAGCAAGTTTGCTGATGACACCAAGCTGTGTGGTGCAGCAGACAGGCTGGAGGGAAGGGATCCATCCAGAGGGACCTTGGCAGGCTGGAGAGGTGGGCACAAGCCAACCTCATGAGGTTCAACAAGGCCAAGTGCAGGGTCCTGCAGCTGGGGCGAAGCAATCCCAAGCACAAATCCAGGCTGGGCAGGGACTGGCTGGAGAGCAGCTCTGAGGAGAGGGACTTGGGGGTACTGGTGGATGAGAAGCTCAACAGGAGCTGTCAGTGTGCACTTGCAGCCCAGAAAGCCAACCAGAGCCTGGGCTGTGTCAAGAGAAGTGTGGCCAGCAGGTCAAGGGAGGTGATTCTCCCCCTCTAATCAGCTCTGGTGAGACCCCATCTGGAGTACTGCATCCAGTTCTGGAGCCTCTATTACAGGAGGAATATGGACATGCTGGAAGGTGTCCAGAGAAGGGCCACCAGGATGAGCAGAGGGCTGGAGCTCCTCTGCTATGAGGACAGACTGAAAGAGTTGGGGCTGTTCAGTCTGGAGAAAAGAAGGCTCCGAGGTGACCTTCTTGTGGCCTTCCAGTATCTGAAGGGGGCTACAAGAAAGCTGGGGAGGGACTTTTTAGGCTGTCAGGTAGTGATAGGACTGGGGGGAATGGAACAAAGCTGGAAGGGGGAGATTCAGACTGGATGTGAGGAAGAAGTTCTTCACCATGAGAGTGGTGAGACCCCGGAATGGGTTGTCCAGGGAGGTGGTTGAGGCTCCATCCCTGGAGGTGTTTAAGGCCAGGCTGGATGAGGCTCTGGCCAGCCTGCTGTAGTGTGAGGTGTCCCTGCCCATGGCAGGGGGGTTGGAACTGGCTGCTCCTTGTGGTCCCTTCCAGCCCTGACTGATTCTATGATTCTTGATGTTATGCAAAACCCTCTTGCCGTAGGATACCCAATCCAAGATGGATTTTTGAGTCTCCTCTTCCCTACTTGGGGAAATTACCATCTCCAAGGGCACCCTGTCAGAAGGAGGGAGAGAGTTTACAGTGATATGCAAGTTACATTTAAGAAGAACTGAAAATCTCAGCCAGCATAAGGCAAACTCTAGGATCAGCTGTCAGAACACAGCAACCTTTAATATTCATCTCTCTCTTCAGGATGCATCACTGCATAATGTGTTTTGCAGCCATCAGCTACACATGTTTAGCACCTGGAAACAGTAAAATACCTTGTTAAAGCTAAGATGAAAATTATGGGATTGCTTTACCTGTGCACTTCTAGTTGCTCTATGCCAGAGTGGTGATATGAAGGAGGCATAAACCTCAGATAGCTGGCTGATTAAATGAGATTAATGTCTTGTTCCTTTTTTGGAAAGGTCTGAAACAGACAAAATGTGCCCTGAGCCTGGATAAATTTCTTTTCTTCTATGTCTGTTGCAGCTTTCCCCCACAGCAGTTTTTATGATCGTTCTGGGTTCAAAAAAAAAAAAAATCTTTTAGCACTAGTTTTTCCTTCCTTTGTGGAAGGAAAGCTGCTGGCAGGTGATGGCCATGAGAAGCCCTCCCTCACACACAATGCACCAGTTGCTGGCTCTGCTTGGCCCAACTTTCACACCTTTGTGGCTGAATCTGTTGAACCCTCCCACCCCAAGCACAATGTTCTATGGATTTCCCATTCATTCCTGCTCTGCATCTGCTGTCAGACAGTGGCTCCAGGAGCAGAGATCTCCCAAGAACAGTGGTCTGTGTTGCTCTAGCAACACTGGTTCCCTCCTTCCTCCTCTGCAAAGGCAAAAGAGCCAGAAAAAAAAACAATTTTGGCAGCTGAATGTGGCTAGTGGGCTTGCAGTGGGGCAATGGTCTCAGGTAGAGTTTCCTTGACATGTTTGGGTTTTGTGGCTCACTGAGTGGAACTGTGCTTTGCTTCATGTATAAAAATACAACCCCTCATGTATATTTTCATCTGTAAGTACTCTTTCTGAGAAGGAAAAAAATGGAGTTTGTGCAATTTACTGTGATTGCACTTAGCTGCTCTTCATTATAGTCCATTGAATGATTTCTTTGATTTTTTTTTTTTTTTAAACACTACTGAAGTTCTCATTCCGGGGGAGTGGGGGGAAATATCTCAGTTTTAAGAGACTTTGCCAAGAGGAAATAGTTCAGGTCACATCTTGGTCTCTTCAGCATAGTGTTGTCTTTATAAAACCTCAGTGTGTGTTTAATGTGTTACTGGCTCATATAGACAGTTACATGGAACTCAAACAGGCAGGAGATTTACCCAGTTCCTGCTGCTCTGAGTGCCTGTGGGCACCAAGAAAGGACCAGGGTACTTAGGGCTGAAAATGAATCCATATGAAAATGAATCCATATGAAGGAGAGGTAGCTCTGGACTGTGTTGTATTTAATGCACATGGTAGATGGTATTGCTGTCAGAGAAGGAAAAGGGGAGAGGAGCATGTCCAGCTGCAGGTGCTCCTGACATTGATTCCAACCAGGCTAGCCCAGCCCTCCCTGTTCTCGATCCTGTCCATTTGCTCATGTAACCACTGCCTGCTGGTACCAAAACCAGGCAGACTTTTATGTATCTTTTGAAGTTATGGAATCATAGAAGCAGCCAGGGTTGGAAGGGACCACAAGGATCATCCAGTTCCAACCCTCCTGCCATGGCCAGGGACACCTCACACTAGAGCAGGCTGTCCAGAGCCTCATCCAGCCTGGCCTTAAACACCTCCAGGGATGGGGCCTCAACCACCTCCCTGGACAACCCATTCCAGGCTCTCACCACTCTCATGGAGAAGAACTTCTTCCTTATATCCAGTCTGAATCTCCCCACTTCCAGCTTTATTCCATTCCCACCAATCCTGTCACTCCCTGATAGCCTAAAAAAAGTCCCTCCCCAGCTTTCTTGTAGCCCCCTTCAGATACTGGAAGGCTACAAGAAGGTCATCTTGGAGCCTTCTCTTCTCTAGGCTGAACAGTCTGTCCTCATAGGAGAGGTGCTCCAGCCCTCTGCTCATCCTCATGGCCCTTCTCTGGTCATGTTCCTGCATGTCCATATCCCTCTTGTAATAGAGCTTCCAGAACTGGATGCAGTACTCCAGGTGGGGTCTCACCAGAGCATGCACATAGCATCTAGTTGAAAAAGCATTAGGCATCTGCTTTGAGTTGTGATGGAAACATCTCTGGGCTGGATCCAGCTGTGCAATTAGAGAGTAGGCAGAAGTGTTAATTCTCAAGAACATTTATAGCTGATGGGCCTCTTTTGCTGGCACTGGTTGTGCCCTGAAGCATTTGTTAAATTTAGTTGGACCAGAGGATCTGAGCAAGTGCATTGTGGGAGGGAGAAAAGCAAAGCCATGGGCAGGATCCCACTCCAACACAATCCTTCTTGATGGAAATATGGGGGCTCTTCTTGGCTGGCATGTTGGGAGGAAAGGCATGAAGTGGAATGAGATGATTATATGAAGTGAGATGATCATGCCTTTTAGGGCTCAGTGTAAGTCTGAGGTGATTCTGGTCTTCATCACTATGCCAGTTCACATGGTGTTTACTGAAGTAAAGCCACCAAAGTGGCTCATCAATGAGAGATGGTGTCAGTTGCTATCACACAAAGCAGCTTCACTGTTAGAGCTCCTGATCTGGGAGTGCAGTCTGTGATTGCACACTGTAGATGCAGGGAGCATGAGGGATGCTACAGCCTCATTTCCTGGGAGGCAGAGTTGTTTGAGAAGTCAGACCTCACACCTATCCGCTCTGCAGTAGCCTGGCAAAACTAGCAAGGCACAACAGCCCATAATACTATCATTTTATCTGCAATCACAAACCTAGGGTGTCCTTATCTTCATATTGCTGCAGTCAAGGGTTTATTTCTGGCTGGATACCTACTCATCAGCCCAAGAGATAGCTGAAGGCAGTCATTCCCCACTGCTGGTTGATAGCCACATCCCATGAGGAGTTTGCCCTTGGCAGGGAGGCAGAAGCCATTTTTCAGAGGGGCTGCAGCCCCATGCTGGTTCTTCAGGCAGTGTTTTAAGTAGCATAATGTAATTAAAATTTAATAAGCAATCAGAACCTGTGCATAGCATTGCCCCACCCTTTTTTAACAACAAATGCTTACCTTTGTTCCAGAATTTCCTTTTGCAAAGCAATTCATATTTGTACAATTTTGAGTAATTTGTCTTGGCCATTTTTGCCCCAGGAGAGCCAGGAGGATCACAGGAGCACTCAGATGTGTGCCTGTCTATTTGAACCAAGCCTTTAGTCTTTTGGTGGCTTGTCCACATGCTTAGAGCTACCCAACAGAAGGAGAAAGACATGCTGGCATGTCTGGCTCAAAGGCAAAATTCTGGTCCCAGTTAATTTAATTTCAAAATTCCCAGCAACTGCAACAGAGCCAGAATTTCACTGGAAAAAAGAAGAAAAAAAAAAAAAAAAAAAAAAAAAAAACCAACCACAAAAAATTAATTTAATTTTGTGTGTCTCTCTCCAAACCTTTCCATCCACTGCACCTGAGCAAAAGCCAATATGCAAAAGCCACTCTTGACAGAAAGATCCACATGAGTCTTCCTTAGGTCATTTCATTTCTTGGCCTCTTCGGTTTCCCACGGCCCTGAGGACAAACAGAAGTTCACTCAGCACTAGAAATACCATCAGTGCACTTCAGCTGGTTGTGGCTACTGGCCAGCAGTGTTAGCTCTTCAAACAGCACTCTCTCACTTTCAAGTGCACCCAGAAGACACACTTGGTTGGTTTGCAGTGCCTCCTCTGTTCTGCCTTCCCTTTAAAGTGAAGGGGGCAGGATGCTCAGGGCAGAGCGACAGGCTCTCAGACAGGGAGGTCTTCAGAGAAATCAGTTGTTGTTATACAAACAGCCTCCAGAAGGCATCTGTCTAAAGGTAAAGCAGGCTGAAGGGGACAATGGAGAGAGAAAAAAGTTGTGCAGGAAGTTTAGGCATTGCTTAGAAACCTTCCAGAGCTTCAGGACCTTTCTTGGGTTAACACACTTGAAATTTTCCAACCTTTTGGCTGAAAATTCCAGCAGCTAGAGAAGGGTCATCCACTTGCCTAAACAAAACATACCATTGAAGATAGAAAGTTGGGCAAGTTTGCTCCCATGCTTGCTAGAAAGCTTTGCCATTAGTTTACTGGAGAGTTGCAGACAGATGCTAAATGCACCATGGAGGTTTAGTGAGTGAGTGCCAAGGCTTACAGTAGCTCAGTGGCCAGAGAGTCCTGCAGAACCCATGGCATTTGCAGAGGATTTGGCTGCAGAGGGTCTGCTCTTCACTGAAAAATGTTTCCAAAGTGCTTCCCAGAGCTATGAGAACAGGCAATGAGCTTGTGAATCTTGTTCTGCTGTAAAGTACATGCCAAGAGGAGGATTTGCTTTCCTCAGTCTTCAGTAGTTTTCCCTTCTTTCTCTTTTTTTTTTTTTTTTTTGGTTGTTGTCCCTCAGGGAAAAAGTCCTTCTGAGCCAGAAAAAAACACTGGGTGGATTATGAATTTTTGCATTCAGAAGCATAAAGGATTTTTATCTTTATAAATTCCTTCTCTTCCTTCATATTTCATCTCCTTCATTTCTCTGTGTGAGACTCTGTTGGAGAGAACCACCAGGGCTATACGTCTTTTTCTCCTTTCATTCCATACAAAATCCTGTTCAGAGTTATTCAGTGCCTGCCTGGAGGTGAGGGAGCATGGGGTGAATTTGAGGAAACCCTTTCATCTCCCAGTGAAAATCCTTGAATTGGATTTTTGCTCATGGTTGGCATCTCAAGGGATTACATTACAATAATGTGGTCGTAGTGATTTTGTTTGGGAATGCAGCACTTCAGATTTGTCAGGGAGTTTTGATGCCTGAATAAACCAAGAGAAAGTCAATATCAGAGCTGCTAGTGGATTTCCAGCTTCATCTTACCAGGGCCAGAATATGACTTGAAGCAAAAATTTAATGAAGGCTCAGCCATGAGGGTCCTGCAAGGTGCTGACACTCTGGTCCTGATGTAGCAAAGCACACTCAAGCTGGTAGCCTCCTGTAATCACTCAAAATGGTTAAAAATAAGCTCATGTTTATGTGAACTGATGGATAGGGAGTCAGAAAACTCTGTTCCTTACAGTCTTCCTCACTTCCATTTTAAATAATATTGCAGCAGGGAACTTAATTAGGATGGCCAGGACAAAGATCCTCAGGAAAAGAAGAAATTGTTTCTGTGATGTTAATGAAGCTTTCTGGCTAATGTTTTGCAAGAGCCTCAATCCCTGGTCTTGCTGTAGGTGAAAGTTTTCAGTCATGATTTATCCAGGAACAGCCACATTGCCTTTATGATTACTTGTGCTTGCTGTGGTTCACAAAGTCTTTGCTGGTTTTGTACTGAGTCTGCCTCGTTGTATACTTAGCACTTAAAATATTGGTCTGTGCTCCTGCTCGCTCTCCTCACCCAGTACTGCTCCTGCTTTCTGACTGAATGCATACAGCTCTTGGAAGGAAATTTCTTCTGCATATTTTGCTGCTGACAAGCTCAGAAAGCGCTGTCTGGAAGATTTCTTTGCTTTTCTGTCTGAAAGGTATCTGTCAAAAAAAAAAAAAAAGAAGGAAAAAAAAAGAAAAAAGGCTTCCTGTAAGTTTCTTGACTTATATTACCCTTAAATATGACAGAATACGGAGAAGACTTAAGTGAATTCATAAAGAAACAAGAAGAAAGGAACAGAGAAAAAGCATTTCCTGCCATGTTTGAGGCTGCTTAATGACAGAAACTGCAAACAGTTTGATGTTGCTGTTTCTCTTCCTGCTATCCAGATAATTTTCACCTCTGTCAGTGCTGGATCTTGCTCTCCATCATGTTCTTTCAACGTCCTTAACTCACCTTGGAAAGAAAAAAGTTAAGGAGTGTCTGTGTTGTAACACAAGCCTGTGTTAACTCGTGCTTGATGCCCAAGTCCTTAGGATTGTTCCACTGTTTTTTTTTTTTTTTTTGGTGTGATTTCTGAAAGAATGCATTTGGTTTGTTGCACAGCTAGGGAAAACGAACTCTGATGATGGGTGCTTTAATTCCTCTAGCAGGTTTCTGTTGCCTCCTTATGACAGGCAATCCTTAACTAGGTGCTTATTTTGTGTTACATATATGAGTTAATTCCTCCCTGGTATCCAGAGAAATCAAACACTTTTCTTTGTATTCTATTTTTCTGATTCTGAACAATTTACTCCTGAGGATTTACTGTGGGGGTCACTATACCTAGGTGTGCAGTAGCTCAGTAGAGAGGTAAGATAAGACAAAGGACAAAAGCTTCATGGCTGTATCTCAAAGCTTAAGGAAGAAACAAAGTGCATGGATGGGGCTGAACGTTGCAGAGAGAGCTAATTTTCCAATGTTTCAAACTCAGCAACCAGAGGAGGGGAAGGAAGAATCTATTTCTGTCACAAGGTAGGAGTCCTCTGCTTGTGTTTATCAACATTTAAAACACATCTCTGACTGTAATTGCCAGCATGTCAAATGGAATCCCTACCAATCACTCACTTTGTTGCTCTTAGAGCTGTTAATAATGTAATTTATTCAACTTAAGGCCTCAAATAGAAATATATAACAGGGAAGATGTAAAAACTGCTCCCTGGGAAGATACTTACAGTAAAAATTGGCTAATTATACAGGAGCAGATTCATAAAACCATAGACACCAAAGGCCAGCCTTCCTGAACTGGCTGCCTCAACTAAGCCTGGCAGGATTTCTACAAGCAAGCTCACAAGTAAGCTACTGATAGAGATATCCATTAACTGAGTAGCTTAGGAAGTCCCATATGAGAGGGGCACACCACACATATCAGTGGGTTCCAACTCTGTAATACTCTCCTCCAGGTGCCCTTACTTGCCTTCTTTCCAGCAGTCATGATATTTGCCCAGTTCAATCCCACTGGATGACAGTGTGCAGGCTGAACGTCCCAGTAGCACTGATGAGCTTGGTCTGTACAATCTTCTCTAATGCAAGAGACTCAGGAAATGAGGGTGGATCTTTGTACATGATAGGGAGGACCTCAAAAAGTTCAGAGTCTTATGGTTCTTGACACTTCTTGACATACAGCTAAGCTTCTTCCTCCTCTTCCTTTCTGGTTGCAAAGTATAAGGCTCATTATAGTTGCAGGCTCATTTTGTACTTGTGGACCCTCCAACATCTGGCTCTCAATACATTTCCCAGTTATTTATCACTGCTGCTAACATCTGCTCCTCTATCCTTTGTGTTTATTCAAAACGTGCTCTTCAGCCACTGAAATAGCTCTGTGTGGACCTGCTGTAGGAAGGCACACGAGCTGTGTTGCAGCCCCTAGGTTTTAGCTGAGCTCCAAAGCAGTCAGCACTTGGGAGAATGGAAGGAGAGTGAAATCCTGCAGCTTTAAGGATCTCTATATGTGGACAGTTGTTGGAAGAAAATCAACATTTTATGTGCTCTGTGCTTCATCTGTCACTAGTAATTCATTCTACAATGCATTAACTGACCTGAGTCTATTCCTATTGTGCAAGAGACAATCCTTCTTTCTTACCTTCACTTCCCTATAGTGTGTCAAGGACCTTAACTTGTTCTTATTGGATTTTTATTTTAACTTGTTTAGAAACTGAGTGTTTAAGGGCTAGTTTTCACAGCAGCAGAGCATATGCAGCAATAAACATCTTCTCCAGTTGATTAAGCACCATAGCTGAGTTGTTCAGCTTCCACAGAAGCTGCTTATTGTAAGTATCCTCCAACTCTAAGGACATCATTTTAATTACATTGCATAAGAAGGAGCAAAAACCATAAACCAGAACATTAGAAAAAAATTAAAAGGTATCATTTTCTTTCCCTGAGAGGAAGCTTTCAGTGAAGGTCAGAATAGATAGTAGGTGTTTGTGTAGCTGGGAGATGTTCCTGAAAGCCCAGTTCCCACTCCATATTTATTTTCAGAGGCTGCAGAAGACATTAAAGATAGGCTAGGCCATGGAGACTGATCTGCTGAAGCCAGATTGTGAAGTTATTGTGAATCACACTGGTGATTTCAGAGCAACCAACTGGGGGAGCTCACTATTTGTCAGTGCAAATGATGTGTTTCCTGCTTGGCCAGTGAAGCCTTGGCAGGGTGATTGTAACGGGGGTAGCTTACTTAGATTTACTTGCTGTCTGCTCTGAAAGATGTGAAAACATTAATTTCTATTACTGCCATTCTGAACCTTTTCACCAGTGCCAGATATCAGCCTGGGTATTTGTCTTTCCTACCATTTTGTGTGAGAGAGGTTGTGAATAACTGTAAAAAAAAAAAAAAAAAAAAAAAAAAAAGAAAAAAAGAGAAGCTGTAGGACAGGCATGGGAGGACAATGTCAAAATGAGAGTTCTCAAGCACATCAGCCTCCTGTTTCAGACACACACCAAGGTGCCAGGTAATATCCAGCACTGCTACCATCTGTGGCTTTCTTGATTAAGGTTGGTGTTGTTTGGCCCAGTATCTTCACTTGGCTGGCTCTGAGGGCACCATCTGTGTTACCTCAGAGGGTACATTGTTTTTTTTTTTCCTTTTCCAGATTCTTATGAGTGTCTTCTCCTTTGCAGTTAAATCAAGTATTTAACAAATTAAATGCTGCCTCAAGCTGAATGCTGCCAGGTAAGCACTGGCTAATCTTCTAATCAACTCTAGCAGTGAGGACAAAGGCATTTTCTGTGGTGGAAACCTAACCTAAGGGCAGGCTTGTCAGGTTGTTTGTGCAAGGCTTGTTGGAAGGTTTGTGAACTTTTCAGCAAACCTAGTTTTGGCCAAATCTGGGCTGTGTTAGCCAGGTACAACACTGGCTTCTCACGCCACAATTCCTGCCTCGCTCCCTCCCCTTCCTGCCCAGTATGCTCTGAACTAAATCAACCCTGACAATTTTCATGGGGATTTTGAAGGTTATTGATGTTGTGGCCCCGCAGGGGTGGGGAGGGGCCTGGCATGCATGAGGTGAAACAAAAGATCCAGTTTGGCATAATCTCCTTTTGAACAGGGATTTTTACCCAGCTCTGATATGAATGATTGGGATGAACATTAGATAGGCAGTGGGGCACAGTGTGTCAAGAAGTGTCAGCCAGCAGTGCCTGTCCCCATGAAGAGGCTATGAGAATCACCTTCCTTGTTCTCCCTACCACAGCCACATTACATTTTGATCCTTACCTTCCTTACTTGCTTTTAGACTAAAGCACTTCTGCACACCCACACAAATAAACACCTCCACTGACTGTATTTTCAATCCGCTTTATTGCAAATGCTGTCCAGTGCAGAGCTGGTGGAGCCCTGTGAATTTGCTTTTCCTGAGACAGAGCATTCTAAAAGTGAGAATCTGGTGGTTTTGGGGGAGCTGTGATCATCTCTTTGCTGCAAGTTCAGTCACAATTTGCTTTTACTGTCCCTCTTCTCAGAGCTACAATGTTTTCAGTGTATGCTACTGCCAAGGGCAGTGCTGTAGTATTTAATAACAGATTTTTTTCATAGTCTTTACTTCTGGAAATATTCCAATTTATAATAGATTTAATAGAAAATGGCATTGCTTTACCCAGTTACCTGATAAAAGTTCTCATAAACTCCTCTCTTTTTTTTGACTCTCTTTCTTCAGCAATAGCTTTCAGGAAGAGTTAACTCCTCCTCATCATCTTTTTAAGGCCAAGGTCAAAGCAGTGAAGGATGCTGTGGGGACACCTGATGTGTCAGACATATGACGGTATTTTGAGACAAAACAATTAAGCTGTGTACAAAGGGACCACAGCAAACTGACAGTGTCATGGTGATGAAGGAACAAAAGATGATGGGCACTCAGGAAAAAGCTCTCTGTGAGTGTGCATTGCAGCTCATGCTCCAGCTAGCTGGCAAGGAAATGGAGAAGCAATGAAGGTTGATTCTGTCTTATTTTATTATCCTTATTTCTCTTTCTTAGTGTGGAGAACTTAAATAGGTGAGATTTGTGTCTGACCTTCAACCAGGCAGGTCCCAAAAACCCAAGGAAATCCTCATGTAGGTGAATACATAGAGAAGGAGCTCAGCAGGTATTAGTAACACACATCTAGAGTGCCCACCTCTCCTTCCTTTAGTACTTACTGTCCCTTAGACAGTAATAAATGGCTGCAGACTCCTGATAAGGTGCAGAATATCCTTCCAATCCCTAATAGGAGAACAGCAATGTCAGAGTTTTAAGAAAGCGAGAGACATCCTGGAGTGTGAGACTTGGCAAGTAAGCTTTGGGCTTGTATTCCTCAGAAGGAAATTCTTGAGATTGCTCCTGAAAGAGGGAGGGTGGCTGTGCTGGTGAGCACTAACGTGTCATGAAGGAGCTGAAATGAGAGATGATCGATGGGCTGAAGAGCAGCACAGTGTGGTCTAAGAAAAGATCTGCAGTGTGTACAGGACTTGATGGGCACTGTAGCACCTGGCTTGGAAAATTGTCCCCTCTGTAGCTAATAAGGTGTAGGTTTTTTTGAGCTGGGCTTTGCTTTGGTTTAGGACCTTCCTTCATTTCAAAGTCAACGTGTGGAGATTCATTCTAAGTATGAACAGGAATAGGTCCTTTAACTGTGCAAACCTGTACAACATTAACCTCAGTAAGGACTTTGTGAGAGTCTCAGGCCTCACACCAAGGACAAGCAACAGGCTCCAGCTGCTGCTGTTGACTTGTGGAGTGCAACGTGCTGGAAGCCATGTCCTAAAAGTACAGGCTCCACTTTGTCTTGGGGACCTGAGCTTCCAAACAAGGGATAGAGCTGTGTGTTGCAAGTGTTTCACAGTACCACTGTATATCAGAGGTTGGAAGGGACCTCAAGAGATCATCTGGTCCAACCCCCTTGCCAGAGCAGGATCACTTAGGGTAGTCCACAGAGGAATGCATCCAGGTGGGTTTGGAAAGTCTCCAGAGAAGGAGATTCCACAACCCCCCTGGGCAGCCTGCTCCAGTGCTCTGTCACCCTCACTGTAAAGAAGTTTCTCCTCATCTTGAGGTGAAATCTTCTATGTTCTAGTTTGAGCCCATTGTTCCTTGTCTTATCACTGTGAACCACTGAAAAGAGCCTGGCCCCCTCCACTTGACACCCACCCCTCACATATTGATAGACATTGATCAGATTCCCTCTCAGTGTTCTTTTCTCCAGACTAAATAGCCCCAGGGTTCTCAGTCTGTCTTCATAGGGGAGATACTCAAGTCCCCTAATCATCCTGGTGGCTCTCTGTTGGATTCTCTCCAGCAGGTCTCTGTCTCTCTTGAACTGGGGAGCCCAAAACTGGACACAGTATTGCAGCTGTTGTCTCACCAGGGCAGAGCAGAGAGGTAGAAGAACTTCCCTAGACCTGCTGGACACACCTTTCTTGATACATCCCAGAATCCCATTGGCTCTCTTGGCCACAAGAGCACATTATTGTTCCATGCAGAACTTCCTGTCCACCAGCACTCCAAGGTCTTTCTCTGTGGAGCTTCTTTCCAGCAGGGCAGCCCCTAACCTGTACTGGTACCTGTTGTTATTTCTCCCCAGATGTAGGACCCTGCACTTGTCCTTATCAAACTTCACAAGGTTTGCCTGCAGTCTGTGTTTCCTACAGTCTGGTAGAGAATGAAAAAGTGAGGAAGAACTTGCTGCCTTAGGGGATACAAAATGCACTGAACATTAGTCATGAATGGATGGATGAAGTGGTTCCAGAAACAAAATCTATCCAGATGAAAACATGGGCATGTATTTTTTTAGGTTTGTGATGAGTATGTGTTCAGATCGGTCTGAAAAGCTGCTAATTAATGTTATCAAAAGCGTGACATTTAATTAACTCAATAACATGTTGAGCCTAATGATAATGCATTTTGATTCACCACAGGCAGCAGTGAGCTCTCCTGAGAAATTCCAAAGATGGCAAGGACTGGGGGGAAGGAGGGGACCTGTAGTGCACACAAACATTCTTCTTGCTGAAGAAAGGCAGAGAGTAGAGAGAGCCAATTGTGTTGTTGATCCCCAGCTCACACTGGAGACACATTTGAGTTCAGGATATCTGCTACCAGGTATTTTTAACAGTCCTAATTTTTATAGCACTCATTTGCCACTGAAAGGGTAACAAACAATGCATTGGTTTCATCCCTTTGAGTTAGAGCTGGTCAATGAAATGCTGCCTGTTTGCCACTGAAACCTATTAGAAACATTTTCTAAAACTGAATCAGCAAATAATTTTCTTTTAATTTGAAATGGAAATTTCTGCTGTGTCATTCAGCTGGTCGATAAAACGTCATCCAGAAGAAGTAATACAAATGGGGGGAGGAGGAGGAGGAGGAGGAGGGATTTGCACCTCTGTTATGCTGTTGTTGCTGGTTTTGCCAGGCTGTGACTGATTAGTCAAGGAGTAGCATGAAATTCCCTTCTGCACAATATTTATGTACATTTAAATGCCTTTCAGAGACATCTTCTTTAGTTTAAATAAATAAATAAATAAGAACTAAGAAGAATCAGGGACTATGCTCAGTGTATCCTGAAGATACCTGACCAAGATGCTTCTGCCTCTCAGAGATACAATGAAAACAAGCCATTGGATCTTTAACCCTTGTAGGACTGAATTTCATTGACTTTCCCATTATGAATGTGAGTTCTTAAGAAATCTCAGAAATGAGAAAGGAAATTTGTTCTACACACATCCTGCCCAAATGGATGAGGTAGAGAAGCTCACAAGTGTAAGGGAAGTTTTATGAAGGTGGTTTTGATGACTCCTCCTTCATGGCAGGAAGACTACAGGCAGGAATGAAGCTTGTGGCTTGCATATATTCCAGATGGGACAGGAGAAGCGGTCCAAGAGCTGCAAGGAGAGAGTTCTAAGACCCCCAAAGAGAGAGTGAGGAGAAGTGGTAGCTGGGAGAAGAGATCAGTAGGAGTAGGACAAGCAACAAGTTCATAGATGTTGTGCCTTTCAGGTGTGTTTTATGGCAATCAATTAATCGGTGTCCTTTGAGATTCAGATCTGGCAACATTCTCTTGACTAAACTTAACTTCCATGGACTTCCCTTGACATCAGTTAAGAGTGGCTTCAGATTTAAGGTGGGGTCTTGGGCTGTCAATCGGGACAGAGTTGTTCCCACTTCTTGGATGTATACTGAGTGCCAAAGGTTGGAGGGTGGATGGAGTGAGGAGGATAAAACTGAGTCCCACTGTGGGATCTAACCTCAGCAGCTAATCCAAACCATGGGCTCCATCATGTGGGGTAGGTGATGACTTATGGCTCTCTCCAGGAATTTTATTTGCATAGTAACAGGCAAAGGAGGACTGCAGTGCTCCTGCAGCAAGCCCATCGTTACAAATGTACTGCCAGGGCTACATTTCCGTGGCAAAAACATGCATATTAAGGAGGGTGTGTGTGCATGGGCATGGCGACCAACGGACACGTCCCGGCCTTTGTGAAACCAACTGACAGATCAGAAACAATGGAGCCAAGGTCCCTCCTCTGAAGATGTATGAGGGGGCGTTGGATGCTTGGAATCTTGTTGTCATGGAGGGAGGGGGGGGAGTGTTGTTCTTCCTTCTTTTTCCTTTTTTCCTTGCATGCAAGTGAGAAAGGGGGGTGGGGGGGAGGGAGGTAGTCGCTCCGCTGCCGTGCTGGGTGCCAGGCTCGCTACTGCAGTACTGTACTCAATATTCTGATCACCTTGCAAGTCAAGGAGCCTTGTGGAGCCTGCAGTGGTGTCAGAGTGAAAAACGAGCAAAGCCATCACGCTTGGCCAGGCGGTGGCTGCCTGCCCATACCCAGGTCTGGTCTGCAGCCTTTGAAGGAGGTGGTGGGCTGGTGGCTTGTTTTTTGTTTTGATGTGTGCATACCAGACTATTTCTCATCTCGTTTCAACGTGAGGTTTCACTGCAGTGGTTCACAATACTGAAGGCTTGAACGCCTCGTCTTAGGGTCTTGGATTCCTCCCACAATTTGACAGTCCTTTGTGAAGATGCAGGAAAGAGTGGGCTCTGTTGGCTGTGGGCTTGGAGGTGTTTTCTGCTGCCTTTTTTGCTCTTTTACGTGGCGAGTGAGCTGGAGGAGGCAGTTTCCCCGCAGTGAAAGGCAGGAGGAATGCAACATCACTTGTGTGTGTGTGCGTGCCCATGGACATGTGTGGAGGGAGGAGCAGGCTTTTCAGTGGGGACATTTTGCAGTGGTGAGTGCAGTGCAGACCCCTGGATGCCGCTAACCCGAATGCCTTGTCTTTTATTTTTATTTATTGGTCGTGACAAAGGCATTGCCTTGGCAACCATGATGCTTCTCCACTCTTGGCTGGTGCATTCTGCGTCATCTGGGTGGGACACAGCAAAGCAACAGAAGGAGCAAGAGAAATGTAGTTTGGCTTGAGACATTCAGAGACTGATAACGGTAGTTAGAGACAATTAGACATCAGGGAAATGCTCCACAGGGTGTTTACCATGCTGCTCTGTCCGGGTACTCAGACAAGGTCTGCAGCACTGCCTTATTCTTCCAGGGCTGGTCTTCACTCATGGCTTGGCTATGGCACTTTGGTTGCAGCCCGCTGGGCCCCCTGGCATTTTGGTCGTGATTTCTAATCTCTGCAGTGCTAATACACATCATTCTTCCCTTGCAGCAGCTTCTACAATGCCAAGATGACTTTGTGCCATCTCCAGGGAGAGAGACAGGGGAATGACTGGTTGCCTGTGAGGTTATGCATTCCTTTATGAATGCCTTTGCTCTCGGCACAGATTTGTTAGCGTTAAAAATCCTTCCTCCCCTCACAGCTGCCTACTTATGAAAGCAAATTCAGGCCTGACCCACAAATAAACTAACCCAATCACTCAGCCAGCCCTGGCACACAAGCAAATAAAGCCCTCCTAGATCTGCATTAACACCAGTATGACCACCATACATGTAAACTGGGTACTGAGGTTAGAATAAGATCACAGAATCACAGAATGCTGGGGGCCAGAAGGGGTCTTGGAAGATCACCTAGTTCAACCCCCTTGCCAGAGCAGGATCAGCTATACCACATCACACAGGAACACATCCAGGTGGGTTTTGAATATTTCCAGAGAGGGATATCCGGAGATATTCAAATATCTGCTTCTCCCAATATGTTCACTGAGAGGGAAGACTGCCTGAATAAAACTAACTTTCATTGTGACTAGATCAGTGCAAGAATGTCTGTTTGCACAAGACACAGACACAATTATATTGCAGGCACTGTACCCTCTACCAGCTTCTGATGAGATCAGCTTTAAACTGCCTTATTGCAAGAAAAAATAAGAAATAATATCCTAGTTATCAGGATTGATATCTGTCTGTCTCTTTTAGAGAGGAAAAGAGATAAAGAGAGAGAAGAAAGGAGGAAAAAAATTCTTTTCTCTTTAGCTGCAGGTGCCTGGAAATCATTCTGCAGATGAGTTTGTTACAACTGGCTCAGGCTACTGGGACTGTGATGATGTGTAGTCATGAGCACAGGAATTATTTTATTAAAAGCATAGCCAGATATAGCTAACAACTTATACTTGTTAGACATTCCTGTCTTGGGATAAAACACGCAGTGAAAGGTGGTGTAGAAGTTTTGCTCTCCAGGTTGCATACAAATCAGCATTCTGGCAAAAGCATATGAAATGTTCCCCAGTGTAGAATTGTTCTCATGGGGGAGTTCTGAATGTCTCATTCAGATGCATTTCTTCATAGAAAATCCCCTTGGGTCCAAATATATAGCTGAATTGTTTTGAATTCTTTAAGCTTTTGCACAGCTCTTTCCTGTGATTATTTTTCCTGCCTTTTCTTTTTCTTGCTATTTTTTTTCCTGCTTTGTTTTGTGGTGAATTTTGGTTTGGTTTTTTGTTGTTCTTGTTGTTTTGTTTTCTTTCTTTTTTTTTATGATTTGTTTTTTTTAATTGCATGCTCACTATTTTTCTACCAGCCTGTGGTGGTATCAATTCAGTAAGTCTTCCTGCAGGCTTCTTTCAAAGCTTTTTCTTGTTCTCTGGACTGGTGTGCTACCAACAATTTCATGCCTCTTCCATGTATTCTGTGGATGTGGGAAGAGAAAATTATATCAAAGAAGAACTAGTTAAAATGGCAGATTTTGGGATTTGAGTGAGAAGAATCAAGGAGAACCTTATACTGATAAGGCAGTGAAATTTTTTTGGAGATGACAGCTAATCCCCTTCATAAATACTCATTTTGGTCTACTGAAATATTTGGTTTCACTCCAAATGAAAGGCTGCATTTTACTTTAGGTCATTTAATCCCAGTTTAAGTTTTATTAATGCATCCATCCTCTTCTTCCAAAATAACCCCAAATTTATGTAGAACACTGAATTGAAATGTGCCACAAATTCATAAACAATATTTTTTTTTCCTGGGTAAAGAGTGAAGTAAAATATTTCAGCAGGGGAGAAATAAACCACCTTTGTTTTTCCACTGATTGAAAAAATCATTCTCTGAGTTTGCCATCCCTGGAGGGGATTGGATGTGGCATTTGGTGACATGGTTTAGTGGTCATGACAGGTTGGACTTTGATGATCCTTTGATGAACCTTATTGATTCTGTGATTCTGTGAACTGCTGCACTTCTATCTTCAAAGAACCTAGATTTAGGATCAGGTTTTGTAGGAGTCATCTCTTCTTTTTCTGGGTTTTTTTTCATTGTTGTTGTTTTTTTTCCTTTGCCCCATCTGCTTGCAAGAAGGGAGAGCTTGCATTTTCATTTCCATGGTTAGATGAAATGTTTATGCACCCAGGGAGGTTGGGAGTGAGGCAGGAGCTCCTGCATCTGCGCCAGAGTCAGCAGCAGCTTAGCCCTGACCCGGAGCATTGTCAGGATGGGCTGGTGCTGAGCACACAGCACTCAAAAGGATTTTGTCATCACAACAGGCTGCTCAGAATTTGTTGTGATGAGAATTTTATGGAGAAAACAGTTAGGCCCTCAGGGAGAAAAGTAGTACAAGCAGAAGAATGCCATGTAGGCATCATCTTCTCAGGTGGATAGAAGCATGTCCTCCACAGATGTCTACCAATGATGGCCATTTTTCTGCCCCTATGTGTAACCCTGATGCTGGGCTTCAGGCCAAAGAGTTACTCTTAGCTACTAGAAAGTGTAGTCTCCCTCTCTCCATCCATGCATATTCACAGGAAGAGTACAGGTGATTCTTCTTCTTCTTTTTTTTCTTTTTCCCAGAAAAATCTGTTCTGAGGATGTCCCATTCCTTCTTGAGCTCTGTCCAGCATTAAGTTTAAAAAAATTCCTTTCTAGATTTGTTGTGTTTTTTTCTGTTTTTTAATCTCCCCTCACAGCAAATGAGTGAAGTGAACTGGAGAGACAAGTCCAAATTAGTAACAGGCTTCAAGCATGCCCAGAGGCAGTAAACACTCGAGGGAATTGAGGGAGGGAATATCGGTGAGTGGATGCAGGAGCCCAGCTGCCAAGGTGAAGTTGCCCTCCTGAGTGCAGACAGGTTGTGTGTGGGATCAGACCCTCTCCACTTTTTGGAGCCTTGTACTTCAGTCTTGCTCTAACCTTGCTTCTCACCCTTTTGCTTCACTGGGCTGTGGGGGCTGATGAGAGGGAAATAAAGCTAATGAGGAATGTAACTGTCAGATACTTTGAGAAGAAGACTACTCCAACACTTCCAAATATATCCAGTTTCCTCTGTAGCTCTCTGGACACTTGCTAATTTAATTGCTCCTCTCTGGCAGGTACAGGGCTCCTCTGTAGAGACAAATCATCTTCTGACTTATGTGGCTTGTACTGAATATGCAAGTTCACACTGTAGCATCAGCTCTGTCCCCTTGACACTGCTCCATCAATGAAAGGAGGAGACATGGTTGATCTAAAGAGTTAAATAAATGTCTGCTTGCATAAATGAGCAGAAAGCTGAAAGGCAACGTCCAGGGCATTCTGCATCCAATAAATCTGATTGTCAAAACTACAAAGCTGGTTTTGAACATCACAAATCACTGATAACCCAGGGTAAGGGGCTGAAGGATGGAAAGGGTATCCCAAGTAGCACTGTAGAACTCCTTTCCCATTCAAGATGCCTTTGAAAAGCACTACATTTTGCTGTGCTAGGCACTTCACCTCCAACTGATTCCCTGCTTCAACCCTGACTCTTCAGAAGTACAGAGAATTGGTGGCTCTGGTGCAATTTTGCTAATGAAAAGATCCTCTAAACTTGTAAAGTGGAGAGTCCAGTTCACTTCTGAACCACCCCATGACAGAACATAGAGGAGGTTGTAGCCAGGTGGGGGTTGGTCTCTTCTCTCAGGCAACCAGCACCAGAACAAGAGGACACAGTCTCAAGCTGTGCCAGGGGAAGTTCAGGCTCGAGGTGAGGTGAAAGTTCTTCACAGAAGGAGTAACTGGCTATTGGAATGGGCTGCCCAGAGAAGTGGTGGAGTCACCATCCCTGGAGGTGTTCAAAAAAAGCTTGGATGTGGCACCTGGAGCCATGGTTTAGTCGTCAGGAGGTGTTAGGTATTAGGTAGTAGGTTGAACTTCATGATCTCTGAGGTCTTTTTTCCAACCTGGTTGATTCTGTGATAGATCATATAATGAGGAAGGTGGCTTCAGAGGGCTTTTGGAAGTGTAATACATGTCCTATCCTGACAAATCAGAAGTGACACACTCCAGAAACCAGTCTGGATGGGAAAAGCAGCACCAGTGCTTGGCAGTGTTGCTTTTAGGAGATGGTGATCAGATACAAGCATGATTCATGCTATTTCATTGAGAAACCTGCATCCTAGCTGTGACATTGCTTTATTCTGCTTTTCTCTTGAAGGAGTAGGCAAACACCAGGCTGTCACTGGCTGGCATGATACACCTGCAGCACATCCCTGTGGCTGACTGCAGGGAGCTGTGCTCCCAAATCTCTCCATAAAACCACCGTGGCTGCTGCCATTGTGACCAACAGCAGCAGTGCACACTGGCTTGGAGCTGGGGAGGCTTCTGGGACAGACACTGCCCTGATTGGAGTGATTCATGCCTGAATAATGTCCTTTCACTTCCAGAGAGAGGCAGTGTGACAGACGCATGCCCTATCCGTTCTGACAGGGAATTTCTACATCAGCTGTGCAAGGGAATTTGAGCAGATCAGGGGCTCTGCTTTCATTCCAAATGTGACAGGGCTGTGTAAATAAATAATCCCAATCTACATAATTACCTCTTTTTTTTTCTGGGGGGAGGGAGGGAAGTCATCACATAAATCAGGCTGATATCAAGGGCTGCTGCATGTGGAGTTCATGCACCCGAAGCTAGGTCCTTCCTGCCCTCCCTACCTGGGCACTTTGAGTAGGGGTATGACTCTGTGTGTGCCCTTGAACACGACAGATCTTCTTCTGAGGAAGATTTAATGCTTGTATCATTTTCACCAGCAAAATACCACAAATGGCAGTCTTCCAGTGGTGACTGAAAATGTGAATTCTCATGCAAACTGATTCTTTTGCATGCAGTCATCTGGGAACTGGGCCTTTGATTTTCATTTATTATTCTCCCTGGCAGTGTGTTCAGTCAGTGTGCAGATTTCCTTCTTCATTCAATTTTCAGTGGGCAGGAAGACTACAATTAGTTGTATTATCATCAGTGTGAATAGAAGGGAAACACTGAACTGGATCTTTATGAGCCTGCAGTTGCAGTGGGAAGACACAGATTCATTACACCCTAGCAGGGTATGAACAAAAGCTTCAGGCCAACTGAATTCAGCTCCTTGTCATCATCCTCCTTTGAGGAACTTTTTGTCTTTTGCTGTTATTTCAGGCCTTCTCCCCCAAGTCAGGCTAGACAGGAAAATCACTGGATGGGACAGAGCTGTATCTTGAAGAACTGACAAGGACAAATAAATTAGCACAGAGGAAAGCTGGCTGGAGAAGCAGCCAAAAAGCATGCTGAGGAGAGACTATTGCAAGCAAGGCTTCAGTGTGTTCCAAAGTTGCCTCCCATCTGAGCATAGCTGGTGTGAGACCTACACAGCAAAGAAGCTGGTTGTGCTGCAAGGTAAGAGATAAGCACAACAGGCAAGGGCATACTCCTTTGTTGCACCAGGAGGATAAATATATTCATTTTACAAAGAGGGTTGTTTTAGGGATGGGGTAGGGAACTACATTTTCTTAGGAAATTTGCTGGCAGAGTTTGGATTGAATTAGCTGTGCTGAGAGATCAGATCAGTGAAGTTTATGTGCTCCCTTGCATGCTATCAAAGATAATTTAGGTGTTAAGTGTATTTGCTTTGCCCTGAAGCTGTTGGGATCTCTAGGCCATACCTTTACATGCTGGAACTGAATCTGACACCTCCTTGGGTTTGGAAAAAAGTGTGATTTCTCTGATTTATAAGAAAAATGGGGATCTGGGAATTGGCTGTAGTGTTGTGCTGTGCTTATGTTTCCAAGCTGTTAATAAATCAGTGGGAAAAAGAAATTAAAGACAGACACTTTCCATTGCCCTTATCCTGGAACATTACTAATTCACCAGGAAAAACTCATTTGGGAGATCCTGGTGATTTCTTCAACTTCATATGTTGACATTTCCATGGCTTACAAAGTCCTCTGGCAGCAGCATCCTATGGCTCCTCATCTTGTTGAGGATTCCCAAGGTGCAGATTAGCTGAGTCTCATCTCCTGCAGGAGGCCATAGGGATGCAGCATGACTTCAGAGAAATCACAGTGAAGCAAAGCCACTGTTCCACAAGCAACTGAACATGGGAGTCACACGTCTTGCAGGACTTCTCTGAAGGCTAATGAGGAATATCTGAGGGCTGTGTGCTCAGTAACCCCACTGCAGCCCAGCTCTTCCCAGAACACCCCTGAGTTCCTGCCTTTGCAAACACACAGGATGCTCCCAGCTTTGGGACTGTGCTGCTGTATAGAACTGGGCTGAAATGGGCAGGGCAGACAGACAGACACTCTCTCAGAGCACGACTCTGTAACTCTCATTTCCTTAGGCAACCAGGCAAGATGAAAATGTTGGCTTCCAATAGGAAAATGCAGCAGTGGGCCATGTGTGCTTTGACCTCTAGTTGTCCTAGTAATATGGACTCCTCTCTTTTTCCTCATCAGGATCCTCTCCCAGGTTCCCTTTTGTTTTTCCTCTTCTCCTTCTACATTTTGGCCTCTATTGTAATTTCCTGGTGTGATGCTTATTATGATAATGAATTCAGGGAGTCACATGGCTGGTGGCAGTTATTGACCCTGCTGTCATCACACTGCTGCCATCCCTCAACCTGGTGACCCAGCTGCTCTGGCTGACAGTTTGCATGTCTGACACTGATGGTTCCACCTCTCTTTGGCTTTGTGCTATGTTTTGCTTCTCTAATTTGGGTGCTCTTCGCTGCTATCCCTGATGAATTCTGTAAAATCTGGACTGCTATCTCATTACAGTGCAGCTTTTAATCACCAGCTTCTTCATCCCTCCTTTTTTGCCTTAGCTGGTAATACTTAAGCCATTTTAAGCAGTGCAATTGCAGAGCTATTTTTTTAAACTCTAGGTATTCCAATTAATTCATGTGAATAGGAGTTGTATGAACAAATCACAGCCAATCCAGTGCTAGGTTGGTTGAATAAATCAGGAGACTATTCATGGCATATTGTGAATTTTCATTATCAAGTTTGGAGCACCTCTCCTATGAGAACAGACTGAAAGAGTTGGGGCTGTTCAGCCTGGAGAACAGAAGGCTCCAAGATGACCTTCTTGTAGCCTTCCAGTATCTGAAGGGGGCTACAAGAAAGCTGGGGAGGGACTTTTTAGGATATCAGGTAGTGACAGGACTGGGGGGAATGGAACAAAGATGAAAGTGGGGAGATTCAGGCTGGACATGAGGAAGAAGTTCTCCCCCATGAGAGTGGTGAGAGCCTGGAATGGGTTGTCCAGGGAGGTGGTTGAGGTCCCATCCCTGGAGGTGTTTAAGGCCAGGCTGGATGAGGCTCTGGCCAGCCTGATGTAGTGTGAGGTATCCCTGGCCATGGCAGGGGAGTTGGAACTGGCTGATCCTTGTGGTCCCTTCCAACCCTGGCTGCTTCTATGATTCTGTATGTACCAGGGCCCAGAACAAGCCTCTAAAGATGGGTCCTAGAGAATCTTGCATGTCTGGCTGCATGTTAGATTTAACCTGTTTTTCTCACCCATGAAGAAATTGAATCTCTACTCCTCACTTAATGGGGGAACCTCTTTTCACTCCTGATGCATACCCTGTGCTTCCTAAATTTAATCTCTTGCCTTTTCCATTACTCTGACTCTGAGGTACCAAATAATTTCCCAGGAGTAAGTTTTGTGACGATTCAGCTGAAAGTAAACAAGATGGGGCTTTTTTTTTATCCTGTTCCTTTGACCAGACCATCTCAAGTCTCATGATGAAGTGCAAGCAATCCTTCCTTTGTGTCACTGAGTTTGTCCAAGACAGAGCAATTCCATCAGCACTGATCCATGGCATCTGCACTGTATCATCTGCATTGCCTTTTTCCCGCTTCTCCTGAGCTAAGGTGCTCAGGAGGTTCTCGGGGATATTTTGCTGGGAGCAGCTTTTTCCTCTCCCAGAGCTGTGTGAACACTGGCCAATGATCTTGTACAGATAAGTGCTAATACCTTCTATTTTCAGAGACACAAAGAGAACAACAGACAACCACTTAGTAAGCCAGTGACTGAAGGAAACAACTTCAGAATCTTCTGACATTGAACATTTTAGACCCTTATTCATGCATGTGTACATCTTTTAATCTCATGCTCCCAGTCCCTCTTTCCCATCTTCCATATCTCCATCTTCAATCTCTTCCCTGCTGCCAATCAACTGTCCCTAAGTTCATCAGAGCTGTTGCAGCAGGGTACTGCGTGCCAGGAAAGATTATTCCTGACTGGTTGCCAAGTCTCTTGCTCTTGCCCTGGCACGCAGATAAAATGTTAATAGGGCTGAATGCACTTGACACAAAAGGTGAAACTGCATGTTCCAGGCACAGAGGCTCTTGCCATCCATTTAGCAGAGGCACAGGCTGGATCCTTTTAGTTCTTTTTTGCTTGCTAAAGAGGAGCTGACCAGGGACATTTAGTTTGACAACCCAGCCAGGGATTGCACCTGCCTTGTGTAAGCAATTTAAGCAATGCCACCTTCTTGCTGATGAGCATACAAAGAGGAAATTTTCTTTGCTAAGAATGATTCTGGAATTCTTCTTTTTGCTGGAGAATTATGGTTTGGAAGTGGGAAGATCTGAGCAAGACCATTGCAGTAGATTAAAACGTGGTTTGCTTTCAGCTCTTATACCACAAATGATGAGGCTTCCCAGCAGGATGAATGTTAGCTGAGATCAGCCTAAGTACAGGAGAAGATGTCAGTGTTCACTATTCTTCACAATGCAGTTTGGAGCAGGAAGAAGCTACTGCTCAGATTCAGCCAGCCAAGTCTCTTCAGGTCTTGCCAAAGAAGAAGGTCAGAATGTACTACATTGGATGTGGCCAGCAAAGCAAGAGAAAAATGTTCTTAATTAAGCCCTTGCAAGGCAATCTCTGTGTGTCTCTAATTGAGAGAATTGCTTTGCTTTATTTCTGTCTCTTAAGATGAAGTCCAGCCTGAAACTCTCCTGGGTGAAAACTGTTTCCTTTTAAAGTCGTAATGGAGAACTTGCTGTGTAAATTTCAGATGTGGTTTATACATTGTCTCTGGCATCTTCCTTTGCTTAGGCAGGAATGGTCTCATCCAAACCACAGAAGCAGATGCATATGGAGAGGGATATAGACAAGATGCTGCCATTTGAGCAAGGAAAGTCAGGGAGAGCTCAACTGAAGCAATTATCTACATTCACAGCTTCTAGAGGCTACATTATCTGGCTTCACAGTGGGAACACAGCATCATCATCCATGCAGAGTATTGGCTTCCACTGGTATAGAGGAGAGAGGAATTCAATGAGCCCCCCAAGATGAGGGGCTCATTGAAGTTGGGCAGAGGTACATGATGACACAGCTACCTGGAGTTGTGTCCTACAGATGGGATGATGTCAGATGACCAAATCTGTGATCAGAGGCAGAAGTACAAGCCAAATGACAGGTCTCTTCTGCAGAGTAGCAGATAATATTGCTCCACAGAAAGGCACACTTCACCAGGTTTCATGGCTAATTATTATGCTCTCCAGGGAAGGTATTTTTAAGGGGAAGAACATGATTGGTTGGTCCTGTTTTTTTTGTTTTGGTTTGGTTTGGTTTTTTTCAGACAGCACATACTTTCCCCCTTCCTTTCCTCTCTCTCCCCAGCATGAAATAAATTTATCAGAGGATTTATTAATAAATGTTCTTGGTAATTTCCCAAAGAACTTTACTTAGCTGGAAATTACTCTAGGGGCTGGACCCTCTCTATGCTGGAATCAGTGGAGAACTCCTATTTATTTCAAAAAGCAGTAGGAAAGAGTTGTCCTTAACTAAGGAAAAACAAGAGCATGAATCATGCCATGGGATGGGAGACAAGCACTGTTCCAGCATGGAGTGGGGAGAAGCTTGGAGTCTTTATTATTTGCATCATGATGTCCCAGAGGATCCCCTGCCTTGGATCAGGCACAGTGCAATGACAGAACAGAAACTCCAAAGAGCTGTGATCTTCACTTAGTGCAGGCAGATATGTGATGATTGTGGACTGGCTTATAATAACTGGAGTGGGTTGGGATCTTCCACAGGGAATACTGTAATTGAAATATTTCTCATTTGGTTCGGGCAAGAAAAAGATGATATTTAACATGTTAACCTATTAGCATCTCCTGAAGTGTTGTTAAGGGACAGTGCCAGAACCCTCAGCTCTTAAAATACTGCCCAGGTTGCTTCTGAGCTTTCAGGACTGATCTGAAAAAGTTGGAAGAAGTGAATCTCTTAACACTTGCCACAATGAAAGAGTCATCTTTCTGGCATGCAGGGACAACTGGACTGATGGGCCAGAAATCAGCTTCAGGAGATGATGGGAGAGACCTGTATGTCTTAAAAACCCCTTTTCCTCCCTTTCGCCCTCTGATTTATTCAGCAGTGCCAGCCAAAGGTAGTGGTTGAGGAAATAGCTTGCTGAACAGGTATGAGCAATATGATTTGGTTACTTGACTCCTGAGAGGATGATGAGCAGTGCTTTTGCAAGTGTGACTCTTTTGAACCTTCTTGGGTTCCTGCATTGAGGGTTTTATCTGCACTGTTGTCATATGATGTCCAGGTACATACTGTGTGAGTCAGTGGCATTGTAGAATCATAGAACTGTCAGTGTTGGAAGGGACCTCAAGGATCAGCCAGTTACAACCCCCCTGCCATGGGCAGGGACACTTCACACTGGATCAGGTTGTTTAGAGTCACATCCAGCCTGGCCTTAAACACCTCCAAGGATGGGACCTCAACCACCTCCCTGGGCAATCTGTTCCAGTGTCTGACCACCCTCATGGGGAAGAGTTTCTTCCTAAGATCCAATCTGAATCTACCCATTTCTAGTTTTGTTCCGTTCCCCCTGGTCCTGTCATTACCTGACACCCTCAAAAGTCCCTCCCCAGCTTTCCTGTAGCCCCCTTCAGATACTGGAAGGCCACAAGAAGGTCTCCTCAGAGCCTTTTCTTCCCAGACTGAACAGCCCCAACTCTTTCAGTCCTCATTGCAGAGGAGCTCCAGCCCTCTGCTCATCCTCATGGCCCTTCTCTGTACACCTTCCAGCACGTCCAGATCCTTCTTGTAACAGGGGCTTGTATTGGGTTTGGCCAAGCTGGAGTTAATTCTCCAGTGCTGTGTTTTGCAGCAGCAGTTGATAACATAGCAGTGTTTTGGCTACTGTTGAATAAGTACCCAGGCTATGTCTTTTCAATGTTTCCCTGCCCCAGGAGTACATTGAGGGATGGGCAGGATCTTGGGAGGGGACATGGCTGAGCTGGCTCACCTGGACTGGCCAGAGAGGTATTCCATGCCGTATGACGTCAGCTCAGATATAAGAATGAAGTAAAAGAAGGAAGTGGGGGGATTGGTCCATGGCGTCTATCCTCCCAAGCAACTATCAAGCTTAGAGAGCCCTGCTTCCCGAGACCGACCATCGTCCTGCTGATGGGAAGTAGAGACTAACATCTCTCTCTTGCTTCCGTGCTGTCTATTGTTTTTGCCTATTATTGTTATTAAATTAGCTTCTATCTTATTATTAGCTTTGGTCAATTTCTTTTTCTTCTTCCTCCCCTCTCCCCCTGTCCATTTAAGAGGGGGAGTGATAGAGTGGCTTTGGTGGGCATCTGGCCTCCAGGCCAGGGCCAAACCACCACAGTCTATTTTGGTGCCGAAACCCGGGAAGAAGAAAAAGAAAATACATATATATATAATATAGCTGTAAACTCTGCAGTTTTTCTATAAGCCTGCTGAAGATACAAGCTTCTGTGCTGGTCACGTGGCTTGTGGATAATATTTGCTTTGTTTTGTAAACATTTCGGTTGTTTGGGAACATGCCGAGGCAGATAATGGCTATGTGTTTGTTTCTCCTACTTGTAGCGCTACTGTTCTGTGGGAGCTATGCTGGAGAGGTTATCATTTCTTTCTCCCCGCCTGAAATGAATATAGAGAATTTTATTATGCAGGCCCCCAAGATTTTGATCCATCCTTACGTGAGCTCTCTAGTACTGCTAATCAACGTCACTGGCATGTTACTGGTTTTGTGGAGTTTGGTTCCATCATGGTATGACAGGAAACAGCCCTTGGGTGGGGATATATTGAAACGTGCCCTGAGGTGGTCAGTCCCTGGGTGGCAGGGAGCGTGGAAGGATTTGGGCAGATTCCTAGGACGGTTATCACCTCCCATAGCCTGGGACTTTACCCCAGAAGAGCTGAGCAATCCCACTAAGCTGACTCACCATCTGATACAAGGGTGCCTTGCCCATCCCAATGAGAACCAACAACTTCTTGCACTCTACTGGGGCCTGGCCTGTGCTTACCGAGCCACAGTGCAGTGCTCTAAGAAAACTGTGGCTGAGGCAGGTACTCAAACATTACCTGAGGATATCATGGTTGAGATGGGGACCCAAATGACAGCCAAAGAGGTTGCCCCAGTAGTGAAAAAGAAACAGTGGACAAGGAGGTCAACAGGTCCCTCTCATCGATTGATAAGGGATGAGGAAGATTATGATCAAGAGGCTGGTCCATCAACTGGGAGAGCAGAGGCAGTGAGCGAGATCAAACAAGAAGCAGAAACTACTCGGTCCTTAACCTCGGCAGAGCTGAGAGACTTGCGCAAGGATTACAGCCGCCAAACAAGGGGAGCGGATTGCTGCTTGGCTGCTCCGGTGCTGGGACAATGGGGCTGATAGTCAACTGCTAGAAGGGAAAGAGGCCCAACAACTGGGTCCCATTGCCAGAAACAGAGGTACTGAAAAAGGAATTACAAAGGAGACAGGCATATGCAGCCTCTGGAGACGACTCTTGTTAAGTGTGAGGGCAAGGTACCCATGAAAGGAGGACCTTATGAGTTCTCCAGGGAAATGGAACACTGCAGATGAAGGCATCCAGTACCTAAGAGAATTAGAGGTGCTGGAAGTTATCTATGGTGACTTAGATGGTCAAAGTGTCTCCACAGACCCAGAGGATGTCCCATGCACACGGGCCATGTGGAGGAAAGTGATCCAAGGTGCTCCAGCATTGTACTCAAGCAGCCTAGCGTTGATGTACTATCTAGATGAGGACACACGGCCTGTGGAGGTAGTGTCAGCCTGGCTCCAGAATTTTGAAGATAACCTCTGCACCATCTCATTCCCATGAACCAGTGCCTCACCTACTAGGTGTACCCCAAGAAACCAGTCCCCTTCTGCCCCAGTTGGAGGGAAGGGGAGACCCAGGCACACGCCACAGGGAGTACTCTGGTTCTTCCTGCATGACCAGGGAGAGTACATGAGGAAGTGGGATGGTGAACCCACTTATAAACTGGAAACTCGTGTTCGTGAACTAAGAGGGAAGACGGCGGTTAAAAAGGGATCATTTAAGAAGGCAGCAAAGGTATCTGCTGTAGAAAGCCAGGCGAGCAATCAACGATCTTCCAGGAGGAAAAGAACTGAGGTTACACCCCTTGATCCTGATGAGGGGACCTCTGGCCACGTACCACCTGGATCAGACATTGAATATTCTGATGAAGACCAAGAGTAGAGGGTCCCTGCCTTTGGCCAGGAGAAGGAAAGGGATGACAGAGTATATTGGACTGTGTGGAGTCGATGGCCTGGCACATCAAAGCCACAGAAATATAAGGCATTGGTAGACACGGGGGCACAATGCACGCTGATGCCATCTAGGCACAAAGGTGCTGAATCCATTTGGATTTCTGGAGTGACAGGAGGCTGCCAGGAGCTGTCTGTATTAGAAGCTTAAGTGAGTCTAACAGGGAGCAAGTGGGAGAAACATCCCATGGTGACTGGCCCAGAGGCCCCTTGTATTCTTGGTATAGATTACCTCAAGAGAGGGTACTTCAAGGACGCAAAGGGCTATCGATGGGCTGTTGGTGTGGCCACTGTGAACACAGAGAAAATCAGACAGCTCTCTACCTTGCCTGGCCTTTCAGAAAATCCTTTTGTTGTGGGATTGCTGCGGATTGAAGAACAACAGGTGCCAATTGCTACCAGAACGGTGCACCGGAGGCAGTATCGCACAAACCGAGATTCCCTGGCTCCCATTCATGAACTGATCCACCAGCTGGAGATCCAGGGAGTGATCAGTAAAACACATTCACCTTTCAACAGTCCCATTTGGCCAGTGCGGAAGTCTGATGGAGGGTGGAGATTAACGGTTGACTATCGTGGCCTGAATGAAGTGACGCCACCACTGAGTGCTGCTGTACCAGATATGCTAGAGCTCCAGTATGAGCTGGAGTCGAAGGCAGCCAAATGGTACGCTACCATCGATATCGCCAATGCCTTCTTCTCAATTCCATTGGCAGCAGAGTGCAGGCCCCAATTTGCCTTCACCTGGAGGGGTGTACAATACACCTGGAATCGATTGCCCCAGGGGTGGAAACATAGCTCCACCATTTGTCATGGACTGATCCACACTGAACTGGAAAAGGGTGATGCCCCTGAACATCTACAATATATTGATGACATCATTGTATGGAGTGACGAGGCAAAAGAAGTGTTTGAAAAGGGAGAAAAAATTATTCAGATGCTTCTGAAGGCTGGATTTGCTATAAAGAAAAGCAAGGTCAAAGGACCTGCACAAGAAATTCAGTTCCTGGGAATAAAATGGCAGGATGGATGCCGTCATATACCTATGGACGTGGTCAACAAGATAGCAACCATGTCTCCACCATCCAACAAGAAAGAGACACAGTCTTTCCTAGGCCTTGTGGGGTTCTGGAAAATGCATGTCCCAGGATATAGTCAGCTTGTGAGCCTTCTCTATCGAGTAACTCTGAAGAAAAATCAATTTGGATGGGGCAACATCCAAGCCTTTGATGAGCAACAACAAGCCTTTGAACAGATCAAGCAAGAGATAGCTCGTGCAGTGGCACTTGGGCCCATCCGCACAGGATCAACAGTGCAAAATATCCTTTACACCGCGGCCGGGGAACATGGTCTTACTTGGAACCTCTGGCAGAAGACAGCAGGTGAAACCCGAGATCGGCCATTGGGATTTTGGAGTAGAGGATATCGAGGATCAGAAGCCCACTATACACCAACTGAGAAGGAGATTCTAGCAGCCTATGAAGGAGTTCGAGCTGCTCCAGAAGTAGTGGGTACAGAAGCACCTCTCCTCTTAGCACCCAGGTTACCTGTGCTGCACTGGATGTTCAGAGGGAACGTCCCTTCTATGCATCATGCGACTAGTGCTACATGGAGTAAGTGGGTAGCATTGATTACGCAGCGAGCTCGACTAGGGAAACCCAACCACCCAGGAATTCTGGAAGAGATTATGGACTGGCCAGAAGGCAGAGACTTCGGAGCATCACCTGAGGAGGTGGCTCGTGCCCAGGAGGCACCACCATACAACGAGTTACCCGAAGATGAAAGGCCTTACGCTCTGTTTACTGATGGATCCTGTTGTGTGGTAGGAAACCATCGAAAGTGGAAGGCTGCTGTATGGAGTCCTACACGACAAGTTGTTGAAGCTGCTGAAGGAGAAGGTGAATCGAGTCAGTATGCAGAAGTGAAAGCCATCCAACTGGCTCTAGAGATTGCCGAGAGAGAGAAATGGCCAATACTTTATCTTTACACAGATTCTTGGATGGTGGCTAATGCCTTGTGGGGATGGTTACAACAGTGGAAGAAGACCAACTGGCAATGCAGGGCCAAGCCTATTTGGGCTGCTTCATTGTGGCAGGATATTGCTACTTGAATAGAGAACATGACTCTGAAGGTACGCCATGTTGATGCTCATGTACCTAGGAGCCGTGCTAATGAAGAACATCAAAACAATGAGCATGTAGACAAGGCTGCCAGAATCGATGTAGCCCAAGTGGATCTGGACTGGGAACGTAAAGGTGAACTGTTTGTAGCTCGATGGGCCCATGAAACATTGGGACATCTAGGAAGAGATGCTACGTACAGATGGGCTCGAGACCGAGGGGTGGACTTGACCATGGAAGCCATCACACAGGTCACACATGACTGTGAAACCTGTACTGCCATCAAGAGAGCCACCAGAGCTAAGTCTCCCTGGAACAGAGGGCGGTGGCTGGGCTTTCGCTACGGTGAGGCCTGGCAGATTGACTATATCGGACCACTGCCACGAACACGCCAGGGCAAGCACTACATCCTCACCATGGTAGAAGCAACTACAGGCTGGCTGGAAACATATCCTGTAAACCATGCCACTGCCCGGAACACCATCTTAGGCCTTGAAAGGCAAATCCTGTGGCGACATGGTACACTGAGCGAATCGAATCTGACAATGGGACTCATTTCAGGAACAATGCCATCAGTTCCTGGGCCAGAAAACATGGCATTGAATGGGTGTATCACATTCCCTACCACCCACAAGCCTCTGGGAAGATTGAAAGATATAACGGACTGTTAAAGGCTATGTTGAAGGCATTGGGTAATGGGGCATGGAGGCACTGGGAGGCAAATTCAGCAGAAGCTACTTGGCTGGTTAATTCCCGAGGATCTGTTAACTGTCCTGGCTCTGCCCAAACAGAACCCTTGCATACTGTGGGGGGAGATAAAGTCCCTGTAGTGCACATGGGAAAGTGGCTGGGAAAGGCAGTGTGGGTTGCTCCTCCTATGGGAAAAGGCAAACCCATTCGTGGGATTGTCTTTGCTCAGGGGCCTGGATGTACTTGGTGGGTAATGAGAAAGGATGGGGAAACCCAGTGTGTGCCTCAAGGAGATATGACATTGGGGGAAAGGTAATTTGAGATGTGAGTAATGTGAGTTGTATGTTGCAGAAAGTCAGAAAGTGAGAAGGATTCAAACTGATGAAGGCCTGTGAAGAACAAGAGCGACACAATGGCTGAGACCAAGCTGGTGTTGGTGTCCAAGAGTGGAATATCCTGCTTTTCCTATCCTGAACACTGCTAAGTAACATCTGGAGGAGCGGAAGAACTTTTTTTTTATATTTATATGGGTCTCTTTGTGTGGAGTATTGAGATGGTTTAAGTATGTTGAGATGGTTTAAGTATGTAGATTGAATCACGAGTACGAGTAAGAAAGGATTTAAGCATGAGAATCAAATGAGATGATGAAAGGTACTGAATTGTGTAGAACCTGAGCGTGACGCAAATGGTATGGAATAAGGGGTGGAGATTGTATTGGGTTTGACCAAGCTGGAGTTAATTCTCCAGTGCTGTGTTTTGCAGCAGCAGTTGATAACATAGCAGTGTTTTGGCTACTGTTGAATAAGTACCCAGGCTATGTCTTTTCCCTGCCCCAGGAGTACATTGAGGGATGGGCAGGATCTTGGGAGGGGACATGGCTGAGCTGGCTTACCTGGACTGGCCAAAGAGGTATTCCATGCCATATGACGTCAGCTCAGATATAAGAATGAAGTAAAAGAAGGAAGTGGGGGGATTGGTCCATGGCGTCTATCCTCCCAAGCAACTACCAAGCTTAGAGAGCCCTGCTTCCCGAGACCGACCATCGTCCTGCTGATGGGAAGTAGAGACTAACATCTCTCTCTTGCTTCCGTGCTGTCTATTGTTTTTGCCTATTATTGTTATTAAATTCGCTTCTATCTTATTATTAGCTTTGGTCAATTTCTTTTTTCTTCTTCCTCCCCTCTCCCTCTGTCCATTTAAGAGGGGGAGTGATAGAGTGGCTTTGGTGGGCATCTGGCCTCCAGGCCAGAGCCAAACCACCACAGGGCTCCAGAACTGGATGCAGTACTCCTGGTGGGGCATCACCAGGGCGGAGTAGAGGGGGAGAATCACCCTGATTCCCAGGATCTCAGTCAGCCTGAGGATCATGCCATGCTCAGTTGCATGGTACAAGCTCTTCTGGGTTTGGAGCAATAAAGCTGTTTCCTAGCTGTCTTGCTCTGCCTCTTCTCTGGAACCCCCATATTGCTTCTTTTCAGGCTCAAAGCCTCCTGACTCCCCACCATCTTTATTTTCATGGTGACTTTTGGATCCCTTTGACATTAAATGTGTCTTGCATTCAGAGATCTTCAAGAGATGATCAGTGGAGGAAGATCTGCAGCCCATCAATATACCAGGAAGAAGGGCAGGTTTCCTTTCCCTCAGCTCTTCTCTTTGGAAGTTCTCCAGATATACTTTTTTGATGAAAAGTACTTGGGAAGGTGTTTATAGGGTAAGCCAATTCCCCCTAGAATGGACACAGGATTATTTCAACTTTATCACCCAAAAGTGCATAGATATTGTGGTGATGGCTTCAGAGTGCAATCACTGAGTAGTTAAGAGGCAATATAATTAGTACCTGGATGCAGAATAGGTAATTACTGAGTTATGTAGTGACAGGGCACTTGCCAAGGATATCTTTCTTAGTTACACAGGAATTTAAGAGAATTTACCTGGCATTTGTGTCTGAGAGACAGGAAAAATATCACCCATCTGGGATCTCTGCAGAGGACTATAAACTTCCTGCTAACAGAATTTGAAAGCTTTTCCAAAACACTAAGCATTGCAGGAATTTGCTTTCTACTTTTCTTTTTCTTTACAATACAAAGTTTTCTGCATTACCCAGCATTTACACAGCATTACCAGAAGAAATTTAATCATTACTGTGTAATTAACCACTTATTTGGTATCCTTGGGAGGTGAAAATCTTCCTTTTGTTTTCTTCCATGTGGAATATGTATGGCAGACATGAGAATAGATTCATCTGGAAAAGAGATAAATGCAGAGGAGATCACTCATTTAACAAATATCAAAGAAGGATTTCTTTTCAAGCTTTGAAAGGTTACAGCAAACTTCTTCACCTCCATCAGAGCCTGGGCACTGAACATCTCACTGGGGCTAAGCGTGTGGGACCTCAAGGAGAAGGTGGTGAGAAATGTAGCTCCAGTCCATGTGTCAGGTGGAAAGCGAGGTTTCACAGGGTCCCTGCAGCACTGTGAAGATGTCTCTTGTCCAAAATTTCCTTGAGCTCAAAGGACAGTTTGAGGAGATCTGTGTTCTGCACAGCAGCAGCAGGGAACAGCAGAATTGATGCCTGTCCCTATGCTAAGGACCTGCAGCAGCAAAGCAGCCTTTTGTTTCACGTGGCCTCTGTTGAAGCACAGCAGCAGCTTTCCCCTTTCTCTTGGTAGGAGGGTGAATGGTGTTTACTAACTGTTCTTCTTTCTGCTTTGGAAACAACCTGCTCTGTTAAATCAGAGAAGGCAGCCTGCTAGGGCTGTGTCCTCGTTTACACAGAGAGCAGAGCAGGGGCATTATCAGACAACATACATCAGTGAGGTAGCTCTTTTCATCACTGTGCTTGGCCTTAATTACATTATATTGCCCTCTCAAGAGAAATCTGACACTCTGGGCTGTCCTAAAGTAACACTTCATCTTTTTCATTAAATAGTAAGTACTCATTAGGGCAACTTCACATTCTGCTTTCCCTTCACCTTGTAATGAAGTCATGCTCCTGCACATCCTGAGCTTAAATAGAGCAAGGTCTTGGTAGTTTAACTGCTGAGAATTTGAGGGTTTAAATCCCCAAAACCCAAACGGCAATTGGACTCTCTTCTGATGCCTGCTGGTTTAGTTTTGCAGCATTTGCTTTTGGGTGAGCTGCCCTTTTTTAACTGATATCTTGCAGCCAATGCTACAAAGGTAAACCACAGCCACCCTGTTTCCTGCAAACTGGACTTGGCTAATCCTTTGCATTCAAAACAGCCTTCACCTCTCTATTGATAAATACAGCTTGTGCTCCAGTCCCAGTGAAAGCAGATACTGTTTGCAGAAATAGTGCTATCCTGGCTACTTCTCATTATCATGCTTTTATTGCCAGGGATCCTGGAGCCTTTTAGTAGCTACCAAATCAATAATGCTGTGACATTCATACATTTCTCAATGCCACTCTGCATGGTACAGCATGAAAGCTTGTGCTGCTCAGGGACTGTACCTGATGCTGGTACTTGTGTGCTTATATAATCCTTTTCATCTACAGTTTACAGATCTTAATTAACATTTACAATGCTACTGAGAAGTGGATCTTTGTCTGGGCAAACTGAGATGGCCAGATGTTAGAGGGGAAGGCTTCAGAAAAGCTCAGGCTTTGTGTCAAACACATTCAGCAGCCAAAGCGAGGAACTCCTTGGCAGCCAGGCTGCTTTGCAGGGAAAAGTTGCCTTTCTCTGAAGTCAGAACAGAAGCCAGGGACTGCAACCCAGAAGTCCTGACACCCACCTTTGGTGGCATTCCCTTCTCTGCTTCCATTTTTTGGGACATTTGCTAAAAAAATGTTTTATTTTAGAGTCTTTTTTTTTGTACCCAATCCTGTAGGCTTCCCTCTCCCTCTCAAATGTGGGGAGGTTTCCTTTACAGACTTTTAAGAATAACTAAAGCATTATTTACCAAACAGAAAAAAAAAAAAACAAAACAACAAACCCCAAAACAAAACCACAAACAAAAAGACCCCAAACAAACAAAAAACAAACAAACAAAAAAACAGAGCCAAAACAACAACAACAATAAAAAAAACCCACAACCCAACCCAACCAAAACCCTTAAATGAACACAATCAATTTGATTCAGTCTAGCTTCTGGAAACACTGTGCTGGAGACAAGGAGGCTTCCAATTTCCTACATGAGTCACCATGTTCTTGGATTCAACCTGTCAAATTCTATCAGCAAATCATATTATATAATGTAATATAACAAGACACACAACTGCCTGTGTTTAACCTAGAAAAGATTAAAAAACATGACCTACCAGGGTCATTGGGCTGTCCTGGCAAAATCATCATTCTTTTCTCTGTCCAGCTGCTCATCCCTGATGTCCTTCCCAACCTCACATGCTGGAAGTAAAATGTGTAATTTTTCTTTTTTTTTTTTTTTTTTTTTTTTTTTTTTTAGCAACAAAGATGTGAGCAGTTCTGGTAACAGGGAAGGAAATTCTCCTTGTGTCACTACTCTGTTTGGGAGGCTCACTCCAGGCTCTCTGTCACATTCAGAGTTTTCTAGTTTGCAATTATGCAAACCCAATACCCTTTGGTTGAAAGCTGACACACTAACTGTGGCCTGGTGGGAAGAGTTTTGGACTGCTCATTCTCAGTTCACATGTGAAGTAGAAGAAAAAAAAAAAAGGAATGTGAGGAAGTGATGAAAAGACTTTTTTCTTCAGCTGCACAGAATGAAGGATGTTGGAGTCTGCTCTGTTTCTTGGTCTTGCCTTTGCCTGGTGCAAGGAACAATCCAGGAGCAGCCAGGGGAACTGCTGGGAGGGTTGAACTGGGGAACACTACAGCAATATGCTCCCTTCTTAACTCTGGCCTCTGGCAATGCTGGACAGGCTCCAATGCCCATGTTACAAAGAGCCCTGCAGCAGGCTGGGGAAGCAGAGAGAGGTGTGGGAATGCAGGTGACCTCAGTGTGGGGACATGCAGCCACCTCTGGTCTGCCTGGGGCCACATCCCAGGTGGCCTTGATCTTGAAATGAGGAGCAGACAGCTGCTTGCTGTTCCCCTTTTAGCCTGGCATCTGTATGTCCCTACCCAAAAAACCTGCTGCAAAAGGAGCATCCATTCACTTGAGTGGTTCAGCTGTGGGGTTTTTAATTGATTGGTGGCTGGTACAAAACTGGAGCCTTTCAGAGCATTTTGAGAGAGGAAAGCTGTGAATGAGGTGCAGGTCCCTGAGCTCCGTCAGTTTCCTTTTGCTATCACTGGCCTGGATGCTAGGGGGTGTGTATATTTATGCAATGTCTGAAGATGTGGGAACAGTGAGAGGAATAGGTTTCAGTTCCTGGGCTTCCTCATTTTCCCCAGAGACATCCCCTTTTCTCTGCTAGGACCCAGTAAGCAGCAGGAGCAGCCCATAAACCAAATTTATTTTAGCAGCAGCAGCACCTTTTGTGCCTTGGGTGTTTCTTCATATCAGCAGTGAAAAGCATCATGATTTTTTGAGGAGCAGAGATTAAGCAAGAGGAGTAGGAAAAGAACAAGGCTTAAGTTTCAGGGTGATTGGGAAAATTGTGCCTTAGAAACCATAGCCCAAGGGACAAATGATACTGAGCAGCAGGGATGTTAGAAAAATGTATGAACTGGCAGAGCTAAAAGGGTGTCAATGGATGGAGCTTGTCCAGGCTTCTTTTAAGCAAGCATTACAGGGATGCACCTCTCTGCAAAGACATTGTGGAGAGATGTCTCAGGGGAGGAGATTTTAATGTCTTTCAGCAGGAGGTAAATGATCCCATGCTGACAGAGGCTGGCACCCTCTCTGTGCCAGCATCCTCCACGAGCAGCCAGTCCCTGAGGAAAGCCATGGCTAGTCCTTTATGAGGCACAGCAAGGAAGCTGGCATGAATACTGCTTTGCTACCAGTTACATAAAAAAAAAAAAAAAAATGCCAGAACTTCCAAACAAGCCTCAAGAACAACAACAACAGCAGCAAAATCCTCAAGCTGTGCTAGAACAGAAAGTAATTAAGAAATATTTCATATCTCCAAGCGGCCCTGAAATTTTTATTCCTGTGTATGAAGCTCCGTAGGCTCCTCACGGGCAGCTGCTGCTGCTGCTGCTGTGCTTCAGTGCAATAAATCCTGTTGCCTTTGGAGCCTGACAGCCAGTCCAGGATGTGATCAGAAAACCAAGGGGTGCTCTCTGTAAGCTTTAGTCCTTGTCTGCATCAAGTCTGCTTACAGCAACCAAGCCAGGGTGTGCTCTGGGAGCAAACCTGGACCTTGATTGAGATGATAAAGGTCAGAGAAGGTGTGGGGAGTGGGGTGAAGAGGAAGGATGTGGAAAGTGGGAATTTGGATAAATAAGCTCCCAGCTGCAATATTCCCATGCCAAAAGCCTAGAGACTCCTTACTCAGCCTAAGTCCAACACTTTGAGTATTTATGGTCCTGTTAAGGTTGATAGGTCTGGAACTGAACTTCTCTGGAAATAAATAACAGTATATGCTTGAAGCTTGCTGCCAGCACACTGTCTCTGTGCCTCTTCCATCCTAGTGCAGTCTGGTGGGACATGGCATGGGGTTATGCCTGTTGCAGAGTTGTAGGAACTGGGACTTGGTGTATCCTGGGTGTATCCACAAGGTAGTGGTGAGTGGCTGTCACCCCCCCTGCATAGCTGAGACCAAATGTCCTGCGTGATTGACAGCTGCCCCGGGAGGGAGACAGGGCAGTGAGCAGTTTGGGTTTTATTCTCCTACTGTTAACCATAAAAGAAAACAATTCTAAAATTGTGACCCAAATTGTTTCTAAAGCCATTAATGGCAGGAAAACTTCCAGTTATACCTTTGAATTTAGTTTGTTGTCTACAGGCTTCATTTTTCCAAGCCTCAGTCCTGGAGAATTCTATCCCCTTGCTCCCTCCCATCAATCTTACTACCCACCAAATTCAGAGACCCTGGGCTCATGCTCCACCATCTTAAAGGAGCCCAACAGAGCAGTCTAGCCAACTGACAGCCAGAGAAGTAAGAGTTATTAGCAGCTAAACCCTTTGCTAGCACATACACAAGGTAGGGACAAGACTCCTGTGGCTCCTGCAAGTAATGGGGACAAGAATTTCTCTGTCTGAGCCAGACAGGCTCCAGCAAGCTCTTGGTTATGAGTCAGCTTGTAGGTTGTAAATTCAATTTTCTTGCTTTCCCTCACATTTGCCATCAGGTAAAGCAGGATGGATAGGATGTTTTGGTGGGGGTGTGACTCCATGCATTTTTTTTCAGGTTTCAGAAGAAATGTTCTGATTTCACATTGCTTTTGGATAAGAGCAAAGAAAAGCTTCCTTGTTCTTAAATGAAGCCTTCATTTTGACTGCAGCTATATACTCTTTTATTTTCAGCTTTCACTTTGTGGCCTAGCATAACTAAAACTTTCAGAAGGAAAAGTGATTTTAAGGTGAACCTCTCCATCTTTTCATTTAGAGTAAAACCAGTTGGATATTTAACTTTACTATTTAATTTTTTTTTTTTTTTTTTTTGTTACTAAGAAAACTTTGTCAAAACTGGAAGTTTTCCTTGAAGCACTTTCCAGAAACTCAAAGACTCTGATTTTTTTATAAGAACCTTGAACCTCCTTGCCCAGCTGTATTCACTCTGCAGATGATTTTGATCCTCTTCAAGTGTCCATAGGATACATGAAGCAATCTCTTGGACCTTGGAAGGTTTCTTATGAGGTTTTCACTTGAGGAACGTGGAAGAAAGCAAAAGCCCCCTAACCCTATGGGTGGTAGCTCTTGAAGGGTGCTTCTCCTGTGTGTGCTGAGACCTCAACTTCTCCCTGCTGTCCCAGCTGCATGGCCTAAATTGCAGCAGCTGACAAAAAACTGGCATGGTCAGAGCTCCCTGGGGAATGCAGGCAGCTGCCAAGCTTAAAGTCTTCCCCTTCTATCCCTCAGAGCATTGATTCAGGGGAATCAATTAAGTCCATCTCTTTACTGCTATGTCTTTTACCCTCTTCTGCTTTCACTTTTCCTTCTTTTTCCCTTTATATTTTCTTTCCCCTCCTCCTTCCATGCATAAAACGATTGACGTCTGATCTATTCAGAGGTTTGGCCCTAAAAAGTAACCTTCAGTTAACTGCTCACATAACTTGCCTGTCACTTTTGATAACAGTCAGGGCATCATTTTTGCAAGTGTTCAACAGTAAAATTACTGCTTTGCTCTTGTCAAGCAAATGAGCCCTGAGGCTTGTGTGAGAACCATTACCGACGGTGCCACGGTGGGACTGGTGCACTGGGCAGAGGCACTGCTTCTCAATTCACTCTGCCCCTGCCAAGCAGTTTAGGTTTAATTAACCTGCATTAATGCCTGCTGGGATAGTATTTTCCATGCCTCCTTTTTCAGGAGGTCAAGTGGAGCTGGAGACAGCTGCTGGTGTCTCAGGTGCCTTGCGTTACATGGCTGAGATCCTGGAAATGTTTATGTCTGTGGTGTGGAAATAAATTCCTCTTATTATGCTCATAAAAACTGGTGGCTATAGCCTTGGGCTTTGCCACGCTTGCTGAGATGCTAGAGAGAATTACTGACAGAAGATAAAAACACTACAGCACATGGTGCTAGGGTACATGGCTGTGGTCTGTGATGTGTGCTTGTGGGGATGGTGAGCTGCAGCACTTCTGGAGGGTGCTGCAGAGGAAGTGTAGGCACTTCAGTTCTCCAGAAGTTACGTTTTCTGTGTGTATCTATGCAGTAAACTCATGAGACTTACTTTCTAATGGCAAAGAACTCTGAGAATGGGATTTGTCTTGCTGAGTCTGCACTCGGCCATTAGCAGAAGTATGAGCATCTGCCACAGGGACAGCAGAACCTTAAGTCAAGAGGTTGCTACCTTTGGTATTTTGCTGATGAGCAGCAAGCAGAGGCAGGCTTTGGGGAAGAGCCGGGGTGTGGCAGCTCTGGAGGCAGGCAAGGAGAGCTTGTTTGTGGTCTCTTATGGGTAGATGGCAAACTAGGCACCTGAATCCTTCTTATGTCCCTTTTGTGGTGCTCCCAGGACAATGGGCAGTGATTTCTCAGAGGCTTCTCTGAGGAAACCACCAAGGAGAGAAGGGAAGAGTCAAGTCCTGCTCTGGTCAGTGAGTTTTTGTTTCTTTAATCCTGATGGGTTCTAATATATTGTCACTGAGGTTTGTTTTGTTTTTGTTTTTTTTTTTTTCAACTGGAGTCTTAATGCAGCTCCTGACTTTTTCTACTTCTTGCCACTTATTTCGAGGTTATTTTCCTGCTGTTCTGTTATGTTAGCTTTCCCTTCCCAACCATTCCCCTCCGAGGCTAATATTCCCCAAGCTCTGTTGGTGCTCAAGTAATTAAAGAAGAAAAATCCCTTCACTACAACCCTGCTCAGCAGGCAGAGCTGTAACCCTTGGAGCCTGGTATCCAATGCTTCTATGCTATGGAGACTGAGAGGAGATCCAGTTCTGGTCACACACACAATTTTCAAATATGACTTTCCATGGGGTCAGTATAACAGGAGTCCGGTCCCACTCACAGAGGGCCAGCCACTAGCAGGTAAAAGAAAGTTGAAGTGCCAGCAGGCTTGAGACTGCCCAACCCTGATCCTCCTTCTCCTTAGGGCTGTGTCCTTAGAGAAGGCTGGCAAAACCCCTTTGATACAAAGCTCTGTCTCTGAACTGGGATTGTTCCTCGTAAAAGGCTGCATGCTAGAAATAACCTTAGTGAAATGTGTAACAGTTTAAAGGTCTCACAGAAAAAAGGACTCACGTTTTCACATAAAGTCCCTTAACATCTAAATCCTATTTCTTTAAGAAATTAAACGTCAGTGGGCCTCTACTGAATCCCACTTGAAAAAAAAAAAAAAAAAAAAAAAAGAAAAAGAAAATATTGACTTTCTTCTTGCTGATTTGTGACTTGCCTGTCCTAGAAGGAAAACAAACCTAAGAATCAGGAACTCAAGCAGATCTTCTTGCATATGAAGTTCAGATGGGCCATGGGCTTTACAATGTACCCACCAGACCTTGAGTGATTGCATCAAAATCTCTGATGCTTCTCTGAGATCTCAGTGTTTGTCTTACTAGATATGAAGATATCACTGCATATTCACTTTACTGTGAAGTAGGATGGAGAGAAAGGTGTTGGTTGCTTCTTCTCTCATTCATGTCTTCATGGCCCTGCTGCTGTCTTATATAGGGACTGGGCAGGGTGTAACTGCTTCTAGAGGGCAAGTTTGATGTGATGCTTTCTAAGCAACTGAAGGAGAGTCCCAGAAGGAGAAAGGAGTGGTCAGATAAAGCTCCTTTGGCTTTGGATGCATTGTTGGAAGAGCCTTAGAAGATGATGCACAAGAGAAGAGGAGGAGGGTCTGTGCCACATACTGGTTGTGTTTCCAAACACACAGGTTTCAGATGAGGTCACATTTGTACAGTTGGAACTGAAAAAGGAGGAGGATTATCTTCTGGAGACAGAAATAGTCCTACTCTACACAAGGTATGAAGGGTCTGAGCCTCTTGGTACAAGAGCTAATGCAGCAGATCCATGTGTTCTGAAGGTTCATAGAGGGTCGGTTAGTGTCCTGGGATGTCTGGACCTTATGAAACACTGCCCTACCTTTTGTGGGAGCAGGAGCAGCAAAGCCTCAAGAATGTGATAGGAATGAAGTCAAGGCAAACCAGTACGGCTTCCTATTTCTGGGAACTCTCTGGGCTGCCTCATAGGCAGCTGCTGCCCTCTTCTCCATGTACCATCTGTTCATGCTTACTTGGCAAGGACTAGGGGGGAGAACAGACATCTCTGCAGAAGAACTTGTTGCAACACCACAGTACACAGGCAAGCAATGCAACTGACCCCTGCCTCACCACTGTGAAGATCAGAGCAGCAGGAAGATGGTTAACAGCAAGAGCAGGGGCTGTGATGGCTATGAGAAGTTTGTAGCTTCAGCACTGTTACCAAGTTTGCCATTCAGAGACTGCTTGCAGAAAGAGGAACATTATGGTTCTCTTACCAATGGTCTTACTCTGCTATTGTCTTTCCTGCATTTTTCCCTCAGGGCTGGAGTATCCTAGTCACCCAAGATGTGTTTAGTTTTTTTGTTTTTCTTTTAACCTGGGCTTGTTTGCATCTTCATGTGCCTTGATAAGCAAGTGAAAGGAATTGCCAGCAAAGTGGTCATTAGCACATATTTACATAGGTTAATTGCCTGGGGTAATGAAAGATCAATTTGATTTTTAATGGGGCTACTATAGAGACATCTTCCTGAGAGTGCTTCATGATAGCTTTCCTTGACATTCGTTTGTATTTTTCAGGCTTCAGCAGGCTATAGCTAAGGATTTAGCAAGACCTCTGGGTGATGTCAAACCTTGGGTTTGTAGATCCAGGTACTGGATTGAGGCAGGCTGGGTGCAATTATTTGCTCCCATTCTAGTCCCACGAGGAGTTTTCTAAGGAGGGAAACTATCTTGATTCACATGAAAACACCATTCTTGGTCTCTGGTGAACCACTCTTGCAAATTTGCATCAACAGAGATGAAGAATAGATGGGGTTAGGGTGTCTGAGCACTTAAAGCCTGTTTGTATTAGCTGTAATTTCATTATTGCCAGCAAAGGTCCACGGTCATCCTATTGCCTGAGCTGGGTAGGAACGATTGCCATTTATCCTGCTTTTCTGGGCTAAGCACCATGTTACTCTTGGTAAACTGCTGCTGCTATGCAAGCCAACTATCTCAGAGCTGGTTCTATCATGTCTACATTAGTCTGCCATCTGCCACCTACACCAAACCTCTCATTGGCTGCAGTCCAGGGTTCTTGCAGGCTTTGCAGATGCTCCAGCACCTCAGTGGCTCAGGATGGAGGTTTAAATCAAACAGAGCATTGATGTGGAGATGAAATTAATTAATGTCCTTGCTATTAAATTACTGTCTCTAAGGGAAGGCTTTTATTTGGCCTCTCAGATGACAGTGTTTCATTAGAAAAGAAGAATATTTGGAGAGCTCAAGCTTTGAAACACTTTATCAAGTTTATTTGTAATAAGTAACAGTTGCATCATTTTTCTCCTGATCTTAGTAGAACGCAGGGGTTTGAGCCTCTGTTTTTAACATGAGAATTGCAATGAAAAACTTGTTCTTGTGAACTCCTAGGCTGCAACAGAGTACTATCTTTATTTTTTTTTAAAGATCAGTCCCTGACTGCTTCCACAAATCTGCAGCTGAGCACCTCAGTGGGGTGGCCTTCTTTTATCTATTCATTTATTTCCCCCTTTGGAGCATGCAGCAGCTGTGGGCTGGAGGGGAGTGACTCTAGTGGCAGAGGAAAGGACTTTTTCCTGTCTTTTAGCCTTGCCCTGCTTCAGATGAGAAGCAATTTGCTTGAATTTTGCATATTCCTCATTTGTGGATACTCTGCAAAGTGAGGCAAGTAAATGAGAAGTATAGCAGCATTTAGAAATAAACTCTGGGAAATGTCTCGGAACCCTAAATGGGACTTGCAGCTATTCATACTCAGATAGAAATGGGTCCACAGGTTCTGCTGTGTGCCTGCTACCCCCTGATCATCCTGCTGACTCTAGCAAACCTCTTTAGCTTGGCATTACTGAACTGAACTGAACTGCAGCCTTTTGTAGGGGTGGAAAGGTCAGGGGAGAGGTGCTATGGTCAGGAAACTTGTACAGCAGCTGACTCCTGCTGCAGCCAGAGCTGTCATTTTCTCACTGGAAGAAGCATTAAATTAAATTAAAATAAAGAAATAACCTCCCCTACCCCTGGAGTAGACACCTCTATTTTTATTATATAAAGTAGGCAAAAAATGCACCTGGAGGGTACACATGATTTATTTAGGAAGACAGGAATGGAGAATACCTGCAGATGATGAAAAAAATCCCTCAGCCCTTGGGGTTATTTGATCTGCTAATTATCCATACCCCAGAATCCATTATTCACACTTTTCCCTGCTTTTCTCTAAGAAATCTATTTGGCAGACATCTCTCTCTATATGTATTTAAAATTTTCTGTGAGATCAGCAAGAACAAAAGGGAAGAAGGAGTCAAGTTGTGAACTGCTAATAAAATACAAACACAGAGCAGTCATCTTTTCTGATGTCTACCAGTGAGCAAATTGAGGCAGAGATTTCTGCTCCACCAATATCTTGAATCACCGCCCCCCTCCCCCCCCCAAAAAAAAAAGTTTTGCAAGCTTGCCTTTGCCCAGCTAAACAACCAAGGGCAAACTGCAGCTTTGCTTGGGAGCATGTTTGGCACACTCACTGGTGGTGACTCATGTATATTAACAGCAGCAAGGTTTTGGATCCCCTGAACCTTGTTACTATATGCCAAGCTATTCATCAGCACAAACACTGTCCTGCACACTCTCCTCCAGACAAAAAAAGCCCAAGTGAGGAAGCCTTGGGAGCTCTGCTTTCCACTGAGCTTGATACAAAGCTGACTGGAAAGATTACCTTTGACTGAAACGAGCTGAGGAACCATCTCACATGGCCCAGTGCAAGTAGGAATCAGGCAGCAGTCTGTGAATCACATTTTACACCCTAAATATTTTGCAGCATCATGGAGGAGGTCACCTCTGTGATGGGAAACTGCGGGTGAAACAAGAGAGTGCTGTTTTCCAAGGGAGAGCTCATAGCCATGGAAGGGGTTTACAAGGATGGAAGTTTGGTGGCTAAGAGAGAGATTTAGGTATATCCCTGTTTCTTTTTTTTTTTCTTCTTTTTTCCACTTTTCCCTCCTTTCTCCTTTTCCTTTTCCCTCCTTTTCCCTCCTTTTCCCTTTTCCCTCCTTTTCCCTTTTCCCTCCTTTTCCCTTTTCCCTCCTTTTCCCTCCTTTTCCCTTTTCCCTCCTTTTCCTTCCTTTCCCCTTTTCCCTCCTTTCCCCTTTTCCCTCCTTTCCCCTTTTCCCTCCTTTCCCCTTTTCCCTCCTTTCCCCTTTTCCCTCCTTTCCTTTTTTTTTTCTTTTTTTTCTTTCTTTTTTTCCCTTTTTTTCCCTTTTTCTGCATTGTTGGACAGAATGATTTTTGTCATTAGTGAATTCACACAGAGATGAATTCTTAGGCATTGTTAGGTGCCCACCTTAACAGTGCCTTGACTCTGTCTTGTGGATGTGGCTGCTCTCAGTTTGGTACTTTGGGGCACAACATGGTTGGAGCTATATTAAGGTAATAAAAGTGAAGGGAAAGTCCTTGATATGTTCCAGAAAGGGTCACAATTCTGGCTTTGGTGTCATCAGCTCCTGGTGGAGAAGCAACTGAACTAGTCAGATGTGGAAGAAAGTTTGATGTTTGAGGCAGTGTCTCATCCTCCTGTGGGTTTGTTCCTCTACCTGCATACCTCTTCCCCTCCTCCTCCAGGTGGTCTGCAGACCTCCTTGGATTCCTGCAGGAATTAGCCAAGAATTGGAAAGTTTACCTTATTTGTTGCCCACTCAGTGAGTGCCTAGAGCAGGGTGTCACTCATCTTGCCTTGATTATGATTGTCTTGTAGGGAATGTGTGAAAAATGCAGCAGCTATTGTTTCTTCTTGAAAAACACAGGGATCTTCCACCACGATAAACATTTCATAGAATCATAGAATTGTTAGGGTTGGAAGGGACCTCAAGGATCATCCAGTTCCAACCCCCTGCCTCACACTAGATGAGGTTGCTCAGAGCCACATCCAGCCTGCCCTTGAAAACCTCCAGGGATGAGGCTTCTACCACCTCCCTGGGCAACCTGTTCCAGTGTCTCACCGCCCTCATGGGGAAGAACTTCTTCCTTACATCCAATCTGAATTTACCTACTTCTAGTTTTGTTCCATTCCCCCTAGTCCTATTGCTACCTGACTTCCTAATTCAAAGTTCCTCCCCAGCTTTCTATTTCCAAAACCATGTGGTTGCTCTGGCAGCTACAGGCCTAAGAAGGACTTAAATGACAGACATAGAGCTAGAATTGACCTTCACCAGACTGAATTTCACTCTCTGAGCTAAAGAACAGTTTGTTAAAATGGGATTTCTATTGCTTCACTCCATATGCTGGCAAATATATCTCACTTGCTTGGATCTATACTTTCTGAGTGCTTCATTTAAACTCTGAACTCTGGAAGCAGGTGAACACAAGATGTTTGCAAAAAATACTTCATATGCCAGAGGTGGCAAGAGGAAAAGAATAGAGCTTTAGCGAGCATTGGGTAGAAAGTCAGGTGGCATTTTCAAAGCTGTCTCTGCAAATACTGTTTTTTGTCATGTCTTCTGCAGGCCAAAAGACCAGCTGGAACTGATTTTCATAGTGAGAACAAACCAGAACAGAAACACATTTGGAAGGACATGGAAGAAGTCTGGGGTTATGGACATATGTGCATTGAAAGGATCATGCTGAAAGACCACAGTCCAAAAAGGTAAGCTCTAGATTGCAGAACTTTCTTTTTTAATGCCCTTTATCTGAAAGTCAGTGCTCTTTCAGGAACAGATCTGTACCATGGGGGCATATGTGCAGTTCTATGGGATAGGTTTGACATCCCCCAAGGCAGCAAGGCTTCAACAGTTATCTCTGTCAGCTGCATTTGAGATGGGTGAATCTAGTGAGTTGAGTTGAGTAGCCCAGATATCAGCTGCGTTCAGGAAGGGGGAAGCAGCCTGGGGGGAGAGTGAGGGGTCTGAACAGCAAAGCTGAGTTTTGTTGTGTTGCAAATGTGACATCCCATGTGTCAGTGATCTGAGTGTGAGCCCACTGAGATCTGGTTCTTTCAAGAACAGCATGGATGCATCCAAAACATATTAGAGGCTCTGTGGGTTTCCCAAGTCTACCTGGAGTTCAGACAGGATGGAACAAGATGCAAAAGGAGTGTTCTTACCCTAGATGATGATGTTGTGGTGTTTGTTTTAATGTAGGTCAAAAAGTCACATTAGAGCTGTGGCAGGGAATAGCACTTGGCACAAGGTCATGATGTAGACCAGTGAACAACTGACCCCAAACTCTTTGTCTCCATTCATGCCAGCTGGCCAGGGCATGTCGGCCTAGCTGAAACTCAGCTCCCCCCCTTATAAAACAGTGGCTAAACTCCACCACCAGCATAAACTGACCTTTTTACAGACCTGCTGTGCTGCTTTACATCAGTCGAGCCTCTGGCCCAATCATTTTTAAATGCCACTGTTTGCCAACCTTGCATTGTTCCTGCAAACCAGCTGAGTGTGTTAAGAAAGGATAATTAAGGAGAACACAGTAATTAATACTGCTGATAATAACCCAGAGGTGTAATTTAGCTGCCTGACTTACACTGAATTCCCGGGGCTGGAGGAGGAGAAGGAAAAGGCACCTGCCGAAGTCTTTCACAGCAGCTTAACTCTCTGCGGGAGGCAATCACACACCAGGCAAACAGAAGCCCCTGAGGTCTCTTCTGAGCCGCTAATGATTGCCTTGCAGACAGTGATGGCATGTCAGTATTGATTATTTTCTTATTATAAACTCCTTCCTCTTGCCCTTTTTTTGCCGTGATCTGTTGGGTAAACACAGGAAAGGAGTAAGTGCAGCTGAGGTTTGTGGTTGTGAGGTGTTTGGAGGAGGAGGAGGAGCAGCAATTCAGCTGGCAGATGGGTCTTGTTCTAAGAAAGCCACTGCAGCTAAAGGGAAGTCCAAAGGGGTGTGGTTGTGTAAGGATAAAAAGCATCTTCCAGGAATTTGTTGGCTTTTCTACATTGGCATTCCAAGAGGCATTTTTTAACACTGACAGCTGTCTTGAGCACAGCTGCACTTGGCTGTGCAACTCCATGGTCAGGGCTATTTGGTTTTTTGTAATGCAGTCATTCCAAATGTTTCATGACCTTCTTTTTCCTGGAGGTCCTTGGAAGATCCTTTAGGTTCCTTATGTCTCCTGTCGTCCTATTGGCTGTGGCAGGGTTGAACATGGGAGGGCAGAAGCTTATTTCCCACTTTCTGGTCACTACTGGCTTCACACATAAGTGTCCAGCTGCTGTCTGCTGCCTTTTTTTCCAAGTCCTTTCCATCATTTAGTCCAGAGTCAGAATGAATTTTGTGCAGTGCAAAGTCCTTCTGTCCCCTACAGCTTTTGCCCCAGCTCTACTTAGACTGCAGGGTATTTACTTTAGGTTTGGTTAGCTAATGTGGTCATTGATACCATCCTGTGTCTTGGGTTTTTGTTAGTGTAAGCAGATACTGCAAATCTGCAGGATGATTTTTTTCTGCTGCTGATACTCTCAGAAGCTTGGGAAAACCTGTGTGCTTCTGCTCACATAAACAAAACTGTAATTAAACACATGCCAATGTAAGATCATACTTTTTCTTCTGATTTTTTTTTTTTAATGTGGCATTTGCCTGTCGTTTCCTAAACCTTATTGCTTGTATGATAGATGAACATGTTTTATTCAGGACATTGGAGTGCACTCAGGAGACCATGACCTTCTCTGTGACCTTGAATGAGTGTTTTCTCTCCCTGGTCCCACTGCTTCCCAGAGGTCTTAAAACTAAATAATTGTCACTGATGTCTGTTATCAACTTGGTCTTGGACCAAAGATGTCACTCATGTCTATTATCAGTTTGGTCTTTGGACATATCCTTCATTATGTCATGACAGCAGCACATCTTACCCTGTAGCTGTGGAGAAGTTGGACATCTAGTCTGTATTAATTGTCTAATCTCCAAAGAATGATTTAGTCCATCCCAAAATAGCTTTCTAAAGAAGGTATGGTGAATCATTCTCCTGACTTGCCCTTTCTCTGTTCACAGAGCATAGTAGGAGCCTGGATGGCTAATGAGACTAGATCTCTAATTTGTTAGATGTGTAAGTGTAGCTAAAAGGCAGCCCACCCACGAAGACATCAAATGCACATTTGAGAGGTGTCAGTAAAACCTCTTCCTTTTGTCTTTATTGTGGATCTTTTAAGGTAGTTTTAATTTTTTTTTTTTGTCTTTATGTGATCTCCACCTTCATTCATTAGTAATTAATAAAGCTGCACAGCTTCCCTGATACAAAGACATCATGGGCTGTAAGTTGAAATGATGGAGAAAAGGAAGGGAGGAAGTTTGTGAGAGGAGAAGGGCAAGAAAGAAAAAAAGAAGAACATGAAGCTTGGTGTAGTTATGTTACAAAAGGCTATCAGTGTTTAGCAGGGAAATAAGACAATAGTCACTGGGTGCTGCTGGGATAAGTAACTTCATTTCTGCCTGGTCAGTTGTGGCTTTTTGTGGGGAGAAGGTGGTTCATGCTTGATTTGTCACTAAGTGCATTGTACTAACTCTTGTTGTCCTCTATGATGGTGATAAGGGGTTTAGAGATTTGGGTTCATTTTATTTCATTTCTTGGTTTCTCCTCCTCTGGCTGTCAGGGTGAATTTGTATTTTCTGGCAATGCTGGGGAGGTGGGAAAGATGTCAAAAAGAGGATGCAAAATGCATTTTAAAGTGAGCTGTTAGGAATTGGTTTGACATTTCTGACAACGGGAAAGGTTACTGCATAGAGCTTTTCAGTTCCTATCTTCTTATTCCTCCTCTTGTCCATCAGAAGTGGAACCAGAGGAATTCCTTGTTGTGACTGGCTTGTCCCACACACACAGTTAATCTGGCAGGTAGGCTTGGCTCAGCACACAGGCACTAATCACATTCTGCAGGTTGTATATAACACTTAGGGACCTCTCTTCTTACCAGTGTCCCTTGGGCTCCTGGTAAGCAGACTGGCCAGTTCAGAGCTAGCCCTGCTCTCTCTCCCCATGATCTCTTCCCTTGTTTTTGCAATAGTGAGAAGTGCCTACTTATTCAAACTTGTGTCCTACAAGAAGACACAAGTGTGTCTAGCAGGGCTAGGGAAGTTCTACCTCTCTACTCTGCCCTAGTGAGACCACACCTGCAATACTGTGTCCAGTTTTGGGCTCCCCAGTACAAGAGAGACAGACACCTGCTGGAAAGAATCCAAGGGAGATCCACCAGGATGATTTGGGGACTTGAGCATCTCCCTTATGAAGAGAGACTGAGAGCCCTGGGGCTGTTTAGTCTGGAGAAGATTGAGAGGGGATCTGATCAATGTCTATAAATAGCTGAGGGGTGGGTGTCAGGAGGAGGGGGCCAGGCTCTTTTGGGTGGTACACAGTGATAAGACAAGGAACAATGGGTTCAAACTAGAACAGAGAAGATTTCAGCCCAACATGAGGAGAAACTTCTTTGCAGTGAGGGTGACAGAGCACTGGAACAGGCTGCCCAGGGGGGTTGTGGAATCTCCTTCTCTGGAGACTTGCCAAACCCACCTGGATGCATTCTTGTGCAGACTACCCTAAGTGATCCTGCTCTGGCAGGGGGGTTGGACCTGATGATCTCTTGAGGTCCCTTCCAACCTCTGATATACTGTGAGACTGTGATATTGTGAAGACCTTGATCCTTAAATGAGCTTTATTGACTGACTTGCTTCAGAAATTTAAGGCTGCAGATTTGGAGCCATTCACATAATCTTGTGAACCTTTGCTGTTGATAACAGACCAGTAACAGTGAGACCAAGTTTGGCACCCAGGGACGTTTGGCCTGGCTCACTTTCTGGTCACCTGCTTAGAGAGAAGGAAGCAGATTACGTAGACACAAAGTTTAAAGACAGCCTACAAACAGGCATTCCAGAACAGAAGGGAGATATGTTCAAGGAGAAGCTTTAGTGGTGAGAAGAAATGGCAGAAATATTTTATTGTTGATGCTTTAAATTGCAAATGAGCTGAGCTTGAGAGAAGGGAAATCCGCATGCCTGGGCACATACTTTAACTAATAGGTGCTTACACTGTGTTTGATTCCTGGATAATTCAGCAACAGAAAAAAAGAAAAAATAAAAGAATTGTTGCCAGTTCAGTTCATTATGAAGAGCAATAACTAGTTCTAAATAGCCCCTTTTTTCTTCTCTAATCTTATTACAGGACTAGCTTAATAGCTTCAGCTTCCTGGTTTGTACATCAGTGAGTCAAATACTTTCAATATTTTGGTGAAAATAGGCAGGCTTTTCCAAAAGAAACTGAAAACATGAACTTATTTGAGGAAACTCTCAAGTGTCCTTCCTTCAGCTGAGCATTAACATTTCCTGATGCAGATGCAGCAAACAAGTTTCATTAATTATTTTTCTTCTAGCCTGTGCTTCCTGCTTTTGTGGGTTTTGTGTGGGTGGAAGGAGAGCAAATCTCCTTAGAGTTTTTCGCCTGTTCTTCTGATTTACAGCTCTTGGTTTTGCTTTTTGTCTTTCTGGAATAACACCAAAGGCAACATTTCTAGAGGCCCTGAGAAGCCTTCAGTGTCAGAGCTTTCCTTGGCAGACAGAAGAGCACAATTGCAAAGCAGAAAAGCAGTGCCTTATTTAGCAAGCAGTTGTTGCTCTCCAAGTTGATGAAACAATTAGCTGGAGATGCTGCCCTGTTGCCATTCTGCTCTTTTAATAGCACCACTGAGCTCCTTTGCCAGGACAACATTCTTTATAGCTTTAATAAACCAAGTGAAACCACACATGACTTCCCTCACACTGGGCTCTCTGAGCCTGATAGAGAGAAGATTTAGCTGGCAAAGGGGAGAGTGCTCTTCCTGAAGGAGGAAACCAATCTACCGACAAGAATGCTCTCTGCCTATTAAAGCAATTAAGAAAAACTGGAGCAAATCCCCTCAAAACATGGCTCTAGCAGCCAAAAAAGAGGCAATGTGGCAGACCCTGATTTTATTTCCCCCATGCTGGGACAAGCTGGGCAGTATGTTGTCTAGTGAGCATAGAGAGTGCTGCTCTGATCCACACCAGTTTTAGAGTTTTCCATACTCCTGACAACCACTACTAAGCCATATGCAGAGAATGATGAAAAGCTCCTCTGCAAAGTGGTATTGCCACAGATCAGACCAGTTCAAGCAGCTGTTGGGTTGGAGCACTCTCCTTTATTTATTTCCTAGTCACTCCTTTCCATGACTACTTCTGGAAGCAAATAGTGTTGCTTGCCAGGCAGCAAGCTGAGCTGGATGCTAAACCTGCTGGAAATGTTGAGCAGTGGATGCCTCTTTACCTTCTATGCAGCTGAAAGAGTTTCTAATCAGCAGTTTGATGGACCTGTTTCATCAGCCACATAGAAAGGTATCATAAATAGGGAAACACACCAAGCACTCAGAGGAAAGGAGATTAAAATTATCAGTGATCTTAATTCCCTGCATTTCAGTTAAACAACCTCATTAATACTGTCTGCAGTGCATGTACTATGTCTGTGCTCCTCTCTCTGACAGGTCCCCAAATCACATTCACTGTCATTCATTATGTGCAATAGAATAAAACATTTATTCCAAGTCATGTTTTATTCCTGGGGAAATATCTATTTCTGAAAGCTCCAGACATCTTTTTAACTATTAGCACATCCTTTTGTGGCCCTGGGCTCTCTGCCCAGAAGATAAGTCCTGCTGATCTTGATGGGATCATGCCACCAGGCAGTGTGGGACAGACACAGGCTTCACGGTGTCTCATGGTTGCAGGTAGCACAGTGTCCTGCTTTAAGTTAGAACTGATTCTGCTCACTTCTCCTCTAAGTACCTGCACTTTCTGAGGCTGGTGTCATATTTTTGCAGTGTGTGCTGCTAGAAGTGATTAACACTTCATGTTTACAGTTACTACCAAGGACTGGTGTGCAGAGAGGTTCTTGCTCCTGCGCAGACCAAGTGGCACTGCTAAATCTTGTGTCCCACGTTGGAGATGCAGGATAAAAGGCTGCACCTGTGGGAAGGAGCAGGTGACCCTAAACTGACTGACTTAGATATTCCATTCAATGTACTTCATAGTCAGTATAAAGCTAAGGGCTCACCAGGGTCAAGCCTCTTCTTCAGTGGCTGGTGTCCAAGGAGGGCTCTGGCTGTCCTACCTTTGATTCTGATCCATGAATTCCTGAATCTGGTTCCTGTCTGGTGCTGAGTTGAGTCTGGGACTGCCCCAGTACCTGCTCACAGGTAGTGGTGGCAGCGATGCAATTGTCATCAGGGGCTTGGTTCCATATGGATTTGTATCTGTTTCATAGTATTATTATTATCAATTTCTTTAAAGCAGTTTTAGTTTTCTCCCACATAAGTTTTTCTCCCTTGTTCCCTTTTTCTTCCCTTTGGGAAGGGAAAGGGGATAATAGAGAGTATTTGTCACTCATCTAGTGCTAGCACAGCTCTAACCCTTGGCACACTGCCTGCTTTGGAAAATGCAACCCTTCTGGAGCATTCTTGGAATTTCTTGTAATCCCTCTCCATGTCATTGAGGCAGGAACCTTGTCAGCCAGTGGAAGCAGAGGTGGATTGTATTTTGCTGATGTCTGTAGAGATGTTTCTTTTAATTAAGTGAGCTTTTGGTCAGCACTTGAGTTCTCATTTAGGAGCAGCCCTTCTCTGAACTGCTCACTGTCCATCTGTGACTAGAGCACACTGGCACTGATCCTCTTTCTAAGTGAGGAAAGCTACAGCCCAAAGGGGGGTGTGTGTGATTATTTAATGGGCAGCAGGAAGCTCAATGTTCTGATCCAAGCTTCTTGCCTGCTTGCTTGACCAAGCTGCCTTTTAACTCCTGTTAACTTAACCCAGTTCAGCCTGTGCAAATGAGCATCCTTTGATTCACCCTGTGCAGACAAAGCAGCAGGGCTCATTTCCACTAGCCCTTTGCCCCTGAAAGCCAGCTAAAGCCTGAACTCACTTGAAGATGAAGCTTAGAGTGCTGAAGGCAGAGAAGAGTGCAGGCACACAGGAAGTTTAGATTTTGAACTTTACAGCTAGTCCCTAGCCCACTCCTGTTATTGACACCTTCAGTAAATCAGCTCAGCAAATGTGGAGACTCAGGAAGAGTCACTGGAGCTCAGTGACAGATTTGCTGTTCAGGGCCTACAAATCACCCAGGGAGCCTTGTCACCTGTCTGTAGGTGCCACTCAGGGCTCTGCAGCGTGTGGTGCCTCTTGCCCTACCTGGCAGGCACAGGGAAGGTCTACTTCACCTCTCTTCTTGCTTGCCTCTCTGCTAAGGAATGGCATTCCATTCCCATGTCAGTGGCTGCCTGCAAAGGGGATCTCACAAAGTCAGGGCTCTAACACAGCTATTTAAAAACATTCAACAAGCAGTGGGTCTAATACAGCCTAGATTTCTGTGTTTTCCCTTTTGCATCTAGGATCCAGCCTCCACTGCCTTCTTTTGCTTCCTGTCCCATGTGATGTGCCCCCCACAGGAGAAACAGGACATGTTGTGACCTAAGCCCACAGTGGTCAGCCACCAGGCTGCTCTCAAAATAAGCAGGAGCAGCTTGGTTCTGGCTCTCCACAAAACTTGTGAGAACATTATAAGCACCAAGACTCTGCACCTGCAACAGATTTGGCTGAAAATGGCCAGTGTATTTCAGAGTTATTAGGAGGGACAGCCTGCATGCTCTGTTAAGCCTTGTTTCCTCAGGAATCCAGGCTAAAATATTGCTCAGCCCTCTCAAGGCAGTTATGCCCAAGTGCACACACTACTTTAAATCAGGAAGCATGAAAGCAAATTAAGATTTTAAATCACCATAGGTCAATTACCAAGTGGCCACTGCAACCTGTTATCTTTGCTGTACTACTGTGCAGGTCTGAACATCTAAATCAGTGCTGCTTAACTCTGAGCTCTCAAAACTCTCAAAAATCAGTGCTGTTGAATTTCACCATCTTGTTTGCAAATTGCTGTAGGAATAATAATAATAATAACAATAATACTAACAATAATAATACTAATAAATCTTTGTGAGAAAGGTTCAAGCATTCTTGTAACTCTTAACCATCCTTAATCATCCAAGCAGCAGATCCAACCTGACTTGTTCTTTTTGTCAATATTATGGGCTCCCCAGAGAGAAGTCTTCTCTGGAGACTTTCAAGACCCATCTGAATGCATTCCTGTGCAACCTGCACTAGATCCTATGGTCCTGCTGTGGCAGAGGGGTTGGACTAATGATCTCTGGAGGTCCCTTCCAACCCCTAACATCCTGTGAGCCTGTGAAATACTCACTAAGTTGCTTCAGTTCTTAGGAGGCTCTGTTTGAACTCGTCCAGCAGCTGTAATTCAGAATGTCTTAAAAATATCTTCGTCACCTTTTGTCCCAGCTGCCAAGAGGAATTATTTCTGCCTTTCTTGGAAATAAGCTATCACTGCTCTGAACTGGTGTCCTAGCCTAACTGTGTTTAGGGTCCTGCCTCGACTACAGTTACAAGGAAGTCAGAGTAGAAGTGTGATTACTTGTAATCTGATTATGAAAGAGTTGAATTTCATAAGGCAGATGGAACCTTAAATTACTGTTTTCATAACTCCAGATAGGAGACTGTGGCTTTGGGCTGTTCTGATCTACAGTGGAACGTTGTTTCTGTAACTAGAAATGTCACAATTTATTTCCTAAAGGGAAGAATCCACCCAAAAGGAATATTAGCAGCAGTGCAATAGCTATGTTTTGGGGAGAAGATAGCACATGCTATAAAAAAGATGACCCCACAAACACAATTTCCCCATATAGACTGATAATGACTCATTTCAGTGTCAAAAACATAATTGAATTGCTCCTTGCAGCAATTAGGAGAGTTTGTCAGTGTGCAGTTACTTAATTGTGTTTTGATATTGCAAGCTCTGTAGCAAGCTGGAAGCACCATTTTCATGGTGAAATTATTTGGTCTTTGCTGCTTATATTTTCCTAAACTCCATCCTGGACCAGAATTCACAGAGATGGGAAGGAAAGTGGTAGGGTTTTCAGGGACTAGAGGTCTGAGGTTTTTCTCAGCTGCCTGAAATGGCTGAGAAACTGCTTCAGTGGCTTGTTAAACCTTTAGCAGCTCATGGATTTGAACTGTGATTGCTCCCACTCAAGGTGAGGATGGTCAACAAGAAGGTTAAACTGCTTTTGCTAATCCATTTGTTGTGTCTGAAGGGGATTAAGGACACACATGTATCTTTGCTAAAACTCCAGCCTCTTAAGAGAAGAGGAAGTGATATATCCAGCTGGGTAGAAGGTGCCACCTGAAAATGGCCTGGGCTCACCACCTGGGTCAGAGCAAATAGGATAGCTAGGAAAAGAATAGAAATATTGTTTTTTGTGCATCCCTAACAGCCAAATGGATAGGCACCCTCAAGTGTTAACACCTCAGGTGTTAAAATAGCAAGGAGAGAATTCACCTTGGAGTTGCCTTTCCAGCTCAAGCAAATTTCTCTTTTATGATATTGTCTTATGTGCTCATCCCAAGAGAGAAAGGAAGGCAAAAAAAATTGTTTGTTTTACTGCTTAAGGGGAGTCTCAGAGGTAATCAGAGCTACTGCTGGATGTTGTGAGGTACCCAGGGAAAGCAAGCTGTGCCCAGGAACATCAGGATTCCTTGTTAAGGGGTTGTGCAGGGAAAAGCCAGCATATCTCTGCTGCTCTGGCTGCCTGCCACGTTTTGAAGTAGAAGCCAGCTCTGACTGGGCAGCTGGATCTGCTGAGGACTCTGCCAGAGACAAGGCAGCCAACTTGGGAGAGTGAGAGGTAGTCAAGCTGTCAGAAACCATCTCTTACTTGGAGCTATTATGAAGGAGATACAAATGAAGAACCAGGTCCTTTACTCTGGTCAAGACCAGCACCCTGAGCAAAGAGGCATTTCTTACCTGCCCTTCAGCCTTTGGGGTTTGATATGTGTGAGTGGATGCAGAGCTCTGATCCTGGGCACTGGTGTTTTGGGAAGGCTTTGGTTTTTCTTGTGTTTTATCTAGCATGCCTTCACTTCAGAGCTGCAAAAGCATCCTTTTATCTGAGTCCTGTCGTTAGCCAGCTGCAACAGTTACAGGCAGCAGTTATGTTAGGACAGGCAACCTGCAGTTGAGTGCATTACAAAACCATCAAATCTTTTGATTCAGCTGCTGAAGCATCCCAGAGGATGAGCTGTGCCCTCCAAACCAGTAGGTTTGGAGCTAGATCAGAGTGCCTTCAGAGTCCAGAGAGAGTTCAGATCCAGGACTGCTCTCAGACCTGAACTATTCATGGCAGGATCTAGGATATGTCTCTGAAACTTCTGCCATGAGCAAAGATGAGTCCAACCTGGTCATTTTTGCAGCCAATATCTTATCTTGAGTCATTAGTTCATTGTGTTGATCAAATACTGATTTTTCTCATAGGAGCATACATGGATAATTTTGCAAGGATTGTTTTGTTGTCTTCAATAGGAAAAATGATGCAATCTTGGTCAAAATGAAAATGCTTCCCTGGTCAGCATTGAGAAGAGGGTCTGGAGAATTGAGTGAAGCTAGGAATTTCTAATGTCTGGCAGCTTCATGACGGTAGCCTAGCAGGAGTTAACTGCCATGCTGCTTTGCACTTGGACACTCTTTAGCTCAGTTTGAGAGAGTGTGGGAACAGTTGCAAATGCCACCAGGGAGAGACTGTTTTCAGGAGTGGTGTGGAGTGCTAGGAAGCAGGTGAGCCCATAAAATAGCTCTAAGTAAAAAAAGGTATCCTCTCCTGTGCACTAGGTGAAGAGAAAAGGAAGATAGTGGAGCTGGGACATAACAGAAGACAAATGGGAATGTCTGAAGAATGTCTTTTGGGGAACTTCAGAGGGGTCATGTGTTTTGGGGAAGTTAGAATCATAGAATCAGTCAGAGTTGGAGGAGATCACAAGGATCATCTAGTTCCACCCCCCCTGCCATGGGCAGGGACACCCCACACTAGATCAGGCTTGCTAGAGCCTCCCCCACCTGGCCTCAACCACCTCCCTAGGCAACCCATTCCAGGGTCTCACCACTCTCATGGTGAAGAACTTCTTCCTCACATCCAGTCTGAATCCACCCACTTCCAGCTTTGTTCCATTCCCCCTAGTCCCCTTCAGAGGGGTCCTGTGTTTTGGGGAACTTCAGAGGGGTCCTGTGTTTTGGGGAACTTAGGAGGGGTCATGTCTTTTGGGGAACTTAGGAGGGGTCATGTCTTTTGGGGATCTTAGGAGGGGTCATGTCTTTTGTGGAACTTCAGAAGGGTGATGTCTTTTAGGGAACTTCAGAGGTGCTGTTTAAAACCACAGCAGCTGCCTTGCCACCATGCCAGGACTCCTAGTGGTGGCTGCAGCCAAAGGCTGGCACGCTGCAGGGATCTGGGTTCACCAGGGTTGTGGGATGTCAGAGAGCACATCAGGTGCTCCCACATGCATGCACAGACTGACTGGCATGCTCCTCAGGGAGGTTTGTGTTGCAGGCCATCCTGTGTGCCACGCTTCAGCCGGGGCTGTTGGTGCCTGTTGGGAGGTGCCATGGGCTGCGCTTCTTCTCTGGATGTGTAAATCCAATTCTGAAGGAGTCACTATCCAAAGGCATTTCCTCATCACCAAAGGGACCAATGAACCACTCAGGTTTTCTGTAAATTGAGGGGGGTTAAAAAAAAAAAGGCATCCTTGAAGAGAAAAGGTGTTTCCCATAAAAGTGTTTTGTTTGCCTCACTGTGTGGTGTACAGCTTAATAACACCTGGCATGTGAGCAGGGGAAGCAGCTGAGCACTTTTCTCTCCTTCCTGATCTGAATGAAAAGAAAAAGGAAAGAAAAGTAAAAGAAATAAATAATTATAATAAAACATAAATTAAAAAAAATCATTAAAAAAAGAAAATTAAAAGAAAAAGAAGAAGAAAAAAACCCTAAACCCCCCAAACGTTTTGGGGTATTTCCTCTCTCATTTGTGAAAAACCAACAACCAAACCCCCAAAACACCAATGTGATTTATTTTGGCAAAAGTACCATTTCACCCTTTGGGAATGAAAATCTGAGATGGCTTGGTTTTGAAGTGGTAAAATAAGTCCAGCTGGCATTTGGTGAATTTCCTTTAGCTGCAGCTATTCCTGTCACAACCCTGAAGAGCCTCTGCTCCTGCATCAGTGGAAGCTGGGAGCAGGGTTAGAAATAATCTATTTACCTTCACAAAATTACTTACTCCAAATTCACCTGATCTAATTCTAGGTCTTTGTATCTTTTGGCTCTGTTTCTCAGGGCAGCTATGCTTATTGGAGGAGAAAAAAAAATATATATTGTAGTCCTGCTTCAAAGGGGCTTTGTTTCAGACAAAGCCCTGAAAAAAAAGCAAGTTCATGTTTTCCTTCAGGAAGTTGATGGTCATTTTTCAATGACAGTGAACCACATGCTGGGATGTTCCCAGAGTTAGTCATTGTCACCATGGGGAAACTGAGGCACGGATGGGCTTCCCCTCCCCAGAGTTTGGTGGCAGAGGGGGCAATGCAGCCTGGTTCCCTTTGGCACAGTTCCCTGTCTGCTAGACCCTTCTGCAGTTTCTAGAGACCAGCTATTACCTTTGACATGTGCTGTTAAGGAAAGAGGGAGCACAGGGTTTAAAATCTGTGGACACAGCTCTAAAATTGGCAATCAGCCCAAGAAGAAGAAAAAAAGGGAAGCAGGAATGGCAGCTGAGCAAGGTTCAGCAGGTCTGACCTGTGTCTCTGAGTCCTTCCCATAGCTTCCTGGTCCTTGCCCATGTGCATGGGTTTGGGCAGGTAGTCTCTGTTACAGTGGTGAGATGCTAATTCCTTAAGCATTGCTGCATCCCTGGTGGCATGGGTTAATTGAATGGACAGATTTCATTAAACAAAGCCTTTGCCATCTGTTCCATCCCAATTCTAAATGCAGAAAATAACACATTTCTCAATTACAATGGTGAGGAGGAGTGGGGGGAAGATATGAGTGGTATAAAATCCTGTAGTTTTTCTGTAAGACAGCCTCACAGCTGGGAATTTTAGTTCTCTTCTTGAGCCCAGTCTCCCAGACCACTCATTTCCCTCCTTGAAACAGCAATTTAACTGGGCTAAGAGATGTGAACTTGTGCAGAGAGGTGTCCCTTGGTGACAGCACAGGGATGGGAGGGCTGTTTGCTTGTGCCTGGGATTAAGGCAATGGGAGAAGAGCTCCCCATGAGCTGTTATAGTGTTTTACCTTCCTAGTGATGGAAATCCCACATTGATGCTGTGTTGAATCCCCAACTCAGCATCTACAGACTGAAATGAAGTACCAAATGAAAGACCTTCTTTTATAGCAAATAACTGTGATACAGAGACAAGCAAAAGTTGTCCTTTGAAATTAAGGAGCCCTTGGTGTAAAAATCACTATTTCTGATCATGTCCTGCATGTCTGGTTAAGAATGTGTTTAGTTACTGCTCCATCTACTTGCTTAGAATGTTTGGAATCCTCAGCTATCAGGTGGGAAAGGCAAAAAGAGGAAGCAGAAACAAATGCCTGATGTTGTCCTAGGAGATGGTTTCCAAAGCAGAAGGCAGATTTGTTCTGACCTTTAGGAGGCAGAGATGATTTGTTTTGTTGCTGTGCTGTGGGTTTTTATGTTCCCATTAATCATTTTCATTCAAATGAAACCTGCAAGGGTGCAATGTGCAGAACTCATTTCATCAAGCTGGTGTGTGTGTGTGTTTGTGTGCCTTGGAAAAAAAAAATAGCACAGACAGTTTGGTTAAATTATTAGTCCTGGATTTCTCAAATTTACTGTCACCCTCAGGTAAAATTGCTGCTGCAACTAAATAAAACCTCTGGAAATGAATTCTAGCTCCTGACAGCCCTTAAGCCCTTGAGGCAGTTAAATTCTGGATTTAGTGGCAGGATTATTCCTTCAGAGCAGCAGTTAACCGTGTCTTTAAGCAGAGCTGCCTGTAACAGTCAGTCTTGATTCCACAGCATTTCTACGATGCCTCCTTTTGCTGTGCACTTCTAATGTAAGTCCTGGGATCAAGCATCCCACACTGCTTACAAGACCCACTTGAAAGCTGCAGCCTGAATCACTTTGCATCTGGCTCCTGCTGCACTCTGTATGTATCCCACCTCATTTCCCAACTAGAGCCTTCTCGGCAGAAATTTCGGGGCACTTCTCTGTTTGTTTGCTGCTGGTGTTGCTTTCCTAATGGCGGTAGCACTGCAGGGGGCCTCATTTTGCTCTTACTGCTTCTTAATGGTTTCAAACTATCCTTATTGCTGAAGCCAGCTTGCCCATCTGCACTGGTCCAGCAGATGCTAATGGGGCCTTGCATGGCTCAGCTGACATGGCTGCAGCTGTGGCCACAGAGCCAAGAGTGTACTGGGAATGGCAGGAGGAGCTGAAGGGGCTGGTGAGCCAGGTCTTGATCACAGATATTAGCAAAGAGAGAAATGCTGGAGCAGGAGAGTGAAACAAGCCAAGGAAGCTGTGCAAGCCAGGAGCTGGTGATTTGTCCTTTTCTTTATTCATGCTAATGCTGCAGCAACAGCCAGAACTATACCCTCTGCCTCTTCTTTTGAGACTTGCATCTTGGGCTACTGTCCTTTTGCAAAGACAGTGTCAGCATTTCATCTGCCATTGCAGCAGAAAGGAGGGAGCACACCCTGGGTTGCAGTGCCTGAGGCAGGCTGTTGTGTCTGGGGAAGAAGATCTAAGCTTGGGACAGTACAGCTAGCCTTGAGGTACTGTGCTGATTTACCACTGCAGATAAATATGTCATTGGACAAGTGGTGGGAAAACTTATTGGTGATATCTAAGGTCTTGGCAAGCAATTCTGGGATCTGATGTTTAGCAGAAGGTCGTTAGTAGAAAGGCAGAAGACAAACATCACCATGCTCTTTATTTTGTAGTGTCTTTAAAGAAGACCTTAACTCCACCATAGTCTTAGTTCTTATCAAATACCTTGTGTGAATGCTGGTGAATTAATGAACACTTGAACTCTACGAGAGATTCTGGCCAGCCTCTGCTGATTCCTCCTGCAGACATGGCTAGTCGTGATGTCTGAGCAGTTTGAGTATTCAAAGGTCAGGATGATCCCTTTTCTGCTCTCACATCCCAGATTTTACAAATGTGAAGATCCCATCAAGCTTCAGAAGAAGGAAAAACAAGTCTGACTCTATCCAGAGCCCGTTGCATCAGTAAAGAGCCCAAACAGATTTTTCTCACTTGCTATTTGTGCCCAGCTCTTGATCAGTGCAGCTGCAAGACATTTATAAACAGACCTAAAATACATCTGTGCTAATTGCTGACAACTTTCCTGGAGTACCAAATCCTGAAGCAAACCACAGTGGTGATGGTCTCCAAGCTTCTTAGAAGATGCCTGTTTCTCAGCTCCCAGGCAAACTTTTTCAGGAGAATCCATAATTCAGATATGTAGCAGTGAAACACTGAATTACTAAACCCTGTGGGGCTTTTGCTAGCTTCCAGCTTGTCCCTCACCCAGGTTCCCAGAGCAGATGGTGCAGAGGCAGGCAGCGTAGAGGATCTGGTTGGGTGAAGGATGGGTCCAGCCCTTGTCCAGCTAGAGTTATGAGCATGGGCTTTGCAGCAGCTCCAGTGACACTGCCAGCTCAGTGGGCAGCTGCAGATGGAGATGGCAGTATCCTTCCAACCAGCACTGGGTGGAGGCAGTGGCACAAGCAGAGACAGGTAATGCCAGAGATGAGCAGTGGACTGCACCACTGTCTGTGCTCTGTGTGCCTTGGTGCTGTGGAAGGGCTGCAGGAGAATCATCCAGGATTCAGTGCAATGTCCATGCTCATTATGCCTGGGGATCTTCTGCTGAGTAACACCACAGCACTGAGTTCATGCACACAGATGTCTCTAGCCCTCACTCCACTGAGCTGCGTAATGGAGAGCTGACTGTTTGTGACAATTTAGGGCAGTGCTCTGGCTGGAAGGTCAGCATAAATTAGATGGCATGATGAGAATAGTGAGGGCATAACTGATGAGCTTAGCATTTTCTAGCTAGGAGTAAACAAATTCCCGAAGAGCACAAATTTACAACGAGCGAGAAGCATTCAGCCTTCTCCTCAGCATATCCACAGAGGACACCACCCCTGGTGTATCCACTGACAGGCACTAACACAGTATTAGAGGTCAGCCAAAAGAGCTTTTACATGCTTTATGCACAGAGCTGTGCTCAGGTAGTCTCTGCTTTCAGGTAGGGTTTAGGGTAAGATGTTTGCCTAACTTAGGAGAAGGTGCATCCTGCTGTGGAAGGTGTATAGACTATGTGCTTGTTGAGAAATGGGGCCCTGTTAATGCCCAGTGGCCTCACAAAGCCATAACAATCTTATTAACTGTGGGCACTTCAGTCCTGTCCCATGCCTGGCACTGAGCACATCCACCTTCCGGATCTGGACAATGCTTCTGAGTGCCACTGTTGAACCAAATTGTTTCCTGGGACTCAAATTTTTATGCACAGACCTTAGAGCAGCTTCTATGGAGAACACATAGCAGGATGCAAAGACAATCTGTCACAGCATCAAGCTATGTTACCCAAGAGGAGGAAGGGGAAGGAAGCCCTGGCAACGTAGGACTTTCATGGTGGTTGGATGAGAGCTGGGCACAGCTGGCATTGTGCTCTGGGATGGGTTTAGAGTTTGCTGCTGTAGATCTGGGCAGTGATTATGTTGTATAGCTGAGAGTAATGACTAATTAATCTGTTGAGTGATGGAGAGATGGAGCAAACCTGCCCCTCCTGGGCCCACTTCTAGCCACAAGCAGCATAAGCCAGGGCTTTCTGCAAATGTAAAAATGGTATAAACAGTTACTGTGCCACCAAATCCCTGCTCAGGACTGAAAAGCTGAGCTTTCCCCTCTTCTCTTGGAGAGGTTCAACAGAGAAAGGGGATACCCTTTCCCCTCCCATTTACCTTCACCTCTTCCTGGGCTTAAAATCAGATAGCTGCTACAGAATCAGTGAAGAAAAAGTAGTTCCTCTGGTTGTATTCCTTTCCCAGGGAAGTAAAGCATGTGCAGGCACATGTATGTGCACACATATGTGCACACACACACACAAAGGATGCATTTTAATTACCCTCATAAGTGATCTTGCATCTGGGCATGACTGTGAGCCAGGAGCAATGCATTCATTTGCTCACCATTGCTTTATGCCTTTTGACCTCAATTTGAGTCCCCTCCCAGCTGGATGATTGCATCTGCCAAGGCTGCTGTGCCTTAATCTGCTGGGACCAAAAGTCTGATGCCATCCGCCCCTGCCCGGAGCCTCCTGTACCTGATGTTCCCCCAGTGCCTCCGTCATTGCCACTACCCTCCCATGTTTCATGCAGTCAGCCTCCGTTTGCCCTGATGATTTCAAGCAGGGGATGAGCATGCATGGCACTGTCCCCTGCCCCTGATGGTGCAGCAGAGCTGGGGTTCTTAGCTCCTGGGGGACAGATTGGCTGCTGGCACCAGTGTGGAAGGCAGGAAGGCTGTGCAGAGAATTGAGAAGGACCTCATTAATTCCATCACCATCATTTCCCTGGCACATGGTGTGGCTGATGAGCTTGTCAGCCATTAGATGACAGCAAGACAGAGGGTCAGTTATTGCTAACAGTGGTCAAGGACCTTGATCTAAGTACCATGACTGTGCTATTATAGAGGGGCTCTGACTCAGCCTCTTCCTTTGCACAGCTTTACTGCAAAACTTTTCCATCCTGGAGCTCATCTGCTACAGATCTTCCCAGCCTAATCTGCAAAATGATTCTCCTCTTTCAGTGAGTGTCATTTCAGCAGTTAGTTACAGTCTGGGGCTTTGCAGGCTGTTATTCTTTAGGTGGAAGAGGATGGAAAGTGATTGGGGGTGGGGGTGCTGTTTGTGAAGTGTGGGCAAAGGGTTAGCTCCTGAACCCTGTTTCTAAAGGCTGTCTACTAATTTTCTTTCTTTAATGAACAGTTCCTAGCAAGTTCTCCTAGTACCTGAAAGTAAGTGAAGACTCTAGAACTGTATTAAGGAGTTCCTGAGCCTGGGTTTACAGATGCATGTTGCAGTGGGGGGTGATTGTGCTGGTACTCCAGCAGCATCTCCTTATCCTTTGCTTGTGATATCCACGCTAATAACTGTGAAATCAACCTCTGCCCTCAGTGTCTGGTCCCTTCAGCCTTGCCTAAGCTCAATGCTTTTCTGCACTTGCTCTTCCTTTGCCTCCCTCTTGCTTTGCTCTCCTGTCTGTCTCTTTAGAGTAGGGCTATGGGTAGCACCTCAGCCTTGGTGATAGGGAGGAAGAACAGACGGGTGTTGTGCCCTAGCACTCTTCAAAGCTTCTTTTCATTCTTGGCTGATAGGAGTTAGAAGGCTCTAAATTGGAGCGTGTCCCCACCTGAGAGGAAGACAGTACCCACCCTAAGAAGAGACTCTTCAAAGTTCCATGCAGCTTTCCAAGTGACCACAATTTATCCTTTCTGCAGCCTGGTGCCGCAACGAGGATCCTTGCAGCATCCTCACTCCTTTCCCATAGCTCTCGCTGCAAAGCCCCAGCAGCGATGCCTTTCTCAGGCTAGACGGACCCTGTCATTTTCCTGGCATATTCCAAGCAGTGCATCAACGCCAGCCTTACCAGACTGCATTAGAACAAAAGCACAGCAGCTCTTCTCGCTTCCTTGTTATTTATCTATTTCGAGGCGAGTGGCCGGGAGCCCGATGGTATTCGGCTTCCTCCTCGGGGTGGGGGGCAGGGTTAGCAGAAGGTCTGCTCAGATGGTGCATCAGGCAGATGGCTGGAGGTAACCCCCAGGGCAATGCTGACTAAAGAATGCAAACGGTGCTGCGACGTGGCCAAGCTGAGGTCTGCATGGGAAAGCAGAGAGCAGCACTGACCCAGCTGCAGTGCAGCCCCCGGCAGATTGCTGCCTCGCTAGCGGCTTGGTCTGCAGTGGCAATGGAGGGTGATGCAGGAACCATCTGGCCAACACTGCTGCCCTCCTTGGCAGGAGGAGGTCTGGGGACAGTGGCTGGGGCTGCTGGTAGACCATGAGCTGTCACTCTGCGTGGCTTGGCCAGGAAAGGCCATGGATATGTCGATGCTGGGAAGGGAGCAAATCACAACAAGGATGCAAGTTGGGTGGTGGTTCCCTCTGGAAGATGGGGGTTGGAGGTGGCTGTATTGTAGTGAAAACTATCTGGAACTGAGAGTTGGGTGATTTTTTTTCCTCTCTAGCTGATTTGTGACTAGTACAGTTGCTTTTATGGAGTTAAATTCCTCAGCTTGAATGTTACCTAACATGCGACAGTACAGCTGGGACCACAGTCTAGCACTTGTTCCACTTATTAATTTTGTCTTTTGTTTCATAAGAAACCAGAGTGTAAAAACACAGCACCAGCAAACCTAAATACAGCAGGACTGCAGTAAACACAACAAACAGTTGCTTATTTTCTCGGCCCTGTAACACTGCATCTGTTTGAAGTACGTTTTCCAGTGAAAAGATGGCTCTGCATGATGCATAAAAAGTCTCTTTTCCATCTGTATACCTGGCCAGCAAATGCTGAGAGCTAGAATTTGAACTGAGTGGGAGCTCACTTGCTTTTATCCCTCATTTGTTATTTTAAAGGCTCTATTTTCTTTTCTTTGTTTTATTTTTCTCCTTTCCCTTTTTATTTTGTCCTTTTCCTCTTCCTTTTTCTTTTTCCTCTTCCTTTTTCTTTTTCCTCTTCTTTTTCTTTTTCCTTTTCTTTTTCTTTTTCCTCTTCTTTTTCTTTTTCCTCTTTTTCTTTTTCCTCTTCCTTTTTCTTTTTCCTCTTCCTTTCTCCTCTTCCTTTTTCTTTCTCCTCTTCCTTTTTCTTTCTCCTCTTCCTCTTCCTTTTTCTTTCTCCTCTTCCTTTTTCTTTCTCCTCTTCCTTTTTCTTTCTCCTCTTCCTTTTTCTTTCTCCTCTTCCTTTTTCTTTCTCCTCTTCCTTTTTCTTTCTCCTCTTCCTTTTTCTTTTTCTCTTTCTCTTTCTTTTCCTTTTTCTCTTCCTTTTCCTTTTTCTCTTCCTTTTCCTTTTTCTCTTCCTTTTCCTTTTCTCTTCCTTTTCCTTTTTCTCTTCCTTTCCCTTTTTCTCTTCCTTTTCCTTTTTCTCTTCCGTTCTCTTTTTCTCTTCCTTTCCCTTTTTCTCTTCCTTTCCCTTTTTCTCTTCCTTTCCCTTTTTCTCTTCCTTTCCCTTTTTCTCTTCCTTTCCCTTTTTCTCTTCCTTTCCCTTTTTCTCTTCCTTTCCCTTTTTCTCTTCCTTTCCCTTTTTCTCTTCCTTTCTCTTTTTCTCTTCCTTTCCCTTTTTCTCTTCCTTTCCCTTTTTCTCTTCCTTTCCCTTTTTCTCTTCCTTTCCCTTTTTCTTTTCCTTTCCCTTTTTCTCTTCCTTTCTCTTTTTCTCTTCCTTTCTCTTTTTCTCTTCCTTTCTCTTTCTCCTTTTCTCCTTTTTTTTTTATTTTTTATTTTAAAGGCCTTTTGACTGTCTGTTTGGAAAAAGAAACAGTGCAAGGGCTGGGGGAAAACCAGTGGTTGAAAATACCTAATAAGCTATAGGAAAACAGAATTTATGGGAGGAAAAAGAACTGTCCTAGGCAGTGCATTAACTCATGTCATGGCTTTTTAAAGGCAGTGTTATAGGTTAATTAGTATCTGTGCTGTCCTGGTGCCTGCCAGGTCTCATTGGGTAGGACTCCTATAAAGACAATCCTTCTATAAGTGGTTTAATACCTGTGTGTGTACAGGGAAATTTTTTTCTCTCCTCAGCAGAAAAAGTCAGATACTAAAAGGACCACAGAAAGGGAAATGCTTTGAGTGACACAAAGCCTGCAGTCTATTGAGATTCTGATTGGATGCTTAAAGGAGGTATTCTTTTATCTTGTGTTTTCCTACACATTGGCTTTCTCAACCTGCTTTAGGGCTGAATTCAGGCACTAAGAGCTGCAGAGTGTTTCCCTCTGAAAGACCTTGCTTGCACTTCTAGCTCTTCTGCATTAGAGGTAGCAGCCAGAATGGTGATGATCCACTGCCCTTTGAGCATCACTGGGTGCGTGGTGGTAAAACCAGATTAATGTTTCATGGGCCTCTGAGCCCATGCTGGCTGAGCACAGCAAATATCAAAGGTAATGCAATGTTCCTCTGTAGTATAAAGAGGGGGGGGGGGAAAGGCAGCAAAATGACCTTTTCTCTGTGAAAGTGAATGAAAATAGGAGTGTCTGTGTCTGGAATCCAAGAGGCAGAAGTGTCACTCTGAAATGACACCCATGGCTGAATCTGCTGGTGTAGAAGAGAAGGGAAGGCTGAGAAAAGCCATGATTTGTGCACCTCAGTTGTTGTGCATGTCACAAAACTTAGACTTACCCACACCTTCTCCTTCCTTTTCTCTTTGCTTCTGCTCTACTCTCCAGAACACAGAATGTGGATGGGCTATCACAGCAGAAAATACTGGTTCCAACTGGAGATTCCAGGCTGATGGTAGTCTTCACCAGGCTGTCATAGGGATCTCTGCTCTATTGCACAGGAGGACTGGTTCCCAGAGGGCTTAACAGCTTCAAAAAGCACTTTCCACATTAAAGAAGTGGGTACTGTCACCTTGAATCTCACATCGATTAGAGAATTTGTAGCAATCCATGCAGATAATTAAAGCAGTTGTGTCTGATAGCTCTGTGATGGGATTTCCATGACCAGAGGGATAAATAAGCACTGTCCAGAAGACAGCTGTGCATCCTCAGGAACCCTTTACCAACTGGGTACTTGTTGGCACCCAAAACAAATCCCAAGAGTGAGTGAGTCTGTACAGTCACCTGCCTCTCATCTTCCAGGTCTCATCTTTCCAGGGCAAGGACAAAGTTTGCCTTGCAATGTGCCAGTGTCTCTCAGGCATGCTTGCACTCTGCCTTTGCCAGGAACTGGGACATAACACCAAGCTAGGTGTGTTGGTTAAAGATGAGTCAGAGTTGGCTAGTCTGTGCAGGTGGAGAGAACATGTAATGTCTTAAAACAGAGAAAATGTTATGAGACCTTGAGTGATTGTTGATCCTGATAGACTCAGGATGGAGTAAAAAGCCTTATTGATCAGCTTGTTATCCTTGGACCAGCATAGACCCCCTCTGAAAGGAAAACAAAATGGCAATGAAATTAATTTTTTGCCTGCTGCAGTGTGCCTCATAGAAGATCTCATAGGGCAAAGAGTCCTGAAAATGCTATAGATTATGAAAAAACACTAGCAAAACCTGCTTTTTACTGTGCTTTCCCCAGGAAGGATACTTCCCAAGTTAACAGAGACCATAGCTGCATCTTTTGAATCTCGAAAAGCAAACCCCAGGCAAGAATATAGGAAATAGGGACCACTTGTTTCCTGGAGAGAAGCCCAATTGCTTCATTAAAGAAGAGTTGTCACATGCTTGTTTCTTAAATCCTGCTAAATACCTGCTTAGCAGCATTATTGACAGGCTTTTCTCATGAACATTGAGCTGTTAAGCTGCTCCTAGTTTACAGCAAGAGGTTAAAGGATTTCTCAAAGCTCCCAATGAAAGCCTTACTAACTGGATTAACTGCTAACATGGATTTAAGCTTTGAGTCAGATTAACCCCCATTGCTCAAAGAAGGTTCTTCTTGTTCATCTTTTCTTCCTTTCCCCCCACCCCCCTTCTCTTTTTCTTCCCAGCTTTTCTCTTTTTGTTTGTCAGGAATAAGGAGAAAAAAAATAAGCCTCTATGCTTGTGTCTGAGCAGGGGGACTCTGTGCTCAAGGGTCTGGGAGGAAGAAGGCTTCTGCTCCTGGGATGTGGTCTGTGAAGCAACATCAGAACTGGGCTGGCACCCTCAGATGTTACAGTTTCTGGAAGGCCATTAGAAAATGGGGGTAGCCATTATAAGAATAAGGAGAAGTAATAATTGGTCAACAGGTTTGGCTTCTGCTTCCCTTTTCTGGTCTCATCCTTAGATTTCCTGAGCATGAGAATCAGGAACTCTTCTATTAAGGACTGTAACTATTCACACAACTGGCTGGACAGTTAGTAGAGAAAGTGGGTCAAAGAGGTTAAACCAAGGTCTTAGTAGCCCCCAAAACCTGAAGTTTATCTCCTTTAGGCTGTAGTTAAATGTGTATTACTTCAGCATCTTAGGAGGACTTCAGCACCATCTGTGCTCCTGCTTTGGGCCAATTGTTTCTGCTGCTCCACTGGATTCTGAGCTGGTGCATGGATTTCCAAGCAGCCCTATAATCAAGCTATCTAAAGCCCACTGTATAGGCATTTCCCCCTCTCTTCTGGGTGGTAATGTTCACAAGCACTCTTGATCCCTGATGAAGAAGTGAATTCAGCAGCCCTGTACTCTTGATCCCTGATGAAGAAGTGAATTCAGCAGCCCTGCACTCTTGATCCCTGATGAAGAAGTGAATTCAGCAGCCCTGCACTCTTGATCCCTGATGAAGAAGTGAATTCAGCAGCCCTGTACTCTTGATCCCTGATGAAGAAGTGAATTCAGCAGCCCTGTACTCTTGATCCCTGATGAAGAAGTGAATTCAGCAGCCCTGCACTCTTGAACCCTGATGAAGAAGTGAATTCAGCAGCTCTGCTCACCTCTGTGTGAAGCCAGTCCTGGAGCTGGTCCTTCCAAGTGTAAGAGTTTGTTAGCAAATGCTAAAGGGTGGCAGGGGAAAGCAAACAGAGACATGGGCTGGAAGGAGCCAGGGCACAGCAATGTGGTTGCTCTTGCCTGACCAAACAGGCATATGAGTTGATTCCCAGCCCAGAAAAGAGATCAAGGAATTGAGCCAATGCTTTTTTCAGTTTCTCCATCATGTGTTCACTGCACAATTCAGACCTCTCAATTACCTTTCCTCCCAGTGTCTGACAAGTGATGCAATGTCCATGTGATGTTTAGCACACCAGGGGCATGGCATCGTCTGGCACAGGCAAGGAGTCCCAGCACTTGGCTGCCCCAGGGAAGTGAGTCTTGTACTGGGGCCACTCAGAGCACCCCTCAGGGTGGTGGCATCTCCCCAGGGATGAAGCTGTCTTTCTCATTTAGCTCTCTCTGCTGTGCTGGCTCAGATCTAAGTCCAGCTGGCCCAGGACCATGTTTCTAAACAGAGACTGAAATGTAAGAAACTCCTGCAGAGTGCTTGTCCCCCATTTAACATCGCCCATAAGTGTGCCCAGTGCCCGGCAGCCCTGGGTGCAGCTGGCTCTCCCAGGATCACAGCAGTCCTGTGCTTTTCAAAATGCTGTTTCCAAGCTTGCTCTCAGGTGATCCCAGTGAGTGATCTGGAAGTCAGCCTTTCTCTGAACCCCTTGGGATTTTATGTGTGTCCTGTTTTGTAGCCATCCTCCCTCTCAAATTGTTCAGACTCTGCTCCTCTAAAAGCCATCAGCAGGATTCACATGATCCTGCTTCCTCATTTTCATTGAAAAATGATCAGCTCTCCTGTGCACTTCTTAATCTCACACTCTTTGAGTCTCTCCCAGCTGCCTTTATCCCCATCTAATCCATTTTATCTGAATTGCTGGCCTCCACTTCTGGTTTACCTTTCACCTTGCTTCACCACCACCATCCCATGTCCCTTTAATCTCCTATCTCCTATTCTCCCACTCCTCTGGGAGCTGCTCCTCCTCCTCTTTCCTCCAGCCCATCAGGTTTCTCTGCTTTCCCCCTGGTCTTCCCCAAATGTCTTCCAGCTGTTCAGCATCACCCTGTTCCTTCCTCATCATTGCCAGGAGGATTCCCTCACAAATTTCCTTTACCAATTTCTTCCCACACTTCACTCCACATCCCCTAGGGCAAGCCAGGTCACTCATTTTGTGCTTCCCATCGGCAGATGCTGATTTCTTCAGGGCAATTGCTCCAGGTGTGTGACAGAGAGAATGCTGTTACCCAGAGGCAACTGTTCTCTGCAAGACCTCCCACAGAGGTCTCAGGTGGTGGCATTGTCTGTCTGCTCTCTGGCAGGTCTTGCTCTTAGCACATGTAAGGACCTTCAGAAATCTCCAAGCTTGGACAGAGCCACATTTCTCTCTCTGTAGTGCTGGTGGACTCAGATGTTCATTTGGGAGCCATCCATATCCTGCCTCCCCCTTTGGGCATCTGAACAGTTATTTGTGGAATTCCTTATGGTTTGACACTTGGCATTTTACAGCACAGGCCTGTCATATCCCTTTTATATCAGATGATAAAAATAATGTTTCCTAGCCCTACAGCTTGCAGGGAGACTGGCCAAAGAGAAGGGAAACAGGGAAAAATAAAATCTAACAAATAAAAAGGTTGGGAAGAAATGAGCTAGTTATGGGGTGTGAGGGAACGTCACTCCCTATGATGTAGTGAGGTGAAGGCAAAGGGTGATGGTTAGGTGGCTGGGGAACCTGGCAAGACACTGCCATAGCTCTCAGTTGTTTCCTTTCAGGGCATACATTCACCAGCACTGTGGCAGGCATGAGAAGAGAGTATCTGTAACCTGGATATTCCTTTTTGTTCTTAGAGACACTCCAGAGCTCTTCTGAGGTCTGTGTAAGTTGAAACAACCTTAAGCTTCTCCAGCTTGTTCTCTCTATTCCTTGAGCTGAGGGAAGCATAAACCTCTGATGCATTGACAAGACTTTGCTTCCCACTGCCTGACATTCAAAGGCTGCTCTGCTGGAAAGGTGTGGGCTCACTTTAGGTCAGAGCCCTGCCTTCAATTGCACAGTGGTCCAGAGGCCTCCTGCCCTCCTGATCTTCTTAAAGGGCAGGTTTTGAGGCCACTCCTCATAGCAAGCAGGGCATAAAAGCATTTGAGTGTGACTAAGTATTGGCCTGATGGATTTCCTAGGTCTAATCCCAGGGGCATTATCCCAACCTTGGTATTTAAGAAGAATGGTGAACTTCATTAGCAAATCAGAGGCTTCCTGGTGGTTATGTCCCCTCTCTGAGGGAGGCACCAGACAAAGCTATCACCTGTAAGAACTGAAATGGGCTGTGCCCTGCCTTTGTAGACAGCACAGGATTTTGTGTCGAGTACTTGCTCGTGTAGGCAGACACTGCATGAGGTCTCAGCCTGCTGAGCCTGATCTCTGCCTGATGTCCTAGTGGGCTGGGTATAGAACAACCTTCTGGCAGCTCTGGTAGTTAACAAAAGGAGCAGCTCTACCGAAGATGAATTCTATCCCACCAGCTAGATAGAAGCACAGCTGAGGTGACATGTCTAAGCCACTGGGATTTCTCCATACCACCTCCCACTGATGGGAGGCTCGTTGTACTCCCAAGACTCCATTATACCCATGGGAAGTAGCCTCCTAATTTCATCCTTGGAGCTGGACTGACTAGCTTGTGGGGCTAATCTCCTTGTAGTCTGCTCCCCCAAGGCGGATTTACGTGAGTGCTAAGGTCTGCCATTTGTGATCTTTCATAGTTAAGAAACGTCTGCCAGGTGTTATTGGTTTGCTTTTTGGCATGTAATGGCCAGGGCAGCAAGCACTAAGAGATGATTCTCTCTGACCATTTTCAGCAGTCACCTTGCCTGCTTCTTGCTGACACAGTTCTTATGGTAATTAATGAGCTGGCACGTTCCTAGGAGCCTTGTCAACGAATTAATCTCTGCACAGAGGGAACAGCAGAACATAGGTTCCTCTTGTTGTCTTTGGCAGACAGGGGAGATGGAGAACCTGCAGGCAGATAGGGAAGGGGCTGTGTAAGGAGTCCCTGCTCCAAGGCTGGATGAAGTGATGCATATTGCATATGTTTGTGGGGTTGGGTTTTTTTCGGTTTTTTTTTGTTTTGTTTTTTTTTATATACATCTATTTTTATCCTCTTGAGCTTTTATGTGTCTGATTACAGTTTCTGAGGTGCTGCTTTGCCTGGTGAGGGAGTGCAGTTCATTATTAAGTTGGTGCTACAGGAGCTGAGAATATCATCAGCTCCATCAGTTCTGTGAAGGCATCTATGTGGATGCATTTTGTCCAAGTAAGCGAAGAAAGGTGAGATCTGGAAGGGTGATCAACCCAGGGAGCTTGTTCTTGATAAATTGTATTTCATGTTTGATCACACTCTGGTTCAGAGGCTGGCAGTGAAACAATGAGGAAAAACTACCTCCCTGTAGGGCTCCAGACATCTGCTTTATCACCACTGGAGGAAAAGTGTCTACAAAGGCAGTGAAGGAACATTCTCTCCCTCCTTCCAAGCTCAGCAGGTTGTAGGGAGCCCTGTGGCCTTGCACTGCCATCCTCCTCTTCTGTCTCTCACACTCAGAGACACAGTAAGCTTGAAAGAGCCTCTCCAGGCAGCTCCTGACTAACTCTCTCCAAGGACCACACTTCACAGCTGACCCTCTGCTGCTCCCACTCTGCAACTTTTTTAAAACATTGGTCAAAGCCTACAGCAGTTACCACTAAGGAGTGGGGAAAGATGAAATGAGTGGCAGTCTCTGAAGTTGTCTTCGGTGTGAGTAAAGCAGAAAACATAAATGTGAAGAATTTGTGGCTAGAAATACAGTGGTCTGCCTTGAGACTTTATTGGGGTCTGAATCTCTCATGCCTTCCTTGAGCCACCTCCTGGTAAGTGCATCAGTGGATTGTTATAGATCCTGTTAAACGTTCAAGAGTCTCTCCTGCTGCAGTCTGACTCTCCTAAAGGAGGAGGTTTTGCACTTGTGCAGTAGAGGTGGAAATGAGTTGATAATGTGGGTCAGGGCAAGCCCAGGATTTGAAACTACTTTGTAGCCAGTTGTTTTTCAACCCAGCAACTGAAAAACTGTCTGTGGTTCTGGCAGAAGGATATTTAACTTTGAGGTTTAGGAGCTGTTCTTTAATTTAGACAGAGTAGCAGGCTGATAACCCAGTTATATAGTCAGTGTTGTATTAAAAGTCCCAGGGCTGCTGGTATTGATCCCAGTATTGACCTAAAGTAACTCATGCCTCTGCTAGGAAAGAAAATCATATATTTGCTTAAGGGACAAGGTGATCTACAAGAGCTAAGAAACATATTTTCTTAGAGCATCTAGGAGTGAGACATGGAATTTGTCATCTGGTTTAGTATTTACTTGCTCTTTCCTCTCCAGTTGCTAATCCCAGCCAGCCACGGAGAAAACTCTTAAGTCTACAGTGTATCTCTGCTTATTTGATTGTCCAAGAGACTGGAAAATGGTCTAACCCATGATTAAGTCCATCCACAGGTAATGAGGGGATTGACTTAGCCATTTCTTATTCTTTCCTTACCTATGATTCTGCACTGAAACCACTGACCAGGAGACAAGTTTGATTATTGCCTGCCTGTGGGATGCAGCTTCTCCCTGGACTCTGCATGTTTTGCTTTCATTGTCACCAGAGACATTTCAGTGATGAGAACAAAAGAAGGGTAGCATGACTGCTTTTTATAAAGATATATTTCCCATTTCAGTTGAAAAGGGAATTCCCCAGGCCTCTGCTTTTCTGAAATCATCCAGGTGCATCAGAGTATTTCCAAGCTCTTTTGTCATCATTTCAAGGACTGCCTGCCTGTAGGAAGAGAGGGGACAGTGCAACTGGGTGTTAACCCTTTGATGTACAGGGCTGTTTGACCCAGCTTTAACCCACTGTATCAGAAGGATTTTCACAGTGTTTCTTCAGCTTCAGTGGATTAGACTGAGCTGGATTCTGCCTCGATGTTTTAGTTTTGTTAATGTAGAATTACACTAAAATGTCAGCTGGAAGAACACAGGAATGCTGCACTTACACCTAAGGATAATATTATGGTCAGTGATGCAGCTGACACCCACATGGCCAGGCCAGCATGGATACAGCGACTGTCTTGCTCTATTGAACTGCTGAACTATGTTTGGTTCATGTAAGTGCTTGGAAACTGCAATGATAAACAGACCAGAAATTTCTATAGAGAGCTGAAACATTTCCCTACCTCTACCCATTGCAGAATCCCCAGAGGTTTATGGTGAATTGATCTCATTGGGCACCCCTAAGAAATAGGGGAGATACATCCCAATTTAATGGGTGAACCAAGTTCCCCATTAAAGGAAAGGTACTGGAATGTGTCCAGAGAAGGGCAATGAAGCAGATCAGGGGCCTGGAACACAAACCCTATGAGGAGAGGCTGAGGGAGCTGGGGGTGTTTAGCCTGGAGAAGAGGAGGCTCAGGGGAGACCTCATTGCTGTCTACAACTACCTGAAGGGAGGTTGTAGCCAGGTGGGGGTTGGTCTCTTCTCCCAGGCAACCAGCACCAGAACAAGAGGACACAGTCTGAAGTTGTGCCAGGGGATGTATAGGCTGGATGGTAGGAGGAAGTTCTTCACAGAGAGAGAGATTGCCCATTGGAATGGGTTGCCTAGGGAGGTGGTGGAGTCACTGTCCCTGGAGATGTTCAAGAGAAGACTGGATGAGGCACTTAGTGCCATGGTCTAGTTGATTGGCTAGGGCTGGGTGATAGGTTGGACTGGAGGATCTTGGAGGTCTCATCCAACCTGGCTGATTCTGTGCTTCTATCATGTCTTCACTTCTTCCTGAGAGTATTCACAGCACAGGGTATTAGCAATCTAATTTAGATGGTGGAGCTTGTCCATGGCAAGAGAGAAGCTCCCTCTGTAGTCCTGACTGTGAGTGGTGTTTGGAGAGGAAAACTATGAGCTGAGAGGATGTACAGCTATTTCAGGTTAAATTTTCCACAAATATCTGTTGTGTGGCTCTGAGTTAGCAAATCAAGCTTCATCTTCATGAGGAAACTTGCCAAAAAAACCCAAACCCCAAAAACACAAAACCCAAACCCTAAGAAACAACCAACCAAACAAAACCCAACAACAACAACAAAATCCTGAACAAACCTCTGGTATCCTTTATGCTAGAAATCACAGTGTGTGCCACATATTATCACAGTCTCACAGTGTATCAGAGGTTGGAAAGGACCTCAAGAGATCATCAGGTCCAACCCCCCTGCCAGAGCAGGAGCACCTAGGGTAGTCCAAACAGGAATGCATCCAGGTGGGTTTGGAAAGTCTCCAGGGAAGGAGACTCCACAACCCCCCTGGGCAGCCTGCTCCAGGGCTCTGTCACCCTCACTGTAAAGAAGTTTCTCCTCATGTTGAGCTGAAAGCTTCTATGTTCTAGTTTGAACCCATTGTTCATTATCTTATCACTGTGAACCACCCAAAAGAGCCTGGCCCCCTCCACTTGACACCCACCCCTCAGATATTGATAGACATTGATCAGATCCCCTCTCAGTCTTTGATAGACATTGATCAGATCTCCTCTCAGTCTTCACTTCTCCAGACTAAACAGCCCCAGGGCTCTCAGTCTCTCTTCATAGGGGAGGTGCTCAAGTCCCCTAATCCTCCTTGTGGCTCCCTGTTGGATTCTCTTCAGTAGGTTTCTGTCTCATATTAAATGTCCTAGTAAATGTCTCTGTCTCATATTAAATGTCCTGTTAAATGTCTCTGTCATATTAAATGTCCTTTTTAGGTAGCAGAAGGCTATAGCTGCTTGCTTCACTTGCACCATTCAGCGCAGAGTTCCAGTGGTTATTCTTGCTTAACCACATCAAAGTTTGTTTTGTTTTGTTTTGTTTTTAATATAGGTCTTATAAACAATTTCTCTTTTAATTGTGCAGATTGTCCCAAACTGCTTTCTCAAATGTCAGTGAAATATCAGAACTGCCAGCTATGGTGTTTCAGGTTTGTGGCCTCACCTCTGCTGTATCATCTCATCCATCTTTCTGATTTCTATTCAATAGCCATCAGCTTTGTAGCTTTTCTCCACCCAGAAAAAAATCTCTATTATCCTTGCAGTCCTTTCTGAAATTGTGTTCATTTTTCCACTGTTCCCTCTCAGGACTCTGACACAGATCTAATCACAGCACTCACCAAGGAAATTATTTGTGGTTTCTCTGGTGCAAAGCCCATTGGTATTTTCTATCTCCCAATATTTTGGCTCTGGAGCAGATGTTTAATTCACCACAGATGTTTAGAGCAGATGCATCAGAGTGTTTGATGGTGCTGAGCTTATTCAAATGACTTTTGTGTTCTCAGGTCTCTTACTCCTCACCAAATGTTACAGTGGGCTTAGATCCTCTCAGGCAAACGATCCCAAGCCCTGCCATTGTCTGAAGCCCTGCTGACCACCTCACTCATATTTGCTAATCTCTCTGAAATGCCTCAGGAGAGCTTTTAAGCTCCTCTTTAATTCCTTCTTTTGCTCTAGATTTTTCTCTCTCGTTATTCCTCCTTTTACTTCCAGAAGCTAACAGATATCTCCAGACCTTGCAGTGATCCTAAAGCTTTTATGGTTCTTTTTTTTTTTTTTTTTAAATCTTTTTTCCCCTACCTTAAATCTGACCATACAAATCCAGGCAAACTCAGTGTGGCTCTTTGTCTCCCTCAAGTGATTAGCACAAATACCAACCTCTGTGCAATTAAAACATCCTCCTGTGAATTAAATCATGAGGTGTGCTGCTCCCCTTGAAGAAGCTCATATGTTTTTTTTTCTCTTATTTCTTTGGGAACATAAATCTGCAGATTTTTTTAAAAGAGGCTGGATGCCTCACCTGAAAAAGCCAGGCTGAGAGGAGAGGGTGATGGCTTCAGGCTTTCCTTTGACACTGCTGATGTGGCTGCTCCAGACCCAACATTTTGCAAGACATCACCTCCATCTTACTGCCCATCAGGCTGAAATATTCTGTACTTGAAATTTATGCCCAGATCTGTCTATGAGCTGTGGTGGTGAGAGCAGATCTTGTTGAACTGGGCTTGGGGGAAGTAGAGATGGCTGTGCTGCTTCCAGTGCAACCCACTCTGTCTACTCTCCAGGGCTGTGTAACACTGGACAGTCACCTTGGTCTGGCAACCTCTGCCCAGAGCTTGTGCACATTGTTGCTAAAGTTCAGCCAAGGAGCTCAGAGCCAAGGCTGCTTCTAGATACCTTAAGTGAAGCTCAGGACATAGCAGAATTGTCCTTTCCTATAGCTCACTTTTTTCACTGTGTCCTTCAGGTATTTTGATGAAAAGACAATTTTCTCCAAGCCACCAAATACAGCTCACATCAGGGCAGTGGCATGTCTATAAGCAACACAGGGGACACTTGTAAAGATGGATTCCCAGCTGTCTGTCTCCATCTCAGCAGCAATGATCAGCCCAGCTCTGAATGACAGAATGCAATAAAATGGAGACAGCTCTGCCCTTGATGCATAATAAGTGAAAGACTAGTGGGAAATATCTGTGAGAAACTTTCCTACATTTGGAGTGGATGAGTGAGCACAGCCCTTTTCTGTCCTTTTCTTTTTGTGCTTTTCTCTCAGTTGCAGCAACAGCCTAGAGCTGAGCCTTTGGTGTCTTTGCCCTTCTCTTTTCTACCTCCTCCTTCTGCAACTCCTAGGATGAAAAAATAATGTGGCTTTTCTAGTGTCCTAACCCCATTCTGTCATTCCTGCTGCACCCCTGTGAAATGCATGTTATCCTATAAGAAAGCTGCTCTGAAGCCAGCATGGAAATGGTATTGGCAAAGCTGTAATGCAGGGGACAATTTATGACTGTGGCCAGGTGGACTTCTGATGGAAATCCAGACTGGGCAGTGACTGGCTGGAGAGCAGCCCTGAGGAGAGGGACTTGGGGGTGCTGATAGACAAAAATATCAACAAGAGCTGTCAATGTGCACTTGCAGCCCAGAAAGCCAACCAGAGCTTGGGCTGCATCAGGAGAAGTGTGGCCAGCAGGTCAAGGGAGGTGATTCTCCCCCTCTGCTCAGCTCTGCTGAGACCCCACCTGGAGTACTGTGTCCAGTTCTGGAGCCTCTATTACAAGAGGGCTATGGACATGCTGGAAGGTGTCCAGAGAAGGGCCACCAGGATGATCAGGGGGCTGGAGGACCTCTCCTGTAAGGAGAGACTGAAAGAGTTGGGGCTGTTCAGTCTGGAGAAGAGAAGGCTCCAAGGTGACCTTCTTGTGGCCTTCCAGTATCTGAAGGGGGCTACAAGAAAGCTGGGGAAGGACTTTTTAGGCTATCAGGTAGTGACAGGAGTAGGGGGAATGGAATAAAGCTGGAAGTGGGGAGATTCAGGCTGGACTTGAGGAAGAAGTTCTTCCCCATGAGAGTGGTGAGAGCCTGGAATGGGTTGCCCAGGGAGGTGGTTGAGGCTGGATGAGTCTCTAGGCATCCTGGTGTGACCTGTCCCTGCCTATGGCAGGTGGGGTTGGAACTGCATGATCCTTGTGCTCCCTTCCAGCCCTGACGGGTTCTATGATTCTGTGATTGTACCTAAGCTAATATTACCTTGCTGTGAGACACTGAAGTCAGCTCTATCACTTTGGGCAGGTAAATCTCTTGGCACTATTGGAGTGTGGCTACCAAAGTGCTATCTCTTTTCTTCAAAGAAAAAAAGAATGTTTACTTTTAGTTGCACTGACTGCCAGTCACTTGTCTCACAGTTGGAAAGGTCTAACCTGAGGTGAGTATGAAGAGAAAAATAGGTAGTTGAAAAGGAAAAATATTCTGTCATGATTAATTCTTAAGTACACGCATTTACAGGTCATTAATATCTGGAATGAGGCCAAATGGAGCTGACCAGTCAAGGAGAAAGTTTCTGGCTGGGTGATCTTGGATCTTATGACAACTAAGGTCAGAGAGACAAGGGAGTGTTTACCCCAGCAGGCACAAATGATTGCCCCTTCCTTCCTCCATCTTCACATCCCAGTGTGTGGTCCCAAGCAACTGCCCTCCTTGCTCACTCACTGCTGTGCCATAGCTGATGCAGTCTGAACCCTAAGTCTGTTGAGGTATGGATATACTCTTTTGAGGGTGATGCTTTGAAAAGTCACAGATTGCTTTCAGGCTCCAATTTTCTCTTCCTATTCCATCTGCAATCCCTTAAGAAGTGGATTCATCCCTCAACACAGGACTGGCCTAGACACTGCATGTCCTGACAAAGGCTTGGGATCTTAACCTTGACTTGAGCCTCACGATCCTGATGTCTGTTTCTGCTCTTTCTTTTCTCTACCTTCATCTTATTTGCTGAAGCTAGATGAAGCACAAAGTTAAAGAAGTCCCCAGATTCAAGGGATAGAAACATGGAGAGTTATGAGCTCCCTCTGCTTTGGCTGCTCCAGTGCAATTAGGTTTTATGTTCCCAGAAAGGGTTAGACCTCAGCTCCTCTCCAGTCCCCCCTTTGCATTTCCTGCTCTGTCAGTACCATGGATCACAGCCCAAATTTCACTTTGGATGGGAACTCACTCAACAGCTCTTGCTGCAGAAGGAAATTTAGAGAAGAACATGCAGATAAAGAGGAGAAGGTGTTAGGTAGGTGGTTGGACTCAATGTTCTTAGAGGTCTTTACCAACCAAAACGATTCTATGATTCTTTTAGTTGTAGCTGTGGGTAGGGTAAAAATCAGAGTGAAGAAAATGGACTCTTCTCCACCTACTGCCACCTTCCCCCACTCCAGAGCAGTGCTGCTACAAAGCAGCTGCACCCTTTATGCCTTTAATACCTTCATGTAAATAGCTTTATCATCCCTCTTAGCCAAGGTGTCAGTCAGCTGCTCAAGGCATCATTTTCTGTTTATCTTCTTCTAAGCTGCTGCTCCAGCGGAGCTGCAAAATTAACATTGTGCTCAGCAAAATGGCCTATGTAAAACAAGGGCAATTTGTACAGAAATATCCATAATCTTTCACATTAGAATTTGGCTGTTAAAATTCTGGCACCTCTCAGAGGTCACTCTAACCTAGTTAAAGTTCAGTTAAGAAAAGCTGTTATTAGGACTCACAGTTCTTTTTCCCCCCCTACAATATTGGTTCTTTCAGCTTGTGTGCTTCAGGACTCACCTTTACCTCCCCTCTCCTGCTGTCTGCCTCTCCTGATTTAAATTGCACTACTTTCTGTCATATATTATTGAACACTAAGCTTAACTACCTAGACATCATGAAAAGTAGTCAATAGTGGGGTTAAAGGTCCTGCAGTATTTCCTTTTCTGGGGTTTTGACCCTATATGAAGCACATTGAGCGAGGCTGCTTGTAGAAAAGGTGCTGAGCTGGAAGAGAACAGAACAGATGTGAATTCATTTCCCTGCTGTGACATGGGTTTCCTGAGTGTCCTTGGACATATCATTTAATTTCTCTCTTCTTTGTCTTCATTTCTCTCTAATTCTGCCTCATTCCCCTGTTGCCACTTTGCACATGACAATATTTACTTTCACCATCTAGCATATCTCAACATGTTATTTTGTCTTTTTCTCCCAGAGCAAATCATATTAACCAATGTGTACACAGCACTGTGAAGAGTAGGATTGCAGTCTTTGGACCTCAGATTTGATAACACCACACAAATAAATACAGTAAATAAATACCTCTCCTTCCAGGTCATTCACTATTGCCATAGGCTGTTTGAAACAGAATGATGCTGAGGTTAAACTTGATCTCTCTTGCCTGAGGCTTCTAATGAAGTGAAAAGGAGATGATTTCATTCCAGTAATTGTGTTGGAAGTGTATGACCTTAAATAGAGTCCTGCTGAATTTATCTGGGGGGTAAGTACACAACTATGCAAATATTTAGAGCCCCTGGCTTCCTGGTACTTCCTTGTGCAATGCTCTTTCAGGTACTGAATGGTGAAATCTGGATCAGCAGTGGTCTCTCTATAGCATTTCAGTGTGTGTGGCAGGTCCTGGCTTGTTAAAGGACATGTTTTAAGGAAACACTTGTTGGGAAAAAAAAAATAAGCACTTTGCATTTCAAGATGGAGAAGAAGTCCCCTAGCAGGCATGAGGAAACATCTCCCTTGCAAAGGAATGTAATCAGATATTTCTGGAACCCCGATGTGACCTCAGATTGGCTTTCAGGCCCTAAGCCCCAATGCAAAGTAGAAAAGTAGTTGTGCCAATGTGAGTGCACACACCAAGACTGACCCAGGGAGTGGTCAAAGAAACCTCAGGGAGTACTTCACAGGCACTTCCTCTCCTCTGGCATGCAGATAAAGCAAACCTTTTTTATCCTTCATAGGTGGCAGCATGAAGTTGCAACGAGTTCACTGTCAAGATACACTTGGCGCAGCTCTCCGTGGAGTCCACATTCCTCATCCTATAGATAAAATGGACTAAATTAAGGCTGCAGACAACAGCACCCTTGAATGGAAGGAAGTCTCTTCCCCATGCAGAAAGGAAAGTAATTATATTCAGAGGACTCCAGAGGACTCCTATCTCTACCACTGATATGAAGAAACACACCAAGGAAGATCAGTCTGACAAACAATGATATATTTATGCTGCAGTAATCCAAGGGGCACAGGCACTGGACCTTGGGAAGGTTGCCTTTCTCATTCAGAGCCCATATCTGGCAAGGGAAAGACTGTTCCCTCATGTGTAAGATTACAATGCTGCTCCAGGATATAGAAACTTCTATCCTGAAAAGTTTTATGATGCCAGAGAAGTGCATTTCAGTGGCCAGGGTGCTGTAGTTACATTCTGATTCAGCAAGGACAAACCTGTCAGAGTAGCTTTGGAGGCATCAGTAAAACTAATTCTACTACTGGAAGCTGGTCCCTTGCTTAGGCAGCATGTAAAATAAAATGGTAGAAGTTTGCTTGGTGCCTTGGTATAACACATTGTAGGTTATTCTAGACTGCCCTTGGGCTTGTTGAGAGGTTTACAAGGACTCTGCAGGTTCTCTGCAGGAGGTTTTTGTTACGGCCATCTTTGACCACTTCCTTGGGATTTTGAGCGCTCTGGGGTCTCTTTAGTAGCTTTATAAGATCAGAGAAAAATCAGGAGAAAGGACTTTAAGAGGTTTCTTTATCCACTTTTCTCCCCCTTTAGTGAGGAGCAGCTATCTATATATATCACTTCTGATGGATATTTGTTCTTTACAAAAGCCTCCAACTGTGAGACTCTACCACACTGCAGGCAATCCACTCCACTCCTCTGCTCCCCTTCCTGTTAGGAAGCTTTCCCTGATGTTTAACCCTCACATCTCTTGCTGTCACTTAAACCCATTACATTTCATGCTAGCCATCCTGGTCATGGCAAACAGATTATTTTCTTTCTTTTTTTTTTTTTTTTTTTTTTCCCAGCAGCTTTTTTACAACTGATGGCTCTTAATCTCTCTGTGTGTTTTTTTCTCTTCTCTGCCTGAACCACCAACTTCCTGGTTGCTCCCTCAAAGATCTTCAATCTTTAATGCCTCACATTCCTCTCCTCTGGAATTTATGCAATTGTTCCACTTTTTTTTTTTTTTTTTTTTTTTTTTGACTCCAACACCCAAAATTTGATGAAACTGAAGTTTCAATGATACAGGCTGAGTGACAGAAATTAATTACCTTTGATTACATCTCCTATGACACATTCCCATCCTCACCACATACTTGGACTAAGATGATTTTAACTAAGACAGAAATTAGTGGCAAATGATTTTCTTTTAGTAGCAATTTAGACTTATCTGCTATCTTTCAGATGAAGCTCTAAAGTTTGATACAGTGCAGGTTCTTCCTAGAAAATGTTAAATCTCTGGGACAGATAGTGGTCTTCATGTGACCATACTTAGATCATCTCTTTGTGGAGCGTTGCCATCTCAGTGGGTGTTGATAGCTGTTCCCAAAGAATCAGTGTTGCACTATGATTAAGTAGCCTCACAGATCCTGACTTTGGAATTAGAGTGTTTGGAGGTGTATTTGTGGTACTTTAGTCCTACCTGAGAGACTCAATGGCTGATATTCAACATGCACTTTCCAGGCAAGCAATTGGAAGCCATCTGACCACTTTTCATGCCTTTTCCTTTTGGAGGGACTTTGATGTGCTTTGAAGGAAAGCCAGGCTAGCACACTTATCTCTGCCCTGACAGAGCATAGGGACAACTTCTTCCTATTTCTGATAACACACTATTGACCAAACACAGAGGAAAAGAAAAGAGAAAAGAAAAGAAAAAAGAAAAGAAAAGGACAATGTCACTTCACCTGCCTGAAGGGCACCTATGTTGGATCCCACTCTGAGGCTGACATAAATGTGGTGGAGACATACACAGAAATTATGAGAAAGAGTGATCCAGATTGAATCACTGGAGGTAGAGGATCATACTCCATTCCATCTTCTTGGCTCTGATGAGCACATGAGACAGACACTTTCATTCTTAAAGGTGAATGATGAGTAGGGCAGAAGGTTTTTTTTTGTCATAGCTCATTGAATTCCCTTGCTTTGTGGGTTGCATTTTAATTTCCAAATTTTATCTGGATTCAGCCTTGTGGGGTTTCATTGATCTACAGAAAGAATGGGATGCTGAAAAATAGAGAGAGAGAGGCAGGAGGAAGATCAGCTTTAAAGTTGTGCCTGACCTAAAGGACGGAGCTAACATATTCCTGGTGGTTCAGGTTTTGGGTATTACAGAGTTCTCACACAGGAAAAGCTTGTTGACTTTTTTTCCTTCAGTGTACACACTGAGCATATATATTTATTTTAGGAAAAACACTTAGCCAGAAGGAAGGCAATGTGTAGTGAAAGATAAATTATGCAGATAATGTTCTATTATGCACACAGAGTTAAAAAAAAAGTACAAGGGACATGAATTTCCCCAGGGAGACACCTCTGAGAGGGGAGGTTGGGGCAACACACAAAATAAAATGCAAGAGGAAGGAAAAAAAATGAATTGGAAGTAGTCAGTTCTGGCAGATTTTGCTTGAAGGAGGCAAAGGACTGAATGAGCAAAAGATTCTACTGGAGGCGATTTCTTGCTAAGAAAGGACTTCATACTGGCTCTGTCACTTGTCAAGGTCACTACTCCAACTCCTGAGGACAGTGCTTGGACCCTGCAGGTGTTTAGGAAGCCTGGAGCAAGTGACTGGAGAGTGTGAGAAGAATCACCGTAGAAAACAAGTGGCAGCATCCCTTCCCTCCAGGCTTTCCTTTGCTCTGAGGTGGGGATCGCACTGGCTGGCTTCCTGTACTTCTGTGCTAGACAACCCATTGAGGTTTGGCAGGATCAATTCCTGCGGGTCTTGTGCAAATGTAAGATCAGACACAGCAGGCAAAGCAGCCCCTGGTCTTATCAGAGACAGGCACAAAGACACTTTGAGGGTGGAGTAATATTTGTACTTGAACAGCAGAATATGGAGCCTCAGTGGGCAGTACACTTCATGTCATCAGGAACAGCAAGAAGATGCCTCTAAAGCCTCTCTTCTTTCACCTCCAGAGCTGTAGCTCATAACAGCAGGTCTCAAAGCTGGCATTTTTAATCAGTCCCTGTTACTGCTGACACTGATGCTCAGCTTCACTGCAGCAGTCTTTCTGACATATTTGTGCTTCTTCTGCACCTTGCAATGAGATGAATTTTCTCAGGTGAATACAGTGAGAAAATAAAATAGATTGGGATTTTCCCAGCCCTTGAGATAGGTGCAAAGGTGGTAGGTTCCTCCTATGGGCCAGTGCACACAGGTTTTCTTTGGTGTGTTCAGCTTCAGACTCTCTGACCTGGCTTTTGGAATTCTTGAGGTGAGGTACTGAAGGTAGTCAATATTTCACAGGGTATGCTGCAACCACTGGCAGGAACCTAATTGGCCCTTCCCATGTGGCTGCCATCATGAGCTGCATTGCAGAGAAAAAAAATTAGAAAACAAATCCAAGTGCTGGCACCCCTGTGGCTCTACCTTCACATATGTGTTTGAGGTGACTGCTGTGCTATGCACTGACCTCCTGCAAGTAGCCATTGCAATCACTCCCATTCTTTGTGCTCACCCACAGCTTACCAGTCTTCAGGGTTTGTGTTCACACCTGCAGGTTCAGATACTTTGTTTCTTTGCCCCATTCTCTTCAAGTGTTTTTTCTCCCTCACAGCTTTCTACCAGGCATTAGTCACAACTGAAGACTGAGCTAACTTGCTGGTGTCTAACAAGGAATCATCCTGTCTAGAGACCTGGCTGATGTAATCAGAGCTCACAAATGGTATCAGACCAAAGGCCCATTCAGGCAAGTGGTTCTCTGTTTATTTTGGCTTAGATTGTTGTTGCCCTTTCTTTGTCAGGTCTTCTGCCTCCCTTGCTGCATATATCTTTGCTTCCTGTCTTTTGTTTGTTTGGTTGGTTGTTTTTTTGCATTGCTGGCTCCTTGCCCTCAGATCTAGGCTGGCATGCCTTTCACAGCATCAGCACCACAGATTTGACAGATATGGGAGAGAAGGGTCCACCATACTGCTTGTAGCTTATATGCTGTCATGCCTTGCTTTCCTTTTCTTCTGCCTCCCTTCCACACCAGCTATACCTTGGAATCCAGTTGAAAAAAACAGCTCCAGGCTTGCTTTCTGCTCACCCTCCATTTCTAGTGAAAGATACTATGAGTGGTTGCATTTGGACTCTAGTTTTTCACAGCCAATGATGGTTCCACCGTCTATGAATTTGTCTAATCCTAATAGAAGTTATTGACCTTGACTGGAAATTATTCCCTATTCCCTTTGTAACAGCTGCTCTTCTCCTGATGGATTTTGTTGGGTCTAGGTTTGATAACTTGCTTATGACAAAGGCCAGCAGTCTGTTAAAACAGTATCATCTCTATATTTAATACCTCTCTGCCCCTGGCTCTCATGTAATCTAAGTATTAAACATCATTCACAGCACCACAAAAAGCATTTACTGTTTGCAGTATTAGGATGAAAAAAAAATCATAGGAAATAATGGGTAAAGTGATAAGTACTGGACATCAGCACCTTTGGTTGGTGTATATTGATAAAGGATAAAATAACTGCTGACTCACACCCTGCTCCTGGGCCTTTCCATTCTTGACAGAGTGGCATACATAATGGTCAGTGCTCCTCTAGCACCAGTATCCTATCTGTGGACTCAGAGATTTCTTATATTTCAGCCATCATTTACCAGTGGAATGCTTCCAGGTTTTATTCTTGGCTTTTCCTTGTATTGTGTATGTGTGTGTGTGTCTCCTTCTGTCGTTTAGCAGCTACTTTAGAAAACAGCTGATGCCCCCGGGGCAAACGTTTAAACCCTGTCCTACTGTGCCAAAATTCTGCTCTATCAGCAAACCATCTTGTGTCATTGTTTAGCAAACTGCAGTTACAAAGTGCTTTGGGGTTTAAAGGGCTTCTCTCTGACCTAAGAAACAGCAAAAGCTGTGTTAGAGAGGACACAGTAAGCCTCAGTAGCTGGGGTTGCTTCACTCGAGCCAACTATTTATTTCCAACACCTTGTTATGTCATCAGAATACTTCAGCAGAGATGTTGCAGCTCCAACTTTTATCAATAGTCTTTTGAAGGGTTAATCAAAAGAGAGATACCATCAACATTATGTGCTTGAAAAATAAAGCTCTAGACAGCACTGTCCAGAGGGGGCAACAATAATTAACCAGCTCTGATTAAACAGATCATATAGATCCTTGTGCCTTACCGGTTCTCCATGATCTTCGATCAAAGCTTAGGCTGGAGACATTAATCTTTCAGCAGTGTTTGAAAATCAAAAGCCTTTCTTCAGATCATATAAAATTGATGTTCATGAAGTGCCTTTCATGCTGAAAGCACTAGGATATACTTGAGGACTTTAGCTTAAGTTCCTTCTTTAAGTTCCTTAAGTTCCTTCTTCACTCAGCCGAACTCCTTTGATAAGAAACAGTTACTACCAGAAGCCACGCTGCTCTTGTAAGACCCCACCTCGAATACCTGCATTCAGTTCTGGTGTCCCCATCATAAGAAGGACACAGAGCAAGTCCAGAGGAGGGCCACAAAGATGATCCAAGGGCTGCTATCCTCTGCTATGAGGATAGGCAGAAGAAGCTGGGGTTATTCAGCCTAGAAAAGACTCGACTCTTGGGGGGGATCTTAGAGCTGCCTTTCAGTACCTGAAGGGATGCTACAGGAAGGCTGCAGAGGGACTTTTCATAAGGGTATCTGTCAACAGGACAAGGGGGAATGGTTATAAGCTGAGGGAGAGTAGGTTTGGGTTGGATCTTAGGAAGAAGTTCTTCAGTACAAGGGTGGTGAGACTCTAGAATAGGTTGCCCAGGGAGCTTGTGGATGTCTCCTCCCTGGGGGTGTTGAAGGCCAGGTTGGATGAAGCCTGGAGCAGCTGAGGCTAGTTGTGAGGTGTGCCTGCCCATGGTGAGGAGGCTGGAATACATAATCTCTAAGGTCCTTTCCAATCAAAGCAATTCTATGATTCTATGATCACTATTCCTAAAACAATTTCTTTGATATTAGACTAACTCTGTATAAATGGTACTCTTTCAGAAGGAATAGAAGACATGGCCAATTTAGCTCTAGTGCAATGAAAAGGATGCTATGAAGTTCAAATTAATTTCAGTTGCTCATCACCAGCCAAACTGTCTGCCTTTAAAGGGGAACAATATACACTGATTTAGAAAAGCCAGTGTGTCTAAGACCAGGTAGGGTAAATAAGGGCTATTGAGAGTTGATGAAGATGTACTCCTTTGTAAAAAGGTGTTCTGGACATTTAAATTGAATGTTGATTCAATTAGAGCTTTAGGAATTCTGTGTCTGACCTCTCAGGATCATTTTTAAAGCATGTAATAAGTAGTCAGACATTCTTTCCTCTCCTACAACAAAAAGCCTGCTTTTAAAAGCCTGCTGCAGTGCACTGCTGCAGTGGTTTTAAAAGGCTGCTGCAGTGCTGCTGCAGTGCCCCAGGCTCTTCCTGCCTTTGCTTACTGTGTGTAGCTATCAGGCTAAATAAGAACAATATCCCATTCTCATTTAAGCAGTCTTTACAAGACAGGGACCAGCTGGTTGCCTTCTAAGTGTTCAGGGCATGAACCAAAGAGAGGATTTTGCAAATCAAAGCAGCTCTGCTACAGCCCGAGGAGGAGGCAATGGCAGTGTCTGATGATTGCTGTGATGAGTTACTCCTCTTTTTCCATCAAGAGGCTAGCTGCAATTCTTTAGTGGGCTGGAAGTGGAGGGTGAGGGCCAGAGCACTGTGTTATGAAACAAGAGGACACAGTGCCACCTGACTTGTTTGGTGAAGATATAGGAGGTTGTAGAAACTGCATTCATTGCCATGGAAGGTTTATTTAGATACTTTCATGGCTGTTGAAGTCAAATGCAAATAAGAAACCAAACAGGTGACTTAGGAGAAAAAAAAAAAAAGTTTTAAATCAGGGATGCTCCTCAGTGCTCTTCAAAGGAAATGTGTGGTGATGCATTCCAAAGTAGTATGGCAGCTGTAGGCGTTCCTCTGTTCATAGCTTCTGCTCTAGAAGAGATGAATGACATAAGCTGAAGCAATGTGGCAGGAGTGTGTATTGTGGTGCATCTATATGTTAAATGTCTTCTGAGCTTGCAGTCAGTATGTGAGGAATCATTGGGACTTCTCTCTGGAGTAGGCACAGAAGCACTGAAATATGTTTGTCTGCTGAGTCAAATATTTGGTCATGCTGGGGCTGGGGATATTGTTGCTTTAATTTCCTTCCCTGAATATTTTGTACTTCTGGAAAGAAAGGGAAGAAATAACTTGCTTCTTGCTTCTCTCTCTCTTTTTTTTTTTTTTTTTTTTTCTCCTTAGAACCATCTTTTCATCACCAAATTTGCAATCAGAGCCCAGTGTCTCCAGATTTCCTTTGCTAACTTAGCAAAGCAGCAAAACTGTAGCTTTCTCTTTTTTTCCTTTTTAAGAGACTTCAGTGCCTCATTGTATGTCAGGAGCATCTCTCATTAGGGTTGAAGCAACCAGGTCCCTCTGTCTGCTTTGGGTATGCACATGGCACTTCCTGAACCTCGGCTATTCTCTTTGTGCAGGTCTCCTGACAAAAAGCCAGACACAAGGAGGATCTCACTGTATTGCTTCCCATCTGCTGTCACTGAGGTCATTGTTCTGGCACAGAGCGAGACAGGAACAGCTGCAGAAACCCAGTGATGGCCCTGCTATTGCTTCCTGGAGGGATGAATGTGGAAATAAGCGTCAGGAAAAGGAAATTGGCAGCCATGCTCTCTGTCCTGGCCACTTGCTTATGGGAAAGGCTTGGCAGGTGGCTCCTGTTTCCTCCGTGGAGGACAGGAGCATTATTTGTTTAGTTTGGTTTTTTGTTTGGGGGGTTGTTTGTATTTCCCCCCCTTTCCCCCCCCTATCTTCTAAGCCTCTGCTCAGCAAAAGCTGTCATAAAATACTTCCATGCATGGTTATTGACCTCGTCCTCAGTTCAGATCTGGCCTGTATCCCCCTCCATGGTCCTGTGGAGGCTGCTAATTTTGAGGTCTGTCTTCAGAATCTACACAGGTAAACCATTTCTGCTCTTCTTGCTTGGTAGTGGAGGCTGTGCTTCACAAGCCATCCTTGGATTGTGAAGATTGGATGTGGCACTTGGAGCCATGGTTTAGCTGTCATGAGGAATTAGGTAATAGGTTGAACTTGATCTCTGACGTCTTTTTCAACCTGATTGATTCTGTGATTCTGTGACACAAGGGAGTCACCATTCCACCTGTCCCTGATGATGCCCTGTGTCCACTGTGGAGCTAAAAACCTATGCTGACATTCATACAATGCAGGGGAGTTCTGAGTGTGAGGGATAGGGATGGTCCATGACCTGAGAAACAGTATAGAGGTGTGGGAGTGAATTTGTTCTTGTATGGACTCCTTGTACAGGACACTGACTCTCTGGTAAACTTCTACTGGCAAAGTGGTCTGCAAAGAGCAGTTAAAAGCTAGCACATGAAGACAGCTGTCATGGAGAAGATGAAGGTGACTGCCCATCACCAGCTAGCAGGGCAGAAAGCTGGGGCCAAGGGGGACAGCACTTGCAGGGTGTCTGTTGGTTGCTTTTGCAAAGCTCTGCCTTCACACCTTTGCAATCCAAGTAGAGTGGAGAAATAAATCACAGTTGTCATCTTTCCCCTCTGAGCACCAGCCAAAGAGTTTAAATATAGCCATCCCACTGTATTTCCTTAGACTAAACACTCAAACACCCAAAAGAGATTGCTGGGTGCTTGTGTCACAGGAATGATTTATAAACTAATTGTACTGGGAATTTTATTCTCTGTTGTTTCTCTGGGTCAGTCAGGTGTTTTACTCCTGTAGGAACACATCCTCATCCCACCATAAAAAGTCTGAACTTGATAGACTGGGATTCACTCTGTCCATCTTGCGAAAGAACTCCAATTTGTGGGAAAACTTTGAGGATCATTCTGCCTAGGGCAAGGTCTTTAATTTTCATCCTGTGTTGTCTGTGTTTACTGCTGAGGGCATTATCAGGAGTGCAGAGTTCCTGTCTGGTAAATAATCTTCACCACCTTCTGTCTGCTCAATCAGACTTGTGTCGATACGCTCATGGTGCACATTATCTGTAAACTATTACCTACTGAGGAATCTTTGAGCCTTCAGAGCAGCTTGACAGCATCAGTCATGGGTCTGCAGTTGGGGCCATATTCTGGTGAAGAATAACAACAGGGCAAGCATGTTTAATCTTCTTCCATAACGTTTTCTATTCACTGAGTAAACTCAGCTCAGCATTTCCCAAGGCTGATGTGATTCTGGAGTAGGCACACTGGGTTCCTCTTGCAGCTGCTTGTCTGCTCTGTCCTTGAGCACCCACAACTCCAGCACCACTCTGAATGAGGCACATTAGCTTTTAGAGCAAACCCTGTTACCCCCTACAGTGGTGCAAACCCATGGTTATTCTAAAGCCCTTAGCCGAGTCATTTTTTTATTGGCAAGCTAATTAAGGAGTGCAAATGAGGAAATGCAAGAGGAATCAGTTTTATGATTCCCCCCCTGAAGTCTTACACCATGTCAGCATTGCAGAGTGCTCAGTGCATTTTCATTCTCTTGTAAGTATGGACTTTTCCACTCCTGTGTGTTAGTTATGTCAATATAAGCCAGAAAGGGAATCCAGCCCAAGGGTTTTGTATCATCCTTGAACCTTCTCCTCCTCCTTTTTTTTTTTTTTTCTTTTTGCAAATTAGAATAACAATGCCATAGTCTTGAATAATGTTATCTTTTTTTCTACTCCTGTAAGCCACAGTCATCTCCTCTAGCCATAGGGGTATTGAAGCTAAAAGAGAAACAAAATCCAATCCCAGCCACATTTCTGCAGTGGTGATGTAAAACCCCAGGCAGATGGTTTTGTTATTCTCATGCCCAGCTTTTTTTCCTGCATGTGGCTCTTAGCATGATGGAGCTGTTTGTACTGAAGTGGTGCAGGTTCTTCCTCAGAATGCCTGACTCTTCTTGCTGCTTCCCTTCCCACACTTCAGTTATCTAACAGACAAATGCAGCAAGCACTACGATAATTAGGGCATCGTGTGGTATTCACAAACTATTTGCAGAGCAACTCCAGCATTGCTGAAATGGATAATTAGTCTGAAAGTATAAACCAAAAAACGCTGCTGGTGTGAGCTGAAGGTGATTGAAGTGTGCTCACACATCAGGTAAACACTGTGTGTACAAGCTGGACTTAGGGAACCTTTTTTTTTGCTTCATTCTCATTCTAGATGAAGCATCAGCACAGGTTGAAAGGGGGCCTGCAGAAGAGGAGGCTTAGAGGGGACCTTGTCACTCTCTACAACTACTTAAAAGGAAGTTGTAGTCAGGTGGGGGTCAGGCTCTTCTCACAGGCAACCAGTGACAGGACAAGAGGACATGGCATGGAGCTGTGCCAGGGGAGGTTTAGGTTGGATATTAGGAAGCAATTCCTCACAGAAAGGCTGACTGGGCACTGGGATGGACTGCCCAGGGAGATGGTGGAGTTGCCATCACTGGAGGTCTTTAAGAAAAGATTGAATGTGGCACTTGGTGATGTGGTTTAGCTGATGGGGTGTTAGGTCATTGGCTGGACTTGATGAGCTCAGAGGTCTTTTCCAGCCTCATTAATTCTGTGATCCTGTGAACGACCTTCATGGCCTATTTCTCTGAGAATGACCTTTATTATTTTTGACTCTCTTCAGCTGGGTGAGAAGTTCTCCAATATTTGCCTATTATTGTAGTGCCATTTATTAGTTGCAATGAGCATTTAGTGTTTTCAATTCTTTTCTGCCTCATTGAAAGCACAACAGCTATTGGGGTCATGAAGGAATTCTTAGTCAACCCACTAAATAATAGAAAGAAGCAGAGAGCATGTATAAACCATGAGATGTTGCTGGCCTGGCTGTCAGCTGGGAATGTGAGCAAATCATAGCCACTAGCCATCACAGTCATGCTAACAAAAGCTTTGAGGCACATGCAAAAAAATGCAGTCTCTCAAATGCTCCTGAGTTCTGTCTCTGGAGAAATACTACAGCTGGGCTTGGAGAAGAGTCTTCTGATGATGTAAGTTGCATGTCCTTTATGGATGGTTGCTCATACATGCAGAATTTCAAGTTTAGTGTGGTAAAAGCTGCTTGGTATCCTCTCCCTGATTTATTTTTTTTTTCTCCTTTGAAATGAAATACTTTAGCTGCTTGAATGGAAAATTGTTTTCAGACTAAATAGTTGGCTTTGTATGTTCACTAAACCTGTTTTAATGATGTGGAATAGGCAGGGTGGGTGCCACAGAAAGAAATAACAGGCAAGGTTAGTGGGTGACTTTCCAGGATGACAGCTTCTCCACAAGAAGCTCCAGGACACTTCTCTTTGTTTTTACAGATGCAGAGCAACCAACTTCTCCCTCCCCTCATCCCTCCCCCCCCTCCGCTTTTTTTTTTTCCTGAGGACAAATCACTTCCAAGCACATCTGGTTGAGCATGAAGAATGAGAATATGAATACAGACAATTATGATGGAGTAGAGGCCTTATAAAAATTTATACCCAAACTTACCCCCTGGTAACTCATTCATCTGCAAGTCTTGACAGGATGCATATGAAATAGTGGGACAACAAAAGCTGTTGTTATGCTGAAAGATGTTAAGAGCTGGCCTTAGGGTGAGCTGGGTTTCCAAGACAATCACAGAAAACCTTAGGCTCAAGGAGAATGAACAGTTTAACCTTCATTTTGTAAAACAGAAGTGGGGGTTGTCTAAAGGTATAGCTTTTACAGGATCTTATTTTTATGGAAAGCCCTTCATGGGGCCAGCAGGATGTCTGAAGTGCTGGTTACAGGTATGGACATAATCATAGAATCATAGAATTGTTAGGGTTGGAAGGGACCTCAAGGATCATCCAGATGAAGAGAGACTGAGATCCCTGGGACTGTTTAGTCTGGAGAAGAGAAGACTGAGAGGGGATCTGATCAATGTCTATCAATAGCTGAGGGGTGGGTGTCAGGAGGAGGGGGCCAGGCTCTTTTGGGTGGTTCACAGTGATACGACAAGGAACAATGGGTTCAAACTTGAACATAGAAGATTTCACCTCAACATGAGGAGAAACTTCTCTACAGTGAGGGTGACAGAGCACTGGAACAGGCTGCCCAGGGGGGTTGTGGAGTCTCCTTCTCTGGAGACTTTCCAAACCCACCTGGATGCATTCCTGTTTGGGGACTACTCTAAGTGTCCTGCTCTGGCAAGGGGGTTGGATCTGATGATCTCTTGAGGTCCCTTCCAATCTCTGATATACTGTGAGACTGTGAACTTGGTTCTGTCTGAAAGTAGTGTCCTTTCCAAGGTGATGCTTTTGAGAAGACTCAGGAATAAACTGGAATGGATCCACTCCTGTGTACAGGTGAACGTATAAGGATGTTTTGAGTGTGTTCCACCTAGGATAAATGTAACTGTCTAAAAGTTGGTATCTAGTTTAAACAAGAGTTTAGATTTGCTCTGTAGTTAGTAGGAAGAGGATTGCACTCTTGGACAGTCATTTTAGACTCAGATAAATGGTCCTTGAGGGGTGTTTCTTTCTCCAGTGATTATACAACAGGAACTAAGCTACCTTGCAGGCAAACTGCCTAAGCTGAGATGGGAACAATCCCATCCAGAGCTCAGCAGCACTGACAGAAAGTTTGCTCCATGTGCCCCTGTATGTTAGAGGTTAAAAAAACCTTTCCATATTCTACACCACAGCTGTAAACCACAAACCCTTCAACTAGGAGGAAGAAAGCAAGGATGTCCTGAGGGAAAATGCACAGAGGATCCTAGGAAGTGCTTATTTGCACCTCAGTTTGGATGTGACTAGTGGCAAAAAGCTCTAGGACGATTGTAGCAGAAAGTGCAGAAGGAAGGACGAGGGGGTAGGTTGTGTAGAGCCCACTGAGGAGAGACTGATGTGTATGAAGAGGCTGCAGAATTCAAGAATATCCTGAAAATGACAGTAGTGAGATTGATCTCACCTCACTTTAGGTATCTATTCATGCCCTAATGTAGGTTTTTACTTTAGGATGAGAGGAATTAGTCTGGAAACATCCCTTTCTCTCCACTGACTGGAGTCAGTGGTCTGGTTCAGATGAAGTTGTCTGAACTGTAGCTCTCCGTGTCTGCTGAGCTGAATCTGGCCCCATGTGAAGGAGAGGAAATTTGCCTGTGCAAATCCCACTTTGAGCCTTTGTGTATTGCTTCCTCTCTCAGTGAAACCTACCCAAACAGCCATTTCTACACTCCCAGCAGACTAATTATTACCAAAATTCTCTATGGTTGCTTTGCAACGCTCCATGGCTTAACTAATTTAAAAATGCAAATGAATGCTAAATTGCAGTTGAATCTGAACCATCTCCTTTTCCTCCCACCCTCCCTTTATTTCTTTCTTTCTTTCTCTTTTTCTTTCTCTTTTTCTTCCCTTTTCCCTTTTCCATTTTCCCTTTTCCCTTTTCCCTTTTCCCTTTTCCCTTTTTCCTTTTCCTTTCCTTTTTTTTCTCTGCTAGGTAAAGAAAGATAAAGCAGGCATTAATTGCTGATGGTGAAATTCAATCCTCCAGATTTGAGGTAATTCTAAATTAGGCTCCAGTGCCAGGGATTGTGATGTCATGAGAGTTGCTCAACTGATTCATGATTTGAGGAGAAACGGCTTGGACTTGATCCTCTCTCTGTTCTTATAAAGAGACATAAATGCTGCAGTCTTCAGCTCTTTCTCTGTTTAACTTTCATACTCAAATCATCTCAGCTGCTAGGAAAAGACGTTTAGGAGGAGCATGAGCAAATATATTGGCTGAAACACATCCCTTTGTACTGCTGCTGTCCTGATGCCTGAAGCTACAGCTCTCTTTTGCAGTTATGTGTGGGCAAGTGCCCAGGTGGTCCTGAAGAATAAGCTGAAGGAAGTGTTGACCTTTTTAGCCTCTGTGACTAGCTAATTAACCCTAAACTGTCAATACTTTCATCTCCTGTCAAGGCTCTCTTCCCATCTCATGGTCCCCATCTATCTTTGCCTGCTAACATTAATTTTTCTCCAAGGTAGTAACTCCTTTGAGGAAGAGGCTATGCCATAGATATATATTTGAGTGGAAAATCAACAATATCTAGCACCATGATTGATGGTCTTCAGGGAGAGGATCATTGAGATAATTGTACTGATGACCCACAGACCATCTTCTTGCTTTCCTAATCCCAGCACTGCACTGTAACATCATCACTGAGATTGAATGCTCAGGAATGGGACTCTTAAGTATCTACAGAGCCACTAATAGGCTCAAGATTAGGTATTGAGACTACTTCCTTCCCTGTACAGCATATGGCATGAAAGGCTGATAATCCAAACTGCTGGCAACTCTCTTGACCACAGACCCATTTGCAGTGTTGCTGAGTTAGGTAGCAAGAGAAGAACACCCAAAACGCTAACCCCTACTGTGTCCATTGGTTGTATGCAAGCCCACAATGAGAGAGCCATGAGGATGCTTAGGGGACTTGAGCATCTCCACTACGAAGAGAGACTGAGAGCCCTGGGGCTATTTAGTCTGGAGAAGAGAAGACTGAGAGGGGATCTGATCAATGTCTATCAATATCCGAGGGGTGGTTTCAGGAGGAGGGGGCCAGGCTCTTTTGGGTGGTTCACAGTGATAAGCCAAGGAACAATGGGTTCAAACTTTAACATAGATGATTTCACCTCAAGATGAGGAGAAACTTCTTTACAGTGAGGGTGATGGAGTACTGGAACAGGCTGCCCGGGGGGGTTGTGGATTCTCATTCTCTGGAGACTTTCCAAACCCACCTGGATGCATTCCTGTTTGGACTACCCTAGGTGCTCCTGCTCTGGCAAGGGGGTTGGACCTGATGATCTGTTAAAGTCCCTTCCAACCTCTGATATACTGTGAGACTGTGGTAATGTTTGCTGGGCTGATGTGTGGTGGGAGATAAGCATGTTTCTTTGGAGCTATGACCCTCTTGCCACCCCAAAGCAAATGCTCACAGACACACATCTCCCCTTCTGGATCCCAGACCACCACAGTGTGTGTGTTTTCAATTAGGACATCATAATAGAGTCCCCCTAATCCTTCTACAAAGGTGTGTGTGGTTAATCAAACTGTAATGCCTCAGGCTCTGGATAGTTTTGTTTACCATCAGCTTAATGCCAGATCTCCTGGGAGGTGTTTTCTGTTTCAGGATGGACAGCATGCTTCCAGCCCTTCCAGGGCAGGGATGGCAACTTTGGCTGTAAAGGCAGATGCAGCTGTTGCCTTGCCTGACGTGGCCTCTTAATGACTCCTGGGAGGAAGAGGAGCCCTTAGCTTTCTCTTTCTGGGCAGAAAAGCATTCAAGGTATCAGTCTGGGTGCAAATGTGTGAGAAAACATGGGTAATTTTCTGTGTGGACCGACTGCATTCTAAAGGGACTACAGGAGAAAGGAGAGCAAGAAGGAGTTTTAACTTCCTGCACTTGCCCAGAGGGGAGGTGGTTCTTCCTCTGCTCTGGGCTACCCCAGGGACTGTAGCTAGCCACTAGCTGTGCCAGCCCAAGGTTTCCTGGCTCTGTTTCCTGTGAGCATGACATCCCATGTTTACAAAAATGATTGTGTGGAGCTCCCTTTTCCTGTGTTCTTGAGGGAGAGAAGATGTAATGTTGAAAAACCTGGGTCTCAGCCCAGCAGGCTGGAGTCATTGTAAACTGAGCAGGAACCTTTTGGAGGTTTTGCTGTTCATGCCTATCAAAGCCCTCAGGAGAACTTTGGCAACATAGTGAAGGCATGACCTTGAGGATTTTCCCCAGCCACTCCTCTGGCCTCATGTCTGGATTTAAGGTGACAGAGGAGTCGTTATCAAGGCTGCAGAAGTCCTAATGGTTAGTCATGCTTGTTGTACTAGAGATCTGCATTCTCAGCAACGCTTTTGTTGGAGCCTTTATAGCCTCATAATGCAGTCTTAACTTTAGATGCACACACTGGGACAAATCCTGATCTTGATCACAGTAGTGTAAAACTCAGATGTATTATTATATTAATTTCAGAGTAAGCTCTAGGCTGTAACAACAGGAACAGAATCTGACCAAAGATGCCAATCTAGATGAAGGGGGAAAAAAATGCAACTTTTGCAATGGAAGAGGTGAGAAAGAAAAGCTTGTATCTTCCCACAGTCCCTCAATGTATGGCCCAGAGTGCTGGCAGGTCTGTGTGTGTGTATGTCTTCTCCATGTATGCTTGTGTTTGCACTTGTGAGAGACAGTCTGTCTCCATGAGCCACAGCAGCTCCTCAGGGCGTGCACAGCTCTGCCTTTTCAGTCTAGATGGATTGCTGTGCCTAAAGCTCTGTGTGTGTGGATCATAACAACCCAGCAGCATGCACTGCATCCACCCCTTGAGCATGAAACCTTATGACCCTTATGCCTCAGAGTCTGTTTTGGGCAGAATGATTGAAAGCAAATCTCCTCTGTGGGCATGTGTCAGAATCCCACATCTGTGTGTGTGCACAAGCACATAGCATGCATAAATATTTGTATTTTGTGTTTCCAGAAAGGTGTTTTCATTTTTTTTTTTTTGTCTGTGATTCTGTGCTAGTAGACCCAAAATCAGTATTGAAGATTAATTCCATTTAATTTCATCCTCAAAGAACGTTGCAGTCACAAGAGGTTTGCCATTAATGTTGGAGGACATTAAGTATTTGGGGTATTTTTTTTAGTGGCAAGATAATAATGTTCTGGTGTAAATGTTTTATAATTACCTCATGAATTATTCATGGTTAACTTGATAACCAGGCATTTTATGGGATGTGGTCTCTAGAGTGCAGGGAGGGAGGGAAATTTTAAAAAATAAATAAATGTGAAGACAGGACCCAGCTGCAACAAGGAGAAAGCACTGATTTATTTTCTGTCTGCACCAAAGGGTTGTTTCATCCTTTTATTTATATTTTGGTGGTGATGAGCCACAGAAGGTAAGTGGATGATGTTATTTTATATATATATATATATATAAAAATATACATGGAAAAGAAAAACTGGGAAAGAAAATAAACTCACTTCACTGGTTTTTGTTTTGTTTTGTTTTAATCTGAAAGTGGTGCTTGAATTATTTCACCTATTGTTTTGGAGCTCAGAGGTGCTGTTATTGTTGATGCCATTTCCATCTGGTGAAGCATTACTGAAAACAAGTGTGGACTTTATGCATATTTCTGATCCTTTATTCTCCTTTCCCTTTTCCCTATCCTCTCTTCCTTCATTCTTATTTACCTGCCATTTATTTATAAATTTTCCTTTCCTCTCTTCCTTCATTCTTATTCACCTGCCATTTATTTATTAATTTTCCTTTCCTCTCTTCCTTCATTCTTATTCACCTGCCATTTATTTATTAATTTTCCTTTCCTCTCTTCCTTCATTCTTATTCACCTGCCATTTATTTATTAATTTTCCTTTCCTCTCTTCCTTCATTCTTATTCACCTGCCATTTATTTATTAATTTTCCTTTCCTCTCTTCTTTCATTCTTATTCACCTGCCATTTATTTATTAATTTTCCTTTCCTCTCTTCTTTCATTCTTATTCACCTGCCATTTTTTAATTAATTTTCCTTTCCTCTCTTCCTTCATTCTTATTCACCTGCCATTTATTTATAAATTTTCCTTTCCTCTCTTCCTTCATTCTTATTCACCTGCCATTTATTTATTAATTTTCTTTTCCTCTCTTCTTTCATTCTTATTCACGTGCCATTTTTTTATTAATTTTCCTTTTTTACCCTTTTTTACCCTTTTTTACCCTTTTTTACCTTTTTTTGCCTTTTTTGCCTTTTTTTGCCTTTTTTTACCTTTTTTTGCCTTTTTTTGCCTTTTTTGCCTTTTTTACCTTTTTTAACATTTTAAAATATTTTTACCTTTTTTTACCTTTTTTAACCTTTTTTTACCTTTTTTACCTTTTTTACCTTTTTTTACCTTTTTTACCATTTTTTTCTCAGTGTTTGTCTCTCTGTCTCTGGGTTTGTCGGTTTTTTCCTCATTTCTCTCTGCTTTTTTTAAAACACTCCTCGTTTTTCCATATTTTATCTGTCTACAATCCCCTCTTTGTTCTCTCTATTGCCAACAGGATCTTAGTGCTATCTGCTGAAGTCACAGAATCACTTCAAAGTCCAGGGGCCCTAACCCATATCAGCTGAAGGAAGAATCAGACCCAAAGAAGAGGTCCTGGAATTTAATGAAACATGTTGGCAACCTCTTGAAGAAGAGAGTTGGGACTCATACTTGGACACTCAGTCCAGGCCATGATAATCAAAACTGATTTGGAAAGAGGTGCAGTAGCTTTGTTGCTATACTCCACTCATCAATAGCACAAGAGACTGAAGAAGTCCCCAGGCTTGCCAGGTATCCATGAATCCAAATGGAAAAGAGAACGCAGCACAATCCCAGCGTGAGCAAGGACTGCCCTTGTACCCAGAGGCATAACTGAGAGCTTGTACAGGATGGAGACCCCTGGGAAGCTGTCCTGGAGCAATGTCTCCTCTGCAGAGGACAAAAGGTTGGGGTAAACACCAAGGTCTTCTATGTACAGGCAGTGGGAAGGGTGCAGTGTAGTGTTTGGGTTGCCCAGGAAGGTAGTGGATGCCCCATCCCTGGAGATATTCCAGCTGGGACTCAACAGGGCTCTGGACAACCTGATCTAGCAGAGGATGTCCTTGCTTACTGCAGAAGGGTTGGACTGGATGACCTTTGGAGGTCTCTTCCAAGCCAGACCATCCTGTGATTCTATGATTGGAGCTACCTGGCATCCAGGTGCTTAGCTGTGTTGAGGTTTACTGCACTGGAGTTTTTACAAAGAGTTTGCATCAGTCAGAAGGGCTTGGACTTTTTCAATCAAACCCAAGGAGGCTGCAGAGCCTGGTGGATATGCTTACAAATTTCAAAGTGACAATTTGGAGGGTAGCTGGTGAGACATGAGCCATTGTAGATGAATTCACAGGCAGGACTCTTTAGAAAATGAATTGAAGAATGAAAAAATGATTCCACCAACCTGCTGCATTCATTTATTTATATTTATAGGATATAATGAACAGCAGAGGAAAGCCAAAACTTGCACTGATAATTTTTCTTCTTTTTCCCAATCTTCTTTTATTTATTAAACTGCTCTGGGTACACCTTTCAAAGGACTTTTTTCTTTTTTTCTTTATTTCTGTTTTTCTTTTTTTCAGTTTTTCTTTTTTTCTTTTTTTTTCTTTTTTTTTTCTTTTTTTTTTTCTTTTTTCTTTTTTCTTTTTTCTTTTTTCTTTTTTTTTTCTTTTTTTTTTTCTTTTTATCTTTTTTTCTCTTCTTTTCTTTTTGGCTCATTGCCTATTACAACTTCATCAGCCCTGAAATGGGAGCTGCAGGCAGCTTGATAAATGGATTGAAAAGCTGCTCCTGCCAGAATCACACAAAACCCTCTTGATATCAACAGACCCTTTTGTTTTAGCATTTCTAAACCAAGCAGTTTCCCTCAGAACATCACAGAAGAGTGACACATCAGTACCCTTCAGTGTTTCAGCAAAGACATTTCTTCATCCAGTTATGCCCAGGGAAGTTCATCCCTGGGTCATGAACAGGACTCACCTTCCAGCACTGAAGAGCAAGGGCAGCTGGGGTTTAGTAGAGGGGGAGTGAGACAGCCCAAGCAAGGCTGAGCAAATCTCTACTCTGAAATGTGCTGGGCAGATCAATGGAGTCAACCAGCCAAGACATGAAGCTGGGTGCTGCTCCCAGATTCTAGCAACTGTCCTCCTTCCATACAGCTACTTTTTACCTAGACACTTTCTAAACTCTCCTTTTTCTTCCAATCCTTCTTTAAATATAGACAGCTAAATATATCCCTGGTTCAACCCTTTTGTCTTCAGCACACTTACAAAGTTCCACAGCTGGAAAACTAGGGCTTCAGCTGCTGTGATTTATTTTGAGGTAAGTGATTCATTTCCATCTGTGAAAGTGTGAAATGTTAATAAGAAAACAAATATCTCATAAGAAAAAGGTAATGGACCATCAGCTGCAAAGCTCACAAACATCAGGTAAAAATGTTTCATTTCCTGCTGTAGTAAATATCACAGATGTTGCAGCACAGGATGAGGAGAGGGGAAAAAACCCAACCCAAACCCAAACCAAGCAACCAAAAAAAAAAAAACCCACCCTAAAACAAACATAAAAAAGAATGAAAATGGTGAATTCTGAGAGGAAGGACCAGTGGTGGATCCCGAAGTTTGTGTTCCTTCCTTCACTAACCTTGTTTCACCTTTCTATGCAAAGCTGATTAATATGCAAAGCAAAGGATGTGAGTGTCCCCTTGGCCAAAGCTCACTGGAATGCAATTTGCCAGTATGGATCATGCTGGGAACAGTGCATCCTATGCTCCTAACACAGTTTTCAGTAGGCAGCAAGACAGCAGCATCCAAGGGCTGCTGCAGGAATGGCTGATATAAAAATGGGCTCTGCTAAAATCAGCTCTCTTCTTTTCTCTGTTCCTACCCATTGCTTGCCTGGTTTCTGACTGGGACATCACTGGGCTGCCAAGGTCCTGGACTAGTTAGAATCACTTCTTCCAACTAATTACTCCAGTGCCATGGCCATGCTGTGGGCTTGTTACTGAGTCACAGAGAGCCAATATCAGTAGCTTACTGCAGTGGACCCTCTCTGTCTCTTTCTCCCCCCCCCCCCCCATCTTCTGCAGTCCTTCTTAAGAACTACCTGGCTTTGCAAAGAACTTGGCTATTCCTTGAAGTGGGAGGTGAGGCAGGGGACAGCTCTGTCATCCTTGATCTAGTCACAACATAGGTGAAAGAAGGAAGATATGGGCCACAGACTCATGTGTAGAATAGGAGGAGATCACAACTGAATACTTCAATCTTCATTTCTATGTAGGCCATACTGATGCTTATTTTTTCTGTAGACACGTGAGTTACCAAGAGATGACTTCACTCAGTAGAGCCAGAGCACCTGTAGGGTCTTGCATAAAAGCACAGGAGGATTTTTGTTGTTGCTATTGGTTTGATGGGTTTTTTTTGGTTGCTGTTGGTTTGATTTTTTTTTGGTTGCTGTTGGTTTGATTTTTTTTTTTGGTTGCTGTTGGTTTGATTTTTTTTTTTGGTTGCTGTTGGCTTGATTTTTTGTTGGTGGTGCTTTGATTTTTTTGTTGGTGGTGCTTTGATTTTTTTGTTGGTGGTGCTTTGATTTTTTTGTTGGTGGTGCTTTGATTTTTTTGTTGGTGGTACTTTGATTATTTTTTTGTTGGTGGTGCTTTGATTTTTTTTTGTTGGTGGTGCTTTGATTTTTTTTGTTGGTGGTGCTTTGATTATTTTTTTGTTGGTGGTGCTTTGATTTTTTTTTGTTGGTGGTGCTTTGATTTTTTTTGTTGGTGGTGCTTTGATTTTTTTTTTGTTGGTGGTGCTTTGATTTTTTTTGTTGGTGGTGCTTTGTTTTTTTTTTTTTTTTGTTGGTGGTGCTTTGATTTTTTTTTGTTGGTGGTGTTTTGATTTTTTTGTTGGTGGTGCTTTGATTTTTTTGTTGGTGGTGCTTTGATTTCTTTTTTGTTGGTGGTGCTTTGATTTTTTTTGTTGGTGGTGCTTTGATTTTTTTTGTTGGTGGTGCTTTGATTTTTTTTGTTGGTGGTTGGTGCTTTGATGTTTTCTTTTATGGTTGTTGTTGGTGGTGTGTTTTCAAGAGGGGAAAAAAAAAGTCTGTTTTATCAAAATGTTTAGCTTGAAGGATTTTCTTTCCCATCAAAAATGTCTTGAGCACTTCTTGGAGTGTTTTCCAGAAGGAGCAGGAAAAGGTGACCCTTTAAAAGGAGCTCAATGAGAAAATCTTAATGACTGGCACTGGCAAGGAGTATGGCTCAGAGTTAGGTATACCTGGACTTGGACTTGTGTTGGTCATGGATCAATGTCCTGATCTCTCCCCCACAGGGTGCAATCTGTATATAACTATGATGCCATTCTCCCGTGAAAGAAAGCCAAAAGACTAAGAATTGACCCGAAACAAAAGCATTTTTCAGCTCAGCTTGGCCAAGCCTTACTATGTGGTGCCACTGCACATACCTGAGCATCCTGGTTTTCTGTGATCCTGCACTCTGACATGGCTCTTTCTGAGCTTATCCAGCAACATCTAAATGAAAATGTAAAAAATACCTCAGTCCTATCTCAGCACTGAGGGAACTGGAAGAGGTTCCCTCAAAAACTATGCAGATGTGGCACTTTGGGACATGGTTTAATGGCCATGGGGACGTTAGGACTCGATGACCTTAAAGGTCTTTTCCAACCAAAACAGTTCTACGGTTCTCCTGGGTGCTGAGAATCACATGGCACCCACTGCCTCACTCCATACAGAGGTTTTCATGGCTCAAGTCCGACCTCCAGTGGATACTGACTGATGCTGTTGGCCTGGAAACCAGGGAGATATGTGCAAATGGTCTTTAGAGGCCACAGCTTGAGATTTCAGAGCAAGTACTTGCTCTTTGGCTTCTCCAGGCCTTTTCTGGCCTAAAATCAGACCTTAGGAGCAGTGTCCTGCTGGGCTGATAAATGCAAGGTGAGGTGGATGATTCTGAGAATTAGTGAAGCAGGGAGGAATCATCTTAGCTATGACCTCTCCCTACAGAGCAGAGAGGGACACAGCAAAGTGATGAGCAAGTAAGGGGCAACAGAGAGAGCCTGAAGTGTTTAGGGCAGAAGGAGTTTGATTCTGAATGAAGGAAAGTCAATTTCTCAAGCTCTATCCCTCAGAAAGTTCAGGCCTGCAGTCCATGTGGGGGTGTAGTCTCCTCAAGAGTAGTTTGTGTCATTCCCTTTGACCTGCATGGAATGGTCACCAGAGTCTCAGGAGGGCTTGTCCTGTAGCTAGACCACTACCAGTGCTCAAGTCAGTGGACTCCAGCATACATGTGTGGTTTGCAACTCTACCACTGGAGGATGAGGGAACGTGCGTGAGAGTTTAAGCTGTGGTTCCACTTCCCAGAGCAGCAAAGAGCTGGACAGAAGTGTTCTTCTAAAAGCAGGACCCAGGAAACACCTGCACATAAAGAATCACTGGGGCTTTCTTCACACCACAGGACTCTTCTTCTAATGATAGAATTAGAGCTCCTTAATTCCTCTCATAACTGACACAAACCCCTCCTGCTTTTCATGTTGCTGGTGGGATTTGCAGTCCCCCTCCCCCTATGGTCTTTAGATGGCTTCACAGCATCTCACATGCCCTGAACATAAGTGTATTGGTTGCTGCTTTCCTCACTGGGTGAATACAGGTCTTTCCTCATTCTTCTCAGAGCAACATCCTGCTTCTGCCAGTGAGAAAGCACTGACACCATGACAAAGCTTGATGGAATTAGGAAGGAGGTGTTCTGGATGGCTAATAGTTACTTGACCTCCAGCAGAAGGAAGGAGATATTTCCTCTGTTAGTGGAACCTCTTTGTGAAAGGTAAGCCACAGCAGTGCAACCTACTATAAGGCAGGAAACACATGAACTGCTAGAGAGAGATCCTGCTCCTTAATTACCAAGGAAATCTGTTATCACCAGCTGTGGGATGGATAAGACCTGAAGGGCTGCCTTAGATCTAGTCCACTTAGAGCATTTTTATCTCAAAAGGAGTTTTCAAGGACAGAGCTATTGTATGTGACCTTTGAGCAATCAGAACTGCATCAAGAAGTCGTCTTTGGGCTACCAAATGTGTCAGGAATAGGAGGTCATGCTAGACTGAGTACATCCAATGTTGAGACTCAGCATGACTCAGATTTAGCTCAGATTTTCACCCAGGGTAGATTCCAATAGGCATAGACCTTAAACTTAGACACTTTCCAGCTATTTGAACATGGTGGAAGGATTCCAAGTGCCCTTGGCATCTGTGTAAGAGAAGCATTCACCTGGCAATTTACACAGATGTCTACTGTGGAGCTCAAGGGTTGTGATGAACTTGAGTCAGCTGCAAAATGGGTAGATGAAATGCTTCACTTAAAAGCAGCTCAAGGGAGCCACAGAAGCTATGAGCAATTGGAAGAGGTCTCTGGAGTGAGCAGGAGAGACACAGCTGAGCTGCCCTTTCCCAGAGCCTGCTTAGCATAGGACAAGACCCTCATTTCCTACTGACTGGAAGGATGTTTTACAAGTGCCCCTTCTGGTTTAGAGAGATATAAAGTCTGTCTGTAATTAAGTTAATTTGGAGTTGAACATGAATAACTATAATGAGCTGGAAACAACAAAAGAGTAAGAAAAATAGGAAGGAGTTGCTAAGAAACAGAGCTATTGCATTAAATTCTTGCCCTTGCCAATCAAAAAAGTAATTTTTACGATGGCTGAGTGCTGGGGCAGGCAGAGCTCAGGCATGGAAATGATTGCTGTAATGAGAACTCAAAAGAATGCAGGAAACAGGAGTGTTGTGAGTTGGGGAACTAAGAAAGGCAAAAAGGGAGAGGAAAATTATTTCTTTTGCAGGTGACAGCTGTGGCCAGGACGATTTGGAGGCAGAGCAATGGCTTTGGGATCAGCAGGGTGGTGTCCTGTGCCTGGCTTGCCTTCATACTAAGGGAAACCCTCCAGTGCTCTGAGCCTCCACTCAGAAGTGCTCTGGGACTGGCTACCACCATGTCTTGCTTTGTCAAAAATCATCCAGTAGCCACTCTCAAAGCACAAGGCTTTCACCTTCTCCACTATTTGTCCCTGGTGGAGAGTTACCACTGGAGTTAAGCACCAGGATGAAGATTTAAGGCTGTTTCTCCATGGCTTTTAGAAACAATATTAAAAAAAGGAAAAAAAATTAGCATGTTCAAGCCAAAAGAGATCTGCAGAAAGGACCAGAACACTTCAGAGCCAGCAAAGCATAAGTAAATAGACAAGTTATGATCAATGAGTTTGTTTGAATTTGACAGAGCTTTCCTGCAAATGTAGGGGAGGGAAAGGGGGGTGTGAAACATTCCCTGCCAGTGTGAGCTGTAATAAAGGACCTGCTGTTTTCTGATACTCACTCTCTGTGAAAATTGAAAAGGTTAGCCAGGTAATTGAAATCGGGACTGGAATACAAATCCAGTGTGAAACCCCTGCAGCTGGCAAATAAAGTTGCAGGGAGAACACTCAGTGGAATTTCTTAGTGGAAAAAAAAAAAAAAGATAGGAGTGGATGAAGGGAGAGATGATTCTTCACTATACCTGTTTCTCCAGGGAGGGCAGATAGGACAAGAAATGAGAGCTGAAGCAACCAGATTGAAACTAACATTTGTAAGAGTGCTGCTTGCTGTCAGGGCAAGAGACGCTGTGAAGCTGGAGTGTGCTGAGCTGAAGCACGTATGGCAGTCACTGCTGACTTGGATTGATGTGCTGAGTTTATTGGGGATTGGGAGGTTGCCATATCAGCCCTGGCTTGGAGACTATTCCTTGTTATAGACAGTGAGGGGGTGCTCCACAGAACTCAGCCCCTGGACTTGTGGCTGGGATCCATAAGCAAGTTAGAAGCACCTCGACCAGTGTTGGTTGCCTCTTCATCTTGGTTGTGTGCAGGAACACAAACTGATCTGCATTCCTTTGGGCTAGGAACTTGGACATAGTGACTGTGAAGCAGATGAGGAATGGTTCCTTGTTACCCTCCTGCGTGCTGCATGAGTCCAAGTCCCAGTGGGGAGGGTCTTGTCATTGCTGCTGTAAGGGTGATCTTTCTGTGTTTCTCTATCTGTGGTCTGTTTTCTCTGCAGGAGCAGGTAACCTGAGCTGGGAGGATACAGTGGTACAGGCCTTGGGGGAAGCTGAGGTTTGTGGCATTAGCCAAGTTCATCCCTGTTCAAAAAAAAAAAAAAAAAAACCCTCTGCATCTCGTATTTTGCTGGCATCAAACCAGCTAACAGAAACTCCAGTCTGTACATGGTGAAATAAATGAGAAGTGTACCTCACAGCTCCTGTGTTAGTGTTTTATTTCCTTCCTCACAGAGAGGCTGGGGAGTTCTGTGTCCCAAACCTGTGGTTGCTTCTGGTGTTTTGCTGCAGTTGCTCAGTGCTGCCCAACCCACCTGCACTGCAGTCAATAGCAGCATGAAAAGGCTTCCCTTTGGAGCCTTTCCATGGAGTTCAGGCAGCTGTTTAACACAGTCTGTGACAGGACAGATATCTTTCATGCCCTCAGCAGCTCCTAGAGAAGTAAGAGAAGGAAAACTGGAACTTGCAAACAAATGATGCAAACCCTAAAAGTGGTAGAGCCTTGTCTGAATTTTCCCAGCTTGTGAAAGCATGGTCCCAGGTGTCTCAGAGAGAGAGGGAGAGCAGATGTGGATGTTACACAGATTGGGGAGCAGCTGGTTTTGCTTTGGAACCTTCTTCTGGCTATGAAAACCATACTGCCCAATTTTTTTGACCTCTTCCTCTGAGGAAGCAGTCATTCGGAAGACTTGGATGCCATAAAGCAAACTGGGATTAGTGCTGTATTTTTATCCATTTATACAGCATCTGAAATAATCTGTGCTTGATTTTAAAGCCCTGTGACTTGTAGCAAGCCCTTGGTGTCTTGCACTTGGTGCTGGCTGAACAGCCAGGGAATCTCTGTCTTCTGCCACTCATAGGAAATCAGAGGGAGAAAAAAGAAGCACCAGAATTGCTGAGTATGGACCAGAGACTCTAATATGTTTATTTTCATGTGACACAGATGCACACAACCTGCTCTGCAGCTAAAGTGCACATTTAGTTTTACTGATAAGCCCCAGTTTAAACACTTCAGAACAAGGTAGCATCCAAAACCTCTTCATATCAGCTTAACAGAAGTGTCTGCTGGCTGTCATGATGCTTCTTCCAGTGCTGAACCTGGCATTAAATCTGAGTAACACTCAGGAGCAACACAAGCAACTCTTCTCTCCTTTAAGTGCTTCCTTGCAACACTGTTCAGCCTGCCCATGTTCTGTTCAGAGTGCAGGAGCATTGCCCCCTGCCCTCCACATCCTTGTGTGCTTCCCAGAGGGAAACAGAAACAGAGAAACAAATCAGTAGGCAGTTCTGTCTAGGAAGTCATGCTTGATTTCAAATAAATATATTTTTCTCTCTCTAGACCACTTTGAGAGAAAATGAGTTGTTCTGTTTTCTTGCAGCAAGAGCTTTTCTCAGCCAGTTGCCAATATTTTTCAGCACTGGGCTATGAAATGTATAAATCAGGGAATAAAATTGGCTTTCCTGACATCTCTATCCATCTTCTCAGTATTTTCATGTTTGGATCCAGCTTCTAAACTTTAGCCAGGTAAACATCAGAGCAGAGTGATAAACAACTCAAGCACTGACCTTCCATGAAGAAAAGCCTTGGTGACCATTGGCTCAATTTTAGGGGCAAAGTGCATCAACTGGTTTCTAGAGATCCCATTTTAGGATGCTGAGATGTGCTGTCCCAGGGAACTTACAGCACTCAGCCTCCAGCCAGTACACTTTTTCTTCCCTTTTTCTACTGCATTTTATTTTATTTTAAACAGAATTTGGAAGAAATTTATCATGCCTCCTGCCATGACAGAAGGTCTCACTTGGTGCAAGCCTAAATGTTTTCTGCTTTGCTTTTGAAGCTTGGCCAAAAAGCTCAGTAATTTTGGGTCATAATTGTTATTTCTTTGACTGTTGCTAAATTCAGTATGACAGAAACTGCTTTTAGGAAAACCAACCAACCAACCAAAAAATTCAGAACTGGAAGTGAATTTCTGGTCATTTTCTTCTCAGTGTTTCTCTTCTAAAATACCTCCATCAATCCACATTCCCCACACACATACACACTACCCTTTCCTCACAAACCCATTTTAATTCCCTAGGAATGAAAAATTTGCCTCTTTGTTTTAAGATCACACAAATCTTCAGCTTCACATCCCAACCTCAGATGTGGGAAATCCAGAAATGCATTTAACCACCATGAGCTTTGCAGAGAAGGTGGCAGTTCTTCTGGGAAGGAAGGAGAAGAAAGAGGCATCCCTCATGGATGGCTTTCTGTGCACCAGCATAAGACACTGCCTGGTCCTAAATGCACAAAGAGCTATGGAGTCTTGCAGAGGAATGTCTCCATCCCATGGTGGCTGTGTGAGTATGCCAGACTATCCTGTCTCCTCACTGCTTTGGCTGGCTATTTGGGACAGTGGAGAAGATAGGATTTCAGTGGCACACAGCTGGGATGAGGAAGATAAGCTCCTGAGTTCAATTAAGGAGCTCAATTAAGTGAGGGAGGAAGTCACCCACAGCTTCTGCCCAGGTGGGAGCTCACTGTCCTGCATGGGGCAGGAGAGAAGGGACCTGGGTAGCTCATGGGCAGCAAAGCACAACAAAAGCTGCAAATCCAGAGGGAAAACACACTTCAGTGTCTAATGGAGGGGGAAAAATGACAATAGAGAACTGGTTAGAAATGTAAATCTCACTGATAAAACTCAAGTGTCCACTTGGGGGTGGCAAAGTATTTCAGCTGTGTCTTCAGGGAGCATGAATCACTTGTTCTCTCCAGGACCTTCTGTGTCTGTTACCCTCTCCATGGCTTATTTCTCAAGCTTGCAGCTGGTAAAATGGGTTTGACAGAAAGCATGGGCTACAACTCCCCTTATGCTGCAGGAAACAGATGACTCACCAGCTGTCATGAGCACCTCAGCTCTCAGCTCGCCTACAAGTCCCACAGTGAGAATCAAAATGGAAGACTTTGGGGCAAGCAAGGTAAGAGCCCACTGCAGCAGAAGGATGACCCATTCCTTCTGTGGTGAGAAATGTAATCTGGATCCCCAGTGGCCAGACTAGAAAGAGCCTTTAAGCACACAGTGTATCATCTTTCAGGAGCCAGTGCTTATTTGTGATGATAACTCTGTGTACTCTGGCTAAGTGAAGTCTCAGCCCCTTGGTGACACACAGTGCCTGATTTGCTGTGGCAGTGCATGCCAAGCCTGAGCCCAGTGTGGTGGCTAAACCTAGGTCTGTGTCATGATGCTCAGCAGAGACTTTTCTCTGAAACTCAAGCAGGCTTTGAAACTCGGCCCATGGAGCTTTATAAAATTCTCTGCTGTGTAACAGATTCACCCTCTCCCCCCTTGACAAAACTCTGTAGGGTCCTCACCTTTGCAGTAAGTGGAGCACAGGAGCTCATTGGTTTGGATGGAAGTGTGCTGCCTTTAGGATCTGTTTGCATGACTGGGATGCAGGAGCTTTTCCAGACCTTATAATGTACTTTGTGGCAAAACCTGAATTCAGTAGATGCAAAACCCCTGCAAAACTCTCTTTTTTATTGTCATTGTATCAGCTTCTCTGATCCTGCAGGTTTATGCCAGTTCTATTGTGAATGGTTTCCAGCCTTGTCTCCTGATGGTTTCTGCCCCTGTGTAGATTTGTGACTTCTGCAATCCACTTGCTATGGGCAGCTTTGAAGTCTGCTTCACTGGCAGGGACAATATCTAAGCATCTGAAGTTTAGGCAGTGATAAAAAGTTGTGGCAAGCTGCAGGGCATAGCAGGGACCTACCCCAGTCCATTTGTACTTTTCAGGCTCAGCAAAAACGAAGCTGTGCAATGTAGAGGATAGTCCTATAAAGACTGCAGACATTTCCTAATCCCTGGGCAGAAATCTCACGCTAGCTGCATTTTGGGCAAAGGAATCACACCAAGAAAACCCTCATCTCCCGGCAGTGGCTATTTCTCAGGTCATGTAGATGACTTTGTGGCATGAATGTGCCACTTCAGCACTGCAGAGTTGGTGCCAGACATGGTGTGAGGAGATATGCTAACAATGTTGAGCCTTGTTAAAAAATACCCCACTGAATGCTAGGGTTTCTGAGAAAGTGATCCAAGGCATTGCTTACCAACCCCCATCCAAATATTCACCTAGATCTGAAAGCAAAATTTGCTTTTCATAATTCCCTGGGTCTTCTGGCCCAGAAATAGCTCTTGCTGGTGTGTCTGATGTTTATCAGCCCAGCTCATTCATGCCTACTTGCTCATGTAGCCAAGAGGGACTTGCAGCAGCTACACCTCAAGAAGATCACAGGGGAGGGAAGTGAGCTTGGCTTGCTTAAAGCTAGAAGTGGATGGACAAGTGCAGCAAGCTGCCCCATTTCAAACTGAGCACACTGATGTTTAGGCTGGTGTACAAAAAAAGCCATTCAGCAAGCCCTGGATAAGCTGTGTCTCCCTTCTCTGCTGGTAACACTGGGAGTGTGCCTCATTTTTGTAAGGCAGCTCTTTGCTGGCTTAGCTTGCAGCCAGCAAGCTGAGATTTCCAGTCCTCCTATTGGCTTGATGGTGGTACAGTGCTGCTCAACCACCTGCTAATTAGAATCTCCCCAGTTATTGATTCAATGAGACATGACTGTGAGCTCTTCTCATAGAAATCAGTCTTTTAGGAGGGTATCTCATTGTTTCTTGAAATAATTTTCTTTAACTTCTCCCTCACCTGGATCACAACATAGAAAGTCACAGGCCAGTAGAGAGCTGAGAACTGCTGACTGATGTCCTGTGGGTGCCAGGCAGACTTGTGTCTTCAGCAGAGTCGATGAGATTGTGGTCCTCAATCAAAATGATGCTCTGCTGGGCAGGGGTCCTGATACTGGGATGTTTGGAGGCCCAGTGCTTGCAGCAAGGGGAGATCACGCTGAGGAAAGCCATCCTGAAGCGCTGGGACAAGAGATTGTAAATGATGGGATTGACAGCAGAGCTCAGATAGAAGAAAACACCTAGGGAAGGTGGGGGGAAAGAGAGAGAGACCTTGTTTTTGTGTGGTATAATCTCAGAAAGGGAAAATCTGTTCACTGCCTACAGTGCTCCGCCAAGCTTGGGTGCAAGGAGGCAGTGAGAGCACATCTCTGCCTGCTGCCATCCAGGCAGAGGGATGTCTTGCTGAGGCTAGCTCAGGCACTGCAGCACTCAGGAAAGTGGGAGAGACTGGAGCTTACTATCTCCAGCTCCCTCTTGTGCTATACTGACCTGCCTCCAGCACTGCCCTCATCCCCACAGCAGGATTTGCACAGCTGGTGCCCCCATCAAAGCTGTCAGAGGATAACTTCCAGCCAAGGGGAGCTAATATCTTGCAACACAACAGGACAATTGCATGGGATTGGATTTGTCTGAGCTGCCTAATGGCCACATTTAGTGTTTTCCCATGGCAGACTGAAAATAAGATTCCTCTTTCAAAAAGCCTTCATATTATGGTTGGCAGGGCCATAAACATCTGCTGATATCAACCAGTTCTGAGCAGTATGTAAGTCTTTTGTCTTGCCCTGTGGAAAGCTTTCCTCAGAGACCCTCTGGAGGAAGATGCCTGTTGCTGTGCACTCATCAAAAGCAGCTGAATGGGGCAGATCTCATTTCTGAATGTCTCCAAGAAAGAAAATCAGCTGATGCTGAGGTAAGATATCCTACTTTGTTTTCATTCTTTGTGAATACTGAGACAACTCTGTTGGACAACAGAGCTGCAGGTACCTGCATACAGTTTGTTGTTTTTTTTTTTTTTTTTTACTTCAGGCACAGTTCTCATCACTGCTCACCAAACAAGAAGCTTTTCCATGCATATCTCACGTTACCCACACACTGACTGACTATATGTTTCAAGTAAACCACTCACAAATACATTTTGCCAGCCCCTGTGCAAGCAGAAGAAAGCTTTACCTGACACTACATGAATTAAGTTGAATATATTAGCCAGGGGCTCAGTCCATTCCACAACAAAGCTGAAGAAAAGTCGATCTACATGGAATGGAGCCCAGCAGATAGCAAAAACCATCACAAGGACAACTGGAATGGAGAAAAGGAGAGAGATAATACAAGTCAATATGGAAGGAAATCAGTTATGCAAGTGTGAGGTGTCCATGCCCACGGCAGGGGGCTTGGAACTAGGTGATCCTTGTGGTCCCTTCCAACCCTGACTGATTCTGATTCTGTGATTCTCTGATTCTCTGATTCTCTGATTCTCTGATTCTAAGTGTAGCTCACTAGCCTGCACAGAGCAGAGAGAGTCCAGAGAGCTTGATGAAAGTCTAAGCATACAAATTTTATTCATTGTTTAAGATGTTTTTGGCCATCCTCTCTGTCTTTTTGCAGTGCTCTCTGAAATACCTTGCCAGCTAAAAGAAACTTTCCACTGATTTCTGTGTTGGAGGACTCAAGGCATGCCCACACAGTGACATGTAAGCAAATCAGGTAACAGCCAGGGAACGTTGTGGCATGGACAGAGCCTTATAAAGAAACTGTGAGACATCTGGATTCAGCTGTGGTACTTGGGACATATTGAGTCCATGGTGCCTTGGAGTTAATTTGCTCTGCACGCTCTTTTTAAATCACCTAGCAGGATGAGGCCATAGGAAGCATACAGTGATGAGAAGTCTGTCTGGGTGCACTGTTCAGTTTGCCTCCATGCACAGCCTGGCCTGTGCTGGATCTCTTGCAAATCTGGTTCAGACTTGGGTTCTGTGAAGCTCTGTGGCCACAGTCATGGGACACAGTATCAGGCTGACTTTGAAGTACAGTCTCCACGTTCAGAAGGTGACTTAAGCTGCCTAAAAGAATAGTGTTGTTGCAGGAAATACTGAAGGTGATTTATGTTTCCTGCATAAGCACCATCTTAGCAGCAAGGTGATCTCTGCCTTAAAGACAGCCTGAAATGAGAAAGCAGTGTGATTGCTTTCAGGGTGGTTAGAGCAAAAAAATCTCCTGAATGTTATGCAATGTGCAAGTCTGCCCAGCTCCTGCTTTAACTTGGGGAAGTCTAAGTGGTTGTCAGCAGTAGAGGATGTATGTGGCTTGTCTGGACCTTCCTGTTGATGGGCAGAGTTCAGGATGTGATGCAAAACAGATGCATGTCCTTCTTTAAAAATGTACAAGACAGACTATTTGAACTCTCAAATAGAGAGATTGGCCCCAGGGGGCTACAAAAGCCAGGCTGGGAGTGCCATGCAAGCACCTGCCCTGCAGGTTTGCTCAATACCCTCTTGTGCTGGGGAAGAGCATTTGACTTCTGAGTCCCTAGGTAGCAGTCATGGTGTTTCACTCCCATGCCCTCTAAGTCCAGATAAAGGAGCAGTAAGTTTTATTGAATTTATTGTATATTTTATCACAGCCACTCATCTAATATTTCTTGCATCCAGTGAATTTGTTCCATTCAGGACCTGGCCAAGCCTCTTCTCCATAGCAAACACAACACAGAAGGGCTCATTACTTACACAGCATCTTGGTGACTGATTTCCTGGATGGTCTCTGAACGTTCACAGTCATTTCCTCCACTTCCAAAGATCTGTCTCCTCTCAGCTGGCAAAAGAAGGGAAACCAAAGGAGAGCTTAGACAGGAGATGAAATCCTCACCAGACATAGTCTGTTTGCTATTTTGGTAGCTGTAGCTGAGAAGGTAAAATAGGAGGCAGCTAAGGACTCTCTAACAGAAAAAAAAATCTATATTGAAATTTCAGTTTTAGTTTAGGGAAACATTGAAGCTTTAGGTCCAAAACAACCTGCAGATGTGTCCAAGACTATGTGTTTACAGTAAATTTATGTTTCTGTCCTCCACTTGTCCTTTCTCTCTGAGTCAAAATTTGGTTCACAGTTTGTGTTCATTTTTTGACAGCATTTTGCTAGGCATTATTTCCCCCCCTAGCAAAATATTGTTTGTTTGTTTATTTTCCTAAAAGGGTTCCTCACAATTAAGCACAAACCAGTGATCCAAAATATACCCAGAGAGGCCTCAGTAAAACACAGCTGTAATCACTGGAAAAAATCCTGTAGAATTCAAGGGAGTTCATTTCATGCCCTGAGTGTTTGGACTAAATGATATTTAAGCCATTTATTGAACAAACCTCTTGCAGACAGCTAGTGTGCATAATGTACACAATTCAGCCATGCAATATTTAGTTACAAGGTGGTTGGGTTGGGTTGGATTGGTTTGGTTTGTTTTTTTTTTCCCCAGTAGTCTTTCCTGGACTTCAAAAAATGGACACAAATAATAATAACAACCTGCTTGTCCCTGAAATCACAGAATGTTAGGGGTCAGAAGGGACCTTGCAAGATGACCTAATCCCAACCTCCCTACCAGAATAGGATCACCTGGAGTAGTTGCTGCCCCAGCATGCTTATCAGGAGAGCCCTGGTGCATTTGCTGATGAGAAGACCAGTGTAACAGTGTGAAGAAAAATCAAAAAGACAGTCTTAAAACCACCACAACCAGGTCTAGGTAAGCTTTGGTTATAAAAGAAATAATCTATGGATAACTGCACCCTGTTTCCCAAAGTGGCAACTTCTGAATATCCAACAGATTTGGAGTGACCTTTTCTTTTATTTTTTTTTTTAACTGAGAGACGTTGGAAACAAAACTTCTAATTGCATGGGAAAGACTATCAGGAATGAGGGAAAAGACAGAAATCAACCTGCATTTGTAGAAGCCTGGTGCCAACATGCTAGTTGTTGTATTTGCTGTTGCTTTTCACACCGTGCCTTTGCTTCCTGATTTTTGATTAGTGATCCTCCTTCTGTAAGAGTGATCAAATGGGACCTTCATTCAATGTTCTGTTTATTCATAAGGCCCATGAAAGGGAAACCCATGCAAATAGAATTGTGTTCAATTACAGTGCAATTCAGCCTCTCATGTTTTACAGTGTTCCCTCTGTAAATTACAGCCACAGACATAGTTGCTTAAGAAAGAGGCTCAACATTTGAAACACACCTAGCAATAAAAGTATGCTCAGAATGGATTAAAATCCCCAATTTCCCTTCAGTGGCTTTTAGTTTCAAGAGTAATCTATTCAAAGCCTCAGAGAATACAGTACTCTGATGTTGTAATAAGCCAGAGATGTCTATTTTTCACCTTCCCCCTGTCATTTTGATGATGCTATAAGGCTCCTTCTTAGCCTCAAGTGGTAATTGATGGAGGTATAACTAGTAAGTGTAAGTCAGCAGCTGCAATTTAATGAAACAATGAGTTGTGGCAAAGAGGAAGGGAAAAGAAATAAATAAATCCACAGCAAAGGTTGTACCTTGAGTTCGTTCCAATGCTCTGACAGGGAGAACTCCAGCCATGCTAGTTGTTACTTTTACATCACAGTGGCTGTATACAGGGTTGCCTGGAGATGAGTTACCCATTCAGTGCAAGAGAATTAGAAGAGTCTGGAGCAAAAAGCTGAAAATTGGATTCCCTCCCTGCCCTCCCATCTTTATTACCTACAGCGTTTCATACCAGAAACCAAAAGGCAGAGTGAAATTAGGGCCTCCCCTATCCCCAGGCAAGCCTAGTGAGGCCACTCAGAAAAAGCCTGGGAATTGTTTTCTGTAAGCTACTCAGCCTGACATGAGTGGTGATTGAGCTTTCTCTACAGCTGAGGGAAAAATTGATGTTAACCCCACACAGCATGTGCTAAAGCACCCACCCCTGCCTGTTTCAAGTGCTTTAGCTGAAGCAGTTGCAAACATTCTGCTGAGCTGTGGCCTGGGTGTTAGTGGGTGCAAGGTTTGCTGAACAACCTCCACAGGAGGAGGACCCGTTCCAGATTTATGGGAGGCTCTGCAGAAATTAGCCAAAGGTGGCCACTGGCCAGAGATGACTCTGGTTTTAAAAGCTGGGAGCAAAATAAAGTTTGATAATAAAACCTGAACTGGTTGTGGCAAAAAAACCCCAACAAAACAACAAACAAACAAACCCCAAAAACCAAAACAACCAAAACTTGTCTCAATTCAAAGACAGCTGAAATAAACACCAGCAGTGTGTCCAAGGTGTTCTCACCACTGTTGCTGGGAGCATGACCTCTCCACAAAGCCTGGACTTGGAAAAGCTATGCCTCTGCTGAATCTGGCCTCTGCATGACTTTGGGATCAACTCTGAGCTCTCCTACTACAGTCTATGAGCAACATGTGGCACTCAGGAGATGCTGGAATGCTGCTGAAACTCGATAGAGTTCATCTTCTCTGAGTACAAAAAAAAAAAAAAAAAAAAAAAAGAGTCTTCTCTTGAAAAGATTTCTATCATTTCTGTTGAGAAGACTTCTCTCAATCATTTCTGTTAAGACTTCTATCATTTCTGTTGAGAAGACTTCTATCATTTCTGTTGAGAAGACTTCTATCATTTCTGTTGAGAGGACTTCTCAATCATTTCTGTTAAGACTATCATTTCTGTTGAGCAAACTTCTCTCAATCATTTCTGTTAAGACTTCTATCATTTCTGTTGAGCAAACTTCTATCATTTCTGTGGAGAAATAAAATAAATACATTGCCTTGGCTGCTGGAGTTTGGTGCATAGTGCAGAGATACCTGGGATGGATGTTGTTAAAATTTGGAAGTCTGGATATAGAGGAAAGCAGAGGCATAAACAACAAATGTGGAAGCCCTAAGGAAAGATGGCTTGAGCATATCTCTGAAGACAGACAGCAGTCCTGGGGAGCAGCCCTCGTCTGGTACTTATATTCTCTTCTGGGATGGGGATCAGGAATATCTTCTGCCACAAGTAAAGGTTGTTGTAATCTTCAATACTTTTTTAATCAGTCCAGGATTTCTCTTTTTCCTTTCATGGCAGCTGTGATTTCTGCCCTTTTCCCTCCCTCCAGGTCTTATTTTGCAAGATTTCCAGTGAAACTATGTCAAGTGCCCACAACAGCCACTGGGCAGTGGGGATGATTTAACCCATTCATTGCTTTGAAGGTCTGTGGTGTGCTACGGACTTCTGGAAGTTAATTTTTGTGATTTTTCCAAGGTAAGGAAAAAATTGCTTCTGTATAGATTTGCATAACAGTAAGTATCAACCAGCACAACAAAATTAGATATACACCACCAGAGATTTGCTTAAGTATCTTGCACGTTATTCAGTAAGTCCTTTTGTCTCTACCAGCATATTGCACCCCTTCCTTGTTAGGTGATCAGACACAGATTTTTTTTTTCAGCATTTTAAAGTTCTATTCAATGCAGTAGGATGGGATTTATGTTTTTTAAATGCATGTAACATATGAGAAGAAAAAAGGTCATCAACTTGCTATGATTTGCTGCATGCTGCATTGTTTTATCCTACTGTGGTGCTGATTGTTTTATCCATCTGTTTAAATGATGACTATTTGGTAGCACTAAGGTTTTTTTTTTTTGAAGAGGGAATGAATATGAACTCTAAGGTAGCCTTAATCAGTGGTGAAACTGTGCTGTATTTACATGCAGAAGTGATTGCTGAATTTGCTAGCTGCAGCAATAAGGTAGCATTTCAGTTGATGACAGCTTTGTGAGTTTTAACAGCTGAATATTACCACCTGCTCCAGGGAAGGAGAAAAACAAAGTAATGCAATGAAAATTTCACAGGCACAAGAAGAGGGGAAAAAAATAACACACAAGAAGCACTAAGCATGCTCCTTTTAAAATTCTTTTAATATAATTTTTTTCCTCTTGGTCAATTTCCTTCTAGTCTCTACTGCAAAGGTGCAAATCTCAGACAGGCTAAATCAATCTACAGACTTAGAGGTTTAAGTAGCATTCAAACATGAGCAGCAGTGATGGTAATAAAAAAAACCCCACAACAATATTGGAGTGAATTATTCCCCAATGTAGCTATATTCATTTCTTAATGGGGTTACACCAGAGGAGTTGGATCCACTCTTTTCAGAAGTTTGAAATACTTGTGGTGTTTTTTGTTTTTTTTTTTTTTTTGGAGGGAGAGGTGGGGGGAAAACAGGGGCAAGAAAAAGGTGCAATCACTTAGAAGACACAAACAGACACAACCACACAAAAATGAGCTAAGGAAACACTGAGCACAGTGGGAGTAGGACTTACTCTTAGCCCCATCAGATAGTACAGCACACTTATCACCCCCATAGGCAGCACATAGAAGAGAAAAGAAGTAATCTGGACAATACAGTTGTAGATCCACATGGGCATGACTACAGTGCAGGTAGCAGAGCCAGGGACCAGAGTGCCATTGGGGAAATGCTGCGACACGATGCCATGGGTGCCCGTGTTGGGGAGGGCAAAGAGGACAGAGAGGACCCAGAGCACCAGGATGGTCCTCAGGGCACGCCTGCGAGTGCTTTCCAGCTTGGCACGGAACGGATGGAGGATGGCAATGTATCTCTCCACGCTGACCGTGGTGACGTTGAGGATGGAGGCAAAGCAGACTGTCTCGAAAAGCCCTGTCTTCAGGTAGCAGCCCACGGGCCCAAACAAGAAGGGGTAGTTGCTCCACATCTCGTACACTTCCAGAGGCATCCCAAAAAGCAGCACCAGCAGGTCTGAGACAGCGAGACTGAAGAGGTAGTAATTGGTTGGGGTCTTCATGTTCTGGTGCTTGAGGATTACCAGGCAAACCAAGAAGTTGCCTACCACCCCGACGATGAAGATCAGGGTGTACACCAAAGCCATGGGCAAGAAGAGATGACTCCTCCTGGGCCCACACAGGAAGGCCAAGTAATCCTCAGTGCTGTTTAAGTAACTCCTGAAACGTTCTTCGTGTAGAGCAAGGTGATTGAACCAGGAGATATTACCGATCCAGGCCATTACTGGATCTGTTGAAATGCTCCGCCACTGGGATCCACTCTTCTCTAAGTTTCTCTGTGTTGGTTTGCTCACTTTTTGCAGAGAGAGGACGAGAGGAAGGAGCTGTCTCTCCAGACCCAGATGCACAAAGCCACTGAGAGCTGTGAGTGAGCGTTTGCCTGGCTTCAGTTCAGGTTTTGCTGTTGTAACAGCTGTTCCCCTGCGAGCAGTCCTCAGCCAGAAAGCCCCTCCTTACACACATTGCCATTGGCTCACCAAGTGTATTAGATTATAGGGTGAGAAAAGAGGTTTCAGCTACTTCTCTCAGCTCCCACAACAGATGCAATTTACAGAATCAGAAATGTGGGATTTTAAAGAGCTGGGAATCTGAAATATAGGATGTGAGGCAAGCTGTGAAATGCAGCAGGGTGGAAAACGAGACACTCCCAAATAGCTTTCACAAAATTATATTCATTCTGCATCCAGTTATGAGCCACAAGCAAACAGACAAACAAACCAACCCAAACTGGCAGGAGTCTATTTTTCAGATCTCTGCTGATTTTTATTGTTTTTTGTTGTCTGTGGCAGCAAGTACTTGGAAACAGAGCCTGAGCAACAGAAAGCCAACCCATTTTTTGTAGTCTTTCATGTGGAATTAGGCTACTATAATATTTCAGCCCTTTTTAAACACTGTAAGCTTTTTTTTTCCCTTCTGAACTTTAACACAGGGCTTTAATTGCTCTTCTTAGTGATATAGTTCCCCACTTTCCTGCTATGCTGGAATCTGGTGCCATATTCTTAGACAGCCTTGCTTTGGGAATCTTTCTGAGGACCAAATTATTCCAAAGACACATTTGTTGCCTCTGGGACTAATTTACATGTTTGTTTTTTTTTTTTTTTTTAATAAACTATTATTTCTTCCTGAATGGCAACTATTCAGCAAACACACTTTGTCAGCTAAAGTATTTCCTGCAAGGATGATGACTGTGTGAAAACAAAATAGTTTATCTCTTTATAAATGACTTTTTTTTCCTACTGAATTTCTCTAAGCCAAGAATGCTTTGATATGCATGGATGACAACTCAGAAAAAGTTTAGTTGCTTGGAAAAGAGGAGGTGCCAAAGATGAGGGCTAGTTTAGGGAATTCTGTCAGCCTCATGTGCAGTTTGGCTGCTCAGTACCTCTTGCTTTTACTTTTCAGTACTTACTCCTCATCCTTGAAGTCATGTAGAGTTTGGCAAGGAGCTCCTTGGGTCTGTTACCTGTGTGTGAAGAATCATCTTTTTTTCTCTTCTTGACCCTCTAGCTGAATCTTCCTGGCTACTAAGCTAACACTGCATGTTTTTAACTCTCCAGGGGAAAAGGAACAGCCCTTTTGGCTAGCACACCCTCCAAAATGCTGTCAAAAGCCAGGTTTTCCAAGGAAGATGAACTCTTAAGTGCCTGAACAGTAAACTGATCCTACACAAAACCTGTTTTCTGATTCTTAAGAACTGGGCCTGTCTTAGATCCTGTCTTTTTTTACTTGTTTCCTCCTTAACTTTTACTAGTGGTCCAATAACCCTGTAGGAAAAAATCCCAACCCTGTAAAAAGCACAGACTGCATCCAAAAATAAGAATAGGAGATAAAGAACTGAGGCTTGTTCTAACAGAGGTACACCCAATGTGTGGAGGCTAAGGATTGCCTTTCGTTCATTTTAACTGCTAGAGGCATGGAAGGTACCACAATAACTATACTGGGAAAAAACTGTGTCTCTTGTGATGACTTTTACATCTGCTGAACTCATCTTGCACAGAAACTCTCTCCATCAGGAAGACCTTAGCCATTTTTGTTAGCATTGCACAGAAGTACTTCATTCAGCAGACCAAAAGGTTTATTGTGTTGGTGAGCTATGAGTGTGCTGTTTTGATCTGTTTCTCCTTTCTCTTAAGGATTCATCTTAAAGAGATTCCTCTTGAAAGAATGGGAATTTGGTTTTGATCTACTGTTGGTGTAAAAGGTAAGAACAGAGGAATTGTTAGTAGGGTGCCTGCTGAGGACTGTTTCAGAGCACAGTAGGAGGCAAGTAACTGAGAATTTGTACAGGACTAAACATTTGCTGCACCTCTGCTTACCTTTCAGGGCTCTCCCCCCCCTTAATCTCTCAACAATATTTCATTTCTTTCCATTTCTTCTTTTCTCTCCAGTAAGTTCCAGCACTCTCTATACTGCCTCATAACTGAGGTGACTAAACACTTCTAAATTAGTCACCAAACTGTTCTTCATTTCTTCCCTTTTACATTAACGTCTGTTAAGAAACAGAAAAGGAAACTTGCTTCAAGTTTCGTATCTGTTCAACACGAACTCAGTCTTGCAGAAAAGAAAACCCAGATTAATTGACTGGTTCTCCAAAGATGCAATAGGGCAGCCATACCCACCATGATTTCTATGACAGGAAAGCAACAGGCTCTACAAACACCTCAGGTCACTTGGAAGTGTGGATGTGCTGTGTCTACTTTCACTTGTTCTCCCTCCTCCATTCTTTCTGATCCTCCTGGGCTTGGGTGTTGACAAGCTGTGGGAATAGAAGCACTTTAAAAAAAAAAAAAAAGCCCAGAAAAACCAAAAATCACAAACCCAAACAGGTCTATTTATCTAGCAGGTCACTGCTGGAACCATGTTGCTGTGACCATGATTAAGTGATAGATGGAGAGGATGGGGAGAGTGGAAAATATACTACAGTTCATTTCTCAAAGCTTTATTTGGTGTTCTTTATCATATCTCTCTCAATAAGAACAGGAGAGTCTATCTAACAAAGACTGGCTCTGGCTCTCTGTGACTGGAAATACTTTATTTTTACAACTGAGACAGAAAATAAACCCAGATTTTACTCCTGAAAATAATAGGAAAGCATTTGGTGTTTTTCATTGCAAAGCTTGCTTCATCACTGCTTCCTTGCAGGCAAAGGAAGATGCTGTGCTGTGTGCTGCCCTTAGGACTGTGCAGTTATATGTAGCAGTGATGTGATTAATGTCAGGCAATATTTACTTTCACTGAGTGGATACTGTGTAATGCATATTAACGTAGTGTAATATTTGGCCACATGAATCCAGACAAGGATTTTTGACTGAGTGAGTGTCGCCACCAGTCAGAGTGTGGCATTATCTCCTTAGACACTGAGAGTGGCCCCATGCTGGTGGTAGCTCTTGTACCACATTTACACTGTGGAATCTTTCCCTTAGCCTCCCTAATGTGCTCCAGCACATTCCTGTGTTCCTTTGAGAGCAGCAAAGTGCATGTTTAAGAAGCAGCAAACTCAAATGCCTTGATGTTTCCCAAAGCCCTTGTAAGGATATCCATTATTATATATATATATATATATATATATATATATATATATATATATATATATATAATATATATATATTAGGTCAGTAAATGGTGAATAATTTTATTTGAGGGAAAATTTGACACATTCATCACAAGAGAGAGAACTGTGGAGAGCAGCAAGTGGATAAATCCTCTCCTGGTGCCACTGACAGAGTGATGATGTGCTTTGAAGAATTATGGCCCATTGTGGGAGTTTGCTTTGAATTCTTGCTCAGCTCAGAATGTAGAATTTTGTTAATGGAAAACAATTTTTATTTATTTACTTATATGTGGTGACAGAAAAAGGTCTCTCATCCAGCTGCTTCTGTTCTGGGGTTGGAACTGGAAGGAATAGATTTGTGCTAAGGCCATGGTGTGCCACTCCAATCCATTCTGTTGATGAGCTGGGATACAATAGTATCCTGCCATGTCCTCTTGGCATCCAGGGCTTGAGCTGGCATTTGTGATCAACCCTGCGTGTGATGCTGCTCAGAAATGGCAAATGTTGTAATGCTTACTGTAACCATTGCAACTTGGGAAAGACATCCTGAAAGGACTGGAAGAGGTATTAATTTTGCCATGATTTTTTGGCAAGCAGATGCCACTAATTCTTATCTTCAGCAGCTGCAAGCTGGCCTTTCGTTTCTAATTTCCAACTTCCTTTTGCAGCCATCAGATTCTGCTGTTTCTGTGCTTTCACTCTTTCTCCAGTTTGTAGCTAGTGAAGGTATGTGCAAAATCCTTTAGCTATTCTGTGAGAGGACTGCTATCCAGCCTGTCTGAGCCTGTTTTCCCTGCTTGGAACCTTTCAGAGCTGTCCATGGAGCTGCACTGCTCTCAGAACAGTTTCAGTCCTTTAAGACCTTGGCAGTACCAAGAACCTCTGCAGCACAGGGATGCAAAGATGAGGATGTGAGTAAGAGGAGGCAAAGAGCAGGTGAGCAGAAGTGTTAAGCTGCTGCATAACTGAATATGTTAATATAACAGCTAGAAAAATACACTCCCCCTATGAGTTACTGACCTATAATTGTAGGTCATGGATTTGACTTGTTTTTGTTTTTTAAAGCCTTGCTTGGTTCACTGCAGCAGCTGGAATGGGAGTCCTTCTTTTCCTAAGTATATTTAATACAACACTCTACATCCCATCAAATACATATTTGCATATTTTCTCTCCCTCCAGGCTGGAGAAGGAAGCTGCAATACAACAACAGCTGGATCTGCAGAAGCCTTTCCATGCCTTATTGTAAGTTGTTTTGCAATTATCTAGGCTCTTTGTAGCCAGCTTTGCCATGGCTGTGCATGATCTCTGAAGTCCCCAGGTTATCCATCAACACACATAAGTAGTGGATTTCATGACTACAGCACAAAAAAATCCCAAGGAGGGCATCTTTCTGCCTGGAGCAGCTGGCAGCCTACACAGCAGCTCCAAAGTGGAACCTGTTTTGCCTAACTCCAGTCGTTCAAAATAGCAAATGAGTCTGTGTGGACTTTTCAGACTCCTACTTCATTCAGCAATGGAGAGAGGAACCTCCAGAATGGAATTTCTCCTACACCATTGCACAAGGTAAGCCGTATGAAATGGAAGACTTTTTTTTTTTTTTCTTAGTGTCTACAGAGGAAAATTGGGAAATAAGGTTTAACAGCAAGCTTAGTAAAGAGCTGAGATTAATTTAGACACCAATTTTGTGCGGTCTGATCCATCCCCCTCCTACCAGGACTAGTCTTTAGAAGTCTATGTGCTTTGTCTTTGAGAAGCTGTTGGGCCAGCTGAAAACAGAGCCAGAGAGCCAGCTTGCAGGTGAAGGGAGGACAGTCCAGTGCTGAAAATCATTCTCTAGTCCTTTCTCACCTAGCAAGGTGGATGTGCCTGTTGCCCATCCAGTGATGGAGTTCTTTGCTAGTGTTGGCTCAGGAAATTAGTGGAATGGTGTCTTTTATTTTTAGTTAGTGTTTTGTGTGCTGTTTGAGTGTATATGTGCTCATCCCCTAAAGAAGCAGTGAGTGGCAGGTAGGGATGTAGTGTAGGCAGGGGATGCAGGGGACCAGTGAAAAGAGCTGAACAAGAGCTCTGACCCACAACATCTTGTCACGTTGAACGTGTCTGGCGTGACAGAGACTTGGATTTACATGGGAGCAGATGGAAGGACTGTCATGGAAGAGAACGTGTTGAAGTCACCCAGTACAGAATGAGTCAGATTGTCTGAGTCAGGAGGGTTCTGGTGCTAGAGGGACTCGGGTTTATGCAGGCAGGATCAGATTATTCAGCATCTCTTTATGGCTTTATGCAGTTTATGACAGTCCTGATACCCCACTGCAGTTTCTTCCTCTCCTTGTGGTGCACATGTTTCTCAGGAGATCTTGACTCACTTGGTTGTCTGACCAAATGGAGACTTCCCTCTTCTCCCTAACATGACTCACCAGTATTAATTTTCAGCTCACATGTATTTGGCTTCTATTCAGCACTTTGGGATTTGAGCAAAGATTTTTCTCCACTGGAAACCAACCAGACAAAAAGCTCCACATCATAGAACCTGGATGTCTGCTGGATATATGCACTGATGAGACAGAAAGAATCACAGTGACAAACATTCATGCAGCCAGAGGAAGGCAGTGATACATTGTCCTGTTGGAGAGGGCAGGAAGCTAACAATTTGTTAGAGGAGGACTGAATCTGTCAATGGAGATGGTAAATGGGGCATGTGGAATTTATGTAGCACAGAGCTGACAGTGAGAGAAATGTTAAGAGAATCCCTTTGCTGAACATTTGTTTCTTTGAGGGTTGGTGTCAGGTAAGACTCAACGGGAGACCTTATAACTGCTGTCCAATACCTGAAGGAAACCTACAGGAAGGCTGGAGAGGGACTTTTGGCAGAGTGTCTACTGATAGGACAAGGAGAAATGGATTTAAATTGAAGGAGAATAGGTTTAGATTGGCTCTTAGAAAGAATTCTTCACTCTGAGGGTGTCAATACTCTGGAATGGGTTGTCCAGAGAGGTTGTGGATGGCCCCTCACTGGAGATGTTCAAGACCAGGTTGGATGGAGGCCTTGAGTAACCTGGGCTGGTTGAGAGGTGTCCCTGCCCATGTCAGGGAGGATGGATCAGATGATCTCTAAAATCTCTTCCAGCCTAAGAAGTTCTATGATTCTATGATTGGAAAGGTTTTGTTCCTGTCAGAAAACTATATCCCCTGTTTCTCCCATAAATGCAGTTAGTTTATGCTCTGCAAAACACTTTGTTTACAACTACTTACATCATAATAAAAATGAAATTTAAGGACTCAGAAATGAGACAGCATTTCTACATCTTCCAAGTTCTGAAAAAGCATGTTTAAATTTTCTTGGCTCCAGTAAAAGTATTCTACAGCTTGTAAGGATGACTCTTTGGAGAAAAAACAGGGAAGTTTCCATTCCCTCCTGCCTCAGCTGCAGCTCAGATTACTTCAGAAGTTGGATACAGTGATCCCCTGTCTTTGTGTCACATTGAGAATCAATATTATTTGACTTGGAATTAATGACAGAATCTTTATGAAGCAGGATGTGCATAATTTGGGACATTAAGATGCTGGCAGATGATGTTCTCTTCCTGCTCCTTTACCCATTAGGCTATTCCCAGGAGTGCTCTCTTGGTTCAGTTAAATGCAGCCAGATATGGCACTGTTCTTTGGAATGTCTCCTGCTGCAAGGTTAGAGAGAGAAACAAAACTCTGGCCACAACAGTCCAAGAAGGATAATCCACCATAGTTTCCAAATAACCTAGTAAACCTTAGACATGCAAGGCAACCTGGATTGACATTAAAAAGCTTGTTTCAAATTGTGGTGTACACCTCAAAGATGCTTTTGTGCTTTGCAGCCACTCGGTAGTGAGCTGGTCCTAGGCAGAACTGCACAACAAATTAAATAGTCCATCTGGGACATCTGAAGCCAAGGAGTAGAGCGTGGGAGAGTCCCCATGCAATGAGAACACTTCTCTTGTGCAGGACTGGGGTGTGGGGTTAAGTGGCTTGAGCATCACTGTGACCTGGTAATTCTGGATTCAGTGGATTCAGTCGGTATTAACTCTGGATTCAGTGGATTCAGTCGGTATTAACTCTGGATTCAGTGGATTCAGTAAAACTAGCTCAGTTCTCCTGCATCAGGATTCAGCTCAGTCTGCCAGTCTTGGAGCCTTATTGCCCTGACTGAAACTGAAGATGAGTGTTAGGCTCAGGAGCTTCCCAAGAGATCCCTACAAACAGAGAAGGGAATGGAGGCTGTGCCCTCTTCATTTCAGATGCAAAAAAAAAAAAATATTATTTGGACATTTTCTTGTACCATGGGCATTAAGGCCACAGCTGCTGCCATGCCTCTCTCTTTAATATTCTCCAATGCTAATTCTACAGCAGCTGTTCAACTTTGGCTTACTCCATCTCTCTTTACAGGGAAACCAATTTAGTATCCAGCCTGACAAATATTTTTGCCTACCAAGACACCTTCTTTATCTTATGTTCAAACTGATTCTCAATTAGACCTGAGCTGGCCCAGAACTGTGTTGCCTTGCTCTGATTCTACTAAATGCTAAACATATGCGTGAAGTGATTTAGCACAAAACAGAGCTGAAAGGGAAGAGAAGCAGGCAGCGCCTTGTACAGCTCTCCTCTTTGTTAATATTTGCATTGGGTCCCTAGAAGAGTGAAGAAGACTGCTCAGGCTGTGGCACTGTCTGTGCCTCCAAGCTAATGGAAAACCAGGCAATTTCATAAAACCATAGAATCAGTCAGGGCTGGAAGGGACCACAAGGAGCAGCCAGTTCCAACTCCCCTGCCATTGGCAGGGACACCTCACACTAGAGCAGGCTGGCCAGAGCCTCATCCAGCCTGGCCTTAAACACCTCCAGGGATGGGACCTCAACCACCTCCCTGGACAACCCATTCCAGGCTCTCACCACTCTCATGGGGAAGAACTTCTTCCTCATGTCCAGTCTCAATCTCCCCACTTCCAGCTTTATTCCATTCCCACTAGTCCTGTCACTCCCTGATATCCTAAAAAGTCCCTCCCCAGCTTTCTTGTAGCCCCCTTCAGATACTGGAAGGCCACAAGAAGGTCACCTTGGAGCCTTCTTTTCTCCAGACTGAGCAGCCTCAACTCTTTCAGTCTGTCCTCATCGGAGAGGTGCTCCAGCCCTCTGCTCATCCTGGTGGCCCTTCTCTGGACACCTTCCAGCATGTCCAGATCCCTCTTGTAATAGAGGCTCCAGAACTGGATGCAGTACTCCAGATGGGGTCTCAGCAGAGCTGAGCAGAGGGGGAGAATCACCTCCCTTGACCTGCTGGCCACACTTCTGATGCAGCCCAGGCTTTGGTTGGCTTTCTGGGCTGCAAGTGCTCACTGCTGGCTCATGTTGAGCTTCTCATCCACCAGCATCCCCAAGTCCCTCTCCTCAGGGCTGCCCTCCAGCCAGTCACTGCCTGGCTCATATTTGTGAAGGCACAAAGTTTAGATGGGATCTAGTGGAAAAGAAGGAGAAGACACATGCTTACTGGCTAGATGGCAAAAGGTTCAAACCAGAGTACAGGGCAATAATCTGCACCTCTCTGGTCCTTTTAGAGAAACATTTATTCACAGACCTAAAAGAGGCTTCCTGTGGTGAGTGAGCAGCCCACACTTTGGCTGTGTGCTGAATAGGTCCTCTTGAAATGAAGTGTGCAAGCCATGATTTTTGTCTTCAGGATGTGAGAATCAAGGCCTATGCTCTTCACCAGCCAGTCTTTCAAAAGGGTGCTATGATGCAATCCAGATGGTGCATCACAGCCATAAAGAGCCTGCTCTCAGTGGGGAAAAAGCTCCTCTTCTTCACCACATCTACCCTTGCATTGCTATAAAATTTCCCATTAGATTTTCAAGTGCTTTAGAGAGGTGAATATCTTCAAAGCAAGATTGTCTCACTCTACCAAAGAGGTGCAGAGGAAGTATAAAGTTCTACAAAAATTGTAGCTTTTAAAACTTTTGTTATTTTTTTTTCCCTGGCATTTAGCTCTGTTCTGTACCAGCAACCCACTGGAGGAAGTTCACAAGGCTTTTTTTTTTTTTTTTTGTCTCATTCTATAATAAATGCTGCCTTCCCTTCCACCCTTTTGGGAGCATTATGTAGATTCTGCTTTGAGACACGTCATGTCTTACTCTGACAACAATTACCATAATGTCAAGAGCCCTGGAGTACTTTAAGTCCCATTTGAGTCTACTCTATGACATTTTAAAACTTTCTACATTGTTATCAGGTTTGGTAAGTATTGACTTGAAGAATATATATATATTTTTTTTTTGTCCTTCAGATCTTATAAATATTTATAGTGAAGTGGGTGCTTCAGGTCTTGTGCATATTCCTAGTGAAATGGGTGCTTTTGCTAACTCCTGTTGGTGTTTTTTAACCTACAGGCTGTGGAAGGTGTTCTCTTGCTGTATCTTCATATTAAAGAAATGAGTGAAAACCCAGAAAAATATGTAGTTTCCACACAGCAGCCATGATACTGTAGAAAAGAACCTGAGGTATTTTTTTCTGTTGCAGCTATACCTCTGAGATCTGAAGTCAACTGTTAGGGTGAAAAGTGGGGCCAAAGGACCAGGCTTAAAATTAAGTATACTCAAACTTTACTCAAAAATTAAGTATACTCAAAACAAAGTGGGGCACTCTGCTCACTTCTATTGGATAGATAGAAATGTTTTAGAACAATCATTATTTTGCTTTCTTACACCCAATAGTGACTTATTTGCACTCTTTCACTTTCTCTGCTTGAATTGTGAGAAGAAAAATAAAAGAGACAGTTTCAAACCATCACGGGCTCTAAAATGCTGCTTTGTATAGTCCTGTTTTTCACTGCAGAGAGTTCTATTGTGAGTGTTAGCTTGAATATGCTGAAGTGCATGCAATGCATCACTCAGAGTGCCCAAATCTGAAGGACAACAAGCATGCAAAAGCACCTTTGGAGGAACAAAATTAACAAAGCAAACCAAAATCCCCCAAAACAACAAAGCCACAAACAAATCTGAAGAAGTGAGCAGCTGAATGTGGTTTTCGAAGCCCCATTATTTCTGACAGCAGATGTTAGCTCTGATGAATAGCTGTTTACACAGTCAGCTGAGAGGAAAACAAAAAGAAGGTCTCTACTGTTCCACTTCACTTTCAAAGATGTGCTGCTGAGTTCAGATGTGCGTAAATCCGTGCTGGAACACTCCAGATTAGCAAAGCAACAAAGCTACCTCAAAGCAGCTCAACCAAATGAACCCACAGTGTGACAAATGAGCAATAAAGAGCCATTCCCCTTTCCCACCTTTGCTACAGGTGGGTTCCCTTATTGGGGCATATCAGAGCTGCTTCCACTTCTACCTTCTAGAATGAAAGTCAGCTGGGCACTGTCTCTTCTGGATGGATAGCATGAACTTCACCCCTCAGTGAACACAAGGTTGCTGTCCATGTGGCTCTGGAGCAGCATGGAATCAAACACTGGTAATGGTTCATCCTTTTTCAATGCAATGATGTTGTTTGCCTCTAACCTGATTTGTTTTTCTCTGCCATTTTTCTTGACAAACCTTCCCGGCAACATAGAAACTCTCCCTGATCTTGATCCTCTCCTTGGAGATTTCATGGTGAGCTAATTAGTCCTGACCCTTGTGGCTGTATCTTAAGCTCATAACTGGATGTATAGAGGTAAACATAATGAAATTCTTGGTAGGAATCAACTCTAGTTATAAGCTTCTGGTGAGAACAGCTTTCTGTTGGGAAATAAAGTTTTGATGAAGCCTGAGGAGTTGGGTGCCTCAGGAGATGCTGCTGATTTTGATGAAATTATTCCACTCTAGAAAACTTCTGAAAGTAAAATGCTTTAGGAATGGCAAACTGAAGGTTTAAAATACCAAAACATTATTATGCCTTTTCATCTGAATATTTATATCTTGTTTCCAAGTCTGTCAGAAATATTGGCTTAAAGGCTTTGTTAAGAACATCTCAAGTTACAGTGTGAGATGCAGGCAGCCACAAGATGACATTGACATATTTTCTAACCTTTTAAAATAAATTTGAAGTACAGTTACTACTTGGTAAAGATTGAACTGGAAAAGTAACACAAGGTCCTCCAGAGTGTGTTTCTCATTCAATCAAGAGGAACAGAGCAGCCCTGAAAGTATTTCCCAGGAGTAGCTGTTTTCACTAGCCCAGTGTTCACTTGGAATAATTTATATATATATATATATATGTCTCTGTGTGTGTATATATATATATATATATAAAATATGTTATAAAAATTGTTATTATTTTATGTTAAAAATATAATTTGGGAGATTTTTCACTCAGCCAAGTTTTTCAGGATTTCAGCTATTCCTCCTAGTTCATTTAGAAAAGGAGGCCGCAGGCATTAATGCTTCCAATGAAGCCAAAATTCTGACAAACTCTCATAACCACCCAGTTTCTTTTTTTCTTAGATTGCTTACGTGCATACCTGACCTGGAAAGTTCCACAGTCACCTTTTGCAAATAAGATCCTGAGACTTGTGGTAAGCAAGACTACATTTCCATACAGAGCAGACAAGCTTTTAAGGGGCACATCATCAGACAATTCATCTTCATGCAAAACAGAGAAGCTGTGAGGCAAGCCTCAAGAGAGGGAAAGGCAGGGTTTGATTCAGAGGTAACCTGTTAAACTGTTTACAAGATCAATTAAGGACATTCTGGACTTCTATATGTGTGCACTTTACATGTGTGTATGTTGAGTCTATAAAGTGCAGACATGAAACTACATAGAGGGAGGCTTTTCCCTTTCAGGTGGTTCATCCTGTTTCTAAACATATCTGTAAGTAAATGAAAAAATAAATATACGGATAACCTGACCACTCCAGCAAGGAATGCTAATTTATGTTTAGAAAGATAAAAATATAATTCCTCCTTCTGACACTCATTTTTGAAGCTTTTGTGATACTCTAAAAAAGTCAAAGTATTGGTGGTGTTTGAAAGCAAATTGATGCCTTGAATTTAGTGTCTGCATTTCCATCGTGGTTTTAAGTGGGTGAGAAGATAACTGAAGTTTTCTGAGGATTTGTCTGCTCAGCTTTCTCTAAACACAACTAATCCATTCTAAGGATTCTGGGAATAGCATTTTGAGCACTTTTTTTTTTTTTTTTCAGAACTCACTATTACTACTGCTTAATATTGTGGTCTTAAACCTATTCAGTGCAGGGAGGAGAAAAAAAAAAAAAGGCAATACTCCCTTACATTGCTTTGAGGCAGGTGAATACAAATACTGTCCACTTTAAAGGAATTTTCCAGTTCAGTCAGATCCTGGATGAAGATTTTGGAATAATTATGAAGTTTTGTATAGGTAGGAGCTGGGAACAATATATCACAGTATCCAAAAGTAGTGAAGGGAAAGGAAGTAACCCAGAATGTATTAGACTTAATTTTGTAATTTATACAACCAGTATTTTTTTTTTTTCCAGAGGACTGTTACCAGAAAACATCAAGTTGTTGAACTCAAAACTTTTCATGGGAATGCACTTGTTTCAAGCATTTAATAGGTAAAGATTTCCTTTTCAGGATGGGCACTCTGAAGGACCTTTCCCTTTTCCAAGAACAATTAATAGCCCAGTGGTCTGGATATGACCCCAGCATGTGTGACATCAGGTTCAGCTCTCCATTCCTGTGTATTTTTCAAATGAATCCCAAAACAGCCAAAAGTCTGGCACTTGGAAACTTTCTGTGGTGAAGAGACTTAGAAGTTTGATCTGGAGCTGTCAGAGCAGAGGTTTGAGCTTCACCTGGATTCACCATGAGGACAAGTGAGCCCCTTACCCATAGGCTAGTTACTCACATATGCTCTGGGTTTTCCTAAGGTAATACTCATGTGGTCTAACTAAAACTAAGGTAATATTCATGGGGTGTAACTAAAACCCAGCGCTGAATGATTAATGTGCTAGAGGAAGCATTTCCTCTCAAGATCTCAAATGTATTTCAGAAGGTAGCAATTATTCAGTGGCATCTTGGTGAGGAGATGTACCCACCAAGCACAAGTAAATATAGAAAACAGAGAAAGCTTTGGAATTTTTCTGAAGAACAAACTAAAATACTATTTCCTCCTTTCTTCTCCCCTGTATGACAAACAAAGGCCATTAATAATGACAAATGAAATGTAAAAACTCCTGTGACTCACCCAGGGCTGGAAAAGGGGTCAGCAATTCATCTTCTGTAAGAGTACAGCATTTATGGTTCCTTGCTGCCTCTTGGCCTCCCTGGTTTGTGTCATTTGTTTCCCTTGTATGCTGAAAATGCCCTCAAGTATGAAGAGCAACTTTTAAGAACCATGTATGATTACATAATGAGAAAAATGGGATTATTTAGAAGAATTTTGCAATGACTAACTGAGCTATAGGTAAAAGTTATCTCTCTTAATTTTGGTGTTAGAGTGTGAATAGTTCAGCAATATAACTTCAGGAATTAGGAAAACCACAGCACCTTTGAAAAAGCTAAACATTTTTCAAAGGTAAAGGTAGGCAGTTCAAAGGAAAAAAAAAAAAAAAGAAGGAGGAAAAAAAAAAGAAGGGGAAAAAAAAGAAAAGAAAGGGGAAAAAAAATCCCCAAACAACAAACCAACAACAAACAGTGGCATATTATAAATTATAAAAATTATAATAATTGTATTATTATTGTACAGATGATTTACAATTATGCAGTTGATTTACACACAAACAAACCAAAATATCACATGTATTAATTGGTATTAATTGTGGGGGCTTTTTTTTTCATATTTAGACATATGTTCTGATAATTTTATTTGGAAAATCTAGTTCAAGCAAGGAAATATTATGCTAATGTCTGATATCTACAGATTTTCCAGGACAGCTGCTCCCATTTTTAGAAAGCTCTCATCATGACAGCTCGAATGCAACAGGAAAACAAAAATCCAGCTCGTGAGAAATGTGCTTGCACATGCTTCAAAATGGTAAGATCCAAGTCAGGCTGATATTTAAAACCCTCTTTGGATTAGATTTTTTTCTATGGAGAAAGATTCTGGGGTTCAGGGTGCAGATTTCTAGAAGAAAGAGAAATCCAGCAACTGAAACTCAGTAAAATGAAAGCAATAAATATTCAAACTTCTTCAGACATCATTCTGACTTTTTTTTTACCTCTGACTGTATTTAGGAGGTGATTACTCCTGCTTTCCCCCTGAACTCAATGATGAACACTTTGTCTTAAGGGATTGATTTATCTTCTTGGAGCAAAACCCAATAAAATTAAAACCAAACAGGACTGCCTTGATGAAAAATTAAGAATTGTTTAATTGCTTTCTTAAAATGTTAGACTCAGGACTGTGCATAGGAAAGTGAGAGGAAGACTCTCTCTGCACAGAATATTAATCAATGTCCTTTCATAGAGATGCAATTAGAACCAATAGAGATGTAAGGATGGTAAGATGAATGGTGGTAGAAGGTAACAGAGACAAAAATTTGGAGAAGATTCAGGGTAAAGTACCTAAATAAAGCATCAGAAGTCAGGAACTTCTGATAGAAGAGGTTGCAATCAGTTAGGGACAGAGGTTAACTAACATTTTAGCTTTACAGTATTTGAAGCAAGTGATATTAATCTGTTATGAAAGAGTTTTGATGCAGAGGGCAAGGCAAAAAACACTCTTGCTTTTGTATGCGTCTGTTGAAGAGGACAGGAATTGGGATTTTCACTAGCCACAGGCAACCAGAAATATTCCAGGAAACTGCCCTCCTAATGGAGGCATAGATGTGCAAAAAAAGAATGTCACTGCCTCTTCCTTCCTCCCTTATGTACATCTGCTGTGCACCTCTGGCATCATTTGGCTTCCTAGGTGAACCTACCACCTGTCTTTCCTTGTTGATATCTGGATTTCCCTTTGCTTCTATTCTTTCATTCTATAGGCCAAAATCTCACTAAGATTCTAGCAACATAACCTGTGTGGTCCATACTTCCATGTCTCAGTGCAGGAGATCCAGCATCACGGCAGGAGCAGGAGGAAACGTATGGAAAAGCTCTTCACACACTGGTTGTCTGTGGCTAGTGAAAATCCCAATTCCTGTCCTCTTCAACACACACATACAAAAGCAAGAATGCTTTTTGCCTTGCCCTCTCTATCACATCTATTTTTCATAACAGATTAATATCACTTGCTTCAAGTACTGTAAAGGTAAAATGCTAGTTAACCTCTGTCCCTAACTGATTGCATCCTCTTCTATCAGAAGCTTCTGAATGTTAGTTAACCTCTGTTCCTAACTGATTGCATCCTCTTCTATCAGAACTTTCTGACTTCTGATGCTTTATTTAGGTACTTTACCCTGAATCTTCTTCAAATTTTACCTTCTTCCACCATTCATCTTACCATCCTTACATTTTTGCCAGTGTTGCAGTTGCTGTGAAATCTGCAGCAGGGAAGTGTTTCACCACTGAAGTTTTCCAGTTCTGTCTAACTTTTCTCCTTCTGTCTCAGGTTTTGCTAGGAATGGAGTAACTCCTGCCAGAGAAAGTGCATTAAGTCCATTTGCTATACTAACATCCACACCCACCTCCCATTAGCCTTGCCTGACACGTGTGTGTAAACTTGAGAAGACCAAGAGGAGTAGAATTAGCAATTTACAATATGTTATACAGCTAAGAGAGTAGAGCTAAAGGGCTAAAGACACTGATCCACGATTGTTAAAAAATAATATTCCAATTCTTCTTCCTTCAGAGCTGACCTTCTCCTCACCTCCTGAGCATTCATCTCTCAGTTGCTTATTTTTTGTGCAGATGTCTCCCCTGATTTAATGTCTTCAACAAAAGAATGCATGCAGCATTTATTATCAATGTGTCTTGGAGATGCAAATCAGCATGCCCAGAGCAGGAGTAGTTTGTTTACCACTTAATGGCAAAGTAGTTGAATTTTAAAAAGGGCACTGATGTTATTATTTAAAGACAAGCAGAAGGCAGGCAGCAAAGAGAAACAAGATATTAAAAATTCCACACTGTCTACATGGTATAAGAACCTTCTGCCAAGGTAAAGGAATAGAGACAATTAATGCCTTTAAACTCCAGTTAGACACAGGATCCATTTCTTTCCCTTTCTGCCACTGTTTAAAAGCACAGGGCTGTATCAGAGCAGTAAGAAGGGCAAGCCCTGGGACAATTTCCAAGAAAGGTGTTGGAATTGCTGTAATGAAGTTATGAAGAGGCAAAGAGATGTCTGTGTCAGCAAAATGTCAACACATTCTGAGTCTGCATCAACTAATGTAGTAGATCTGACTTTCCTGGGGTGAAAAAAATAATCAAATAAAAATCATGCAGTACTTCTAGAGATGAGGAAATGTGAGGGTTTGTTTTGTTTTGTTTCCTTTTTTTGGGAAATTAATTCTTTGCAAACATTTGGTTTGCACAAATCTATTAATTTCTTATTGCAGAAAATACTCTCAGGACCAGTCCCTCAATTTCATATAAGATCCTATAAATAATGACCATTACTGTTCAGTGAGTTTCTCCCTCTGGTGGAGACAATGTAATAAACAAAAGATTGTATTTCTATCAGAAGATGATCTTTCTATTGCCATAAAACTAAGGACTGGAAAATCCCATTGCTCAGGCATGAATTCCCCCAAATGAGCTACCAAGTGTGAGCCTTCATGCTTTGTAACTCAGGGGCAGAGAGCCCTCTGCCTCTGTGCAACCAAACATTGCAAATATTCACTCTCCTAAAGACCTCCAAGAGTGTAGGTCTCATTTTCTCACCCTCATCAATGCCATTATTTATGTATCTATTTATTTAAATCTGGGGAGAAAAAAGTGCACAGAGAATCATAGAGCAGTTTGGGTTGGAATGGACCTTTAAAGGTCATCTTGTCCAAGTCAGCAGAGGCAGCTTCAACTTGATCAGCCTCCCTAGTGCCTCATCCAACCTGACCTTGAATATTTCCAGGAATGGGGCATCTACCACCTCTCTGGCCAACCTTTCACCACCCTCAACATAAAATTTCACTGAAATAACAATATTTTACTAAGGTTTTGGGGCATGGCTTCAATTGTACCAAATTGTGATCATTTCAAGTGCACAAAGGAGCAACACACAGACTGGTGATGATCTGAAGAGGATAGCACATAGGCAACCATGCCTACAAGTCCAGTTAACACTTGGAACCACTTCTTCAGAACCATGGTCTTTTGCTAGGAGCAAGAGGGAAGGAAAGGAAGGAAAGGAAGGAAGGGATCTTCACTCTCCAGATAAACACAGACCAGAAATGAAGGTCATCAGTTTGACATATTCCAGTAAAGCTAATTTCCTAGGAAACTGTCAAGCTTCGTGGCCTTGGTTAATTATCAAGGGTGTTAAACTTCAGAAATCCTTTATCATCTCAAATCTTTGCAATTTGCTACTTGTTCAGTCACCTACCAGGCAGATTTAGTTCCTCTGAGTAGTTTTCTCTGCTACAGCTGCTGGGTCTGTTTTGCACTGGAACATAATTACACACAATAACTCAATAACAGTATTGACATGCTAAGCCAAAAGTGATAAAAGTATTTCTTTTATCAAATCCAAGTAGGAATTACTGTATAAAAAGATCTATGGAGGTACAGCTGTCCAGAAAAACCATAAGCAAAATATTTATTGACTTAGACTGACATTATTAATGTAAATAATTCAGCTGCTAGATTGGCAGGTTCTTTGTGGGCTTCCTTCAACAGTTACCATGCAGCCCTCATCAAAGACTGGCTTTCACAGAAGACATTCTTGCCTTCTTATGTGCATACCCTTCTAGACATCTGCTCCAGGACATCACTCCTCTGAGGGCTTGACTTATCTCAGTACAGCCTAAATTTATTTTTACCCTGCAGTAGACACACTAACCTCAAAACATGGCTTGGTCTCTCCCACCACCCTAAAGCAGAACAAGGAACAGCAATCAGAAATAATTGGAACATTTACTTATTCTTCAAAACCTCCCAAATGCTGTCCCTTGACATTGTCTAAAACTTGACTTTCTTTAGTCATATTTTTTCCCCCATACTATCACAGGTTGTGAATGTGGTGAAGCACAACTCACTGCCCACATGAAGAAAAACAACTTTCATGGAGTTGGAGGCTTATCAGACTTTCCCTATCACTTTTGTTTTGTAGAAGAAATAAATCAATTTCTTTCAACTTTAAATTGTAGCTTTCTCAAAGCTCTATAGTTTTTATGTTGATAGCCTTTAGGTCTCAACAGGTCTTCTGTAATTACTGCAATTTAGAAACTGCTCCCTGGTAATCACCCCTGGTGTATTAGTAGAGGGCAGTTGTATGCAATCTCAATTAGAATTTTAATAATAGGTTAAAAGACCTTCTGTGGACAGCAATAGCAGGGTAGAAAACATTGTCATTTCACTAATGGAGTTCTTAATAATGGTTTATGAATCTCCTTTCATGTCTAAATCCTGATTATGGTATGGCATGAATTTGATATGTTGTACAACTAACATGTTATGGAATTCTGAACTTACCAGAAACAACTTCTGAAACAGAAAAGGTCTGGAAAAAAAAAAAACAAAACATAGATTTGATCCCCTTGTATTGGAAGTACAATTTTACCAGGCAATTGATTTATCTTGGAGCTTTTAGATTGCTGAAAACTCTGAAAAGTGTTGGCTTCAGAAAGCAAACAAAGATAATTATAATAGTTCTTTTTAAACCCAACAAACAACAAAATGAACAAAACATGAAACAAAACCCCAAACGGAAAAAAAAACCAAACTAATAAACAAAACCACCACCACTCCCCTCAAAAAAACCCAAAACAAACAAACCACAACAAGAAAACACTCAGAACATCTGAGTGCTCCCTATTCCCATCAGCAGACAGCTGGGAGAGCTGGGTCATGGCACCTGATGTGTAATGGTGCAAGATATCCAAAGGTTTAAGAAGTTAAGCCATGAAAGAAGTTATTTCAGCTACTGACACCTCAGAGGCAAGAAACAACTGCATATAGACTAGATCAAACATTAAAGTATATAAAAAGATTATAAAGATCTTATGATACTTAAGCAGTGAACACACACTGTAGTAGCCAAGGCTTTCAGCAGAGCTCACAGTTCTGCTTTCAGGGCCACTAATGAGAAGAAGCAGTAAGTTAAGGAGTACAAAGATATTAAGAAATTATTTTTGATGTGTGAGTCAACAAGGCATAGAGTATCAACCATGCATGATCCTCATGGGCTGACTCTAAGCTTCATCTCTGGAGGGAAGAAAGAAAGCACATAATTGCTAGTCCTGGCAGGGAAGCAAAGGAAAAAGAGCTGTAGCAGCACCAGAGCTATGGGGGTCCCAAATGTATCAGCTACTGTGCATGTACCTTCTCTGGGGGGAGCCTGCACAATCCTAGAGCATAAACAGCAACAGCTGTCTATATCCTCATGCTGCTCTGGGGGAGAGGGAGGCATTTCTTATTCCTAGGAGAATGCTGAACAGTATATATATCCCATTTCCCCCACCAGAATTGTCCAAAGTTTTAATAGGCCACAGGGAAAAAAAAAAATCACAACCAAAGCAAAACATAACCCTCCAGAAGCTAGCACTAATGATCAGCAGGACTTCCCAGCATTAATCAGTCAAGTTCCAAAGCAGAAACCCAAAAGTTATCAAAAAAGAAGATATCACAGTGAAGAATGAAGTTTAAATTCAAACGACACTCATTAGATAGGATTGATGATGCTGAGTATCAGACAGAAACCAGCCCAAGACAACTGGATTGTGACTTTATGGCTAAGCTCTTTGGAGACCCAACTCTGCAGTTCTGCTCTTTTCCCCATGAAGCAATGCAGTATTTGGCACTGCCAGCTGCCAGAGCTAAATTGTTACCTTGCCCACATTGCTTTAATATGCACCAAAATCCATTAAATTAATTCTTGTTACTCCTTCCCCACTGCAGACACTATGCTTACACTTTCCTCTTGCAATGTCTGTTTTAAGCTATCATTTTTAAGCTCCCATGACTTGCTGCTGTCTGTGAATGCTTTCCCTTGGGCACTTTCCCCCTTTACCTGGTGTCTCATTGAATAGGACAGCTGTTGTTCTGTGAAGCCTGTCTAGTACAAACAAGCCCAAAAGGGTAAAACTCATGAAAAAGGAGTGCTGAGCTGTCTAAAGGTTCTGCAAGGAGCACCGGCAGTGAGACTGAAAGAACAGGCATGGCTTGGGTTCCATCTGGTGGTCAGGAGATCGTCTCTGCTAGCCACAGGCTTTGACATGTCCACAAGGACTTGAACAAACATCTAAGGCCCACATGGCTCTGCCCGTGAGGAGCTAAGCAGCACTGAGAAGGCAAGGAGGAGCACCTGAGTCTGCCCTGCAGAGCATCTCAGCCCAGATGAGTGCTGGGCATTAACACCACCTGAGCAGGCACCTCACTGAAGGTGCCAGCAGAGACTGGGGCATCATTTTGCCCAGTCAGTACATGGTGCCCAGCTCCAAGAAAGACACAACTGAGGATTATTTGTATCTTCTCTTTCAGGACTTTGTTACAGACTGCCTAGGGGAGAGAATCAGCCTTTGGCAGTCCCCCCACTGCCACCATTGTACAATTTACAAGCCTGGGGATCCCTGTCTGCTGATCACTCAGTACCCCAACACAGCAGTGTTCTGAGGCTGCAGCAGAGACCTGTGCCCACTCCTGAGCACACTCAGAACTTCTGCTGCCAAATTGGGTATGCAGATGCCCTGATCTCTAACAAGCTGCAGCATATCTTTGGGCCAAGCAGTGGCTGCTCTCAGAATGAACCAGTCCATCTTCTCTGCTGGATATTCAACCATCAAATCATTCCCAACGAGACAGTTAGCCCCAGTGACCAGCCTCAGGGTGGGACTACATGCTGTTGACTAGCTGGAAAAGTGTTCAATCTTGCAAATACATTTACACTTCCCCCCTTGAAAAACAGAACCCCTGCAAACCATTGCTGGGGGAGGACTTACCCTCAGGCAGCTCCTAGCAGGATACTTCTGGAAGAGCATCATGCCAAAGAAAAACAGCCACCAGATGTCATTGTAGGACAAGTTGTTTTTAAAAATTGCTGTTCAAAGAGCAGAAAAAAAGCTGAGGTTGGTTCACTGGTTCTTCAGCAACCCTATGCAGGGCATTGTTTGGCCTGTATGTCCTCAGAGGGAAAGGAACTGGGAAACATGGATCAAACTCAGAGCACACACTGGATTAGCTCAAACTGGGTCACTTCTTCCTTTCTTTTTTTCTTTTAAATTTACTTCCACTTGTACCAGTTGCTCTATCAAACAGACAGCTACTGCTGTGAGTTGTTTGTTTTTTTTTTTCCTCAGCACTACTGTGACTCTCACCAAAAACATACATTGATGAAAATCAACTGACATGTAACATCAGCCACTTATTCAGTAACAAAATCTTGACCAAAAACTCACTGCTGCAAGTGAATGCTGATTTTTTTTTCCCTCCCCACTCATCTCCTGATACAAGTGACAGAACACTTTCACCATGGTTGAAGTCATTGCTCTGTGCTGGAAATAACCATAAAAGTTTACCTACTGTCAATCACCTCTTCAACATCATCTAGACATTCACTGCATAGAGTTTTCTAAAGATGAGTGAATCTTTATTCCTAAGGTCTATATGGCAGAACAAAGGGGTTTTTTTTTTCCTGCAACAGGTCTATTGCTTCAAACTCTGAAACAAGTTGCTGAATTTGCCAAAGTTGTTCCTTTTCACCGATTACATGATAGCCACATCTCTCCTTATGCAGAAAACATGTGGTTCCTCATGGCTCATCCTTCCCCCATGCATGAAAGGTGTGAGCACCACTGATCTCGAGGAAAGGAATTACAGCATTCATCCATCCCCAGCTCTATCTGTGTCTCCATAGTGCTACCTGCAAAACTTCCATCCTTCCTCTCACCTAGAATTTGGGAGGGGAACACCAAAAGGGGACTTCTTGTTCACCTTATCCAGTGCCTACTTCAAGAAAATTTCTCCTTCATGCCAGCAGAGCTTCCCCATGCATCTGTTTAATTGGCACAACATGACCAGAGCACACAAAAGGAGTCCAGTTATAACTCCTGCTCCATCTCCAATAAGATGTCCTTCCCAAACACCTCTTGGTGCTTCCCAAATGCAGCTATTTATTGCAATATATAGTGCATGATATATTCCAACAATGTCTCACATAAGAAGAGATGAGGGGCATGGAAAAGAAGAAATGAGGGGCATGGAAAAGAAGAAATGAGAGGCATGGAAAAGAAGAAATGAGGGACATGGAACTGGATCTACATCACTTGTGTCCGTGCTGTGGTACAGTGACATAAAGCAGCCCTGAGCAGCTGATAGACTCCCAGATGTGCACCTCAGCTTTCAGCTCTCTTTCTGCTAACTCCAACCAGGCAGGCAGCTCAAAAACAGCTCTCTCAGCTCAGAGCATCTCTGCTAAGACCTGTCCCTCTGCATTGTTTCTAGGCTATGGTTTCCCCAGTAACACAGGTCCCTGCTTAACTGTATGAAGTGAATGAGCACACATAACTACAAAATACAAGTGGGGAAGCATCTCTGCTCTATGAAAGCTTCTGTACTGTCTTCGTGGTTGATCTTCCTGCTCCAAACGGGAGCTCGAGTTCCTGACCACCAGAGGTCCTTCTCAGCCAACGTTTCTCTAATTTGCCGTTTTTTTTTTTTTTTTTTTTTTTTTTTTTTTTTTTTCTTTTCTATTTGTTCCTCTCTTTGCTCAAGGAAAGGAACCGGGAAGCCAGGAGTATTATTTTTGGCAGAGAAGGAGAATTTTAATATTTATGATTTTATGCATGGTATTTTGGATTCTTTTGCAGGTCGAAACCTGCTAACCAGCAGAGTGTCAGAGATAGCAATTATCAATATTCATATGCCCTTATGTAAGTGAATGGGAAAGTGCCACTGAAGATGTGCCTGACTCTTGTGTCCAATAATTTTCTCTGTGCCAGAGGGAGCAGAAGAGGGAAAGGGACTTTAAAAGTGGTACTGCAGCCATGGGAAGAGGACAAAGGAACTGTAAATAATTTGAATCCTTACCTTAAAAAAAACCAGAAAGATCTTTATCTTTGAACTATTCTTCCATCACTGTAGTATCCTGCTGACAACTCCACGTTCCTCTGAGCTCACTGAAAAGCCTCCAGAATGTCCAAGAAGAATTCTCTTAGGTGTCACTCAAGCAGGTGTCACTCAAACAGATGTCACTTAGGCTGTAGGTGACAATATTTGCAGTTAGGCTTTGAACATTTGACATAAATGCAGTACAGGCTTATTCTAAAACCTGCATGGTCGTTCCCACTCAATAAAAATGCCTCTGTTTTGAACATTACAGGACACATCATTTTCCCTCCCAGAGAATCTCTCACAAGCCCTGGGCTGAGCTGTGGTTCTCTCTGAATCCCATTCTCACTTCGTGTGTGCAGAATTCAGCAGAGCATGGCAATATGAGCACAGCATCTGTCTCTGGAACTCCAACTCTAGACCTAATAGTGACGTGTTGTACATGTGTTGATGTGTGTTGGTTCCTTTGATCAGGAGGCAATATGCTTATGCATGAATCCTTCTTGCTGACAGTTCCCTTGCAGCTCATCACATCTACTAGAGATCTAGGATGGGGGAATGGCACCTTTTTTTTTTTTTTTTAATTTCCCAGATGGCAGCATACTACCATGTTCAAGGAATAAAAATATGTCCTCAGCTCCACTTGAGCTGCCTTGGATCAGGTTTGATCTTATGACACTCATATTTGCATGCCTACAGTGGAACCAGCTTAGAAATAAACCTTGTGATAAACGAACAATACAGCTGAGGTATAATTCCACATGGAGTCAAAGGAAATTAGGGTGGCAACACTATGAAGTTAGGAAAGGTAGCCTTAAATCAGCTCTTTTGGGTCCTCCTGATATGCATCATCACTAATTGCACAATAATATGGTGTTACTGCCACTGTCTCACCAGCTCACAAGATGGATGTCTGCACTTAGCAAGCAGCTGTTCCATACTCTGTTTTCTCTTCATTTTTTCAGTGCATTGCCCTCTGTATTATTAATCACAATCTATTACTGATCTGTTCTGAGGTGAGGATTAATCCTCTGTAGCCTGGGATCAATCAGGAGAAGGACACCTAGAAATCAAACAACACTCTCCTTCTTTCCAACCTTCCCTCTAAGAGCATATAACCTAAACCTAACAACATTACTTCCATGCTGTGTGACTGCACTCTCTCATGTCTCTCAAAAGTGTTTCATTATTTCCTCATCTGCATATATCTCTATCTAGTGGAGTCCTGGTGGATAAGAAGTTATCCCTGGGACAGCAATGTGCCCTGGTGGCCAAGAAGACCGATGGGATCCTAGGGTGTATTAAGAATAAGAAGAGTGTGTCCAGCAGATCCAGGGAGGTTCTCCTCCCCCTCTAATCTGTCCTGGAGAGACCTCATCTTGAGTACTGCGTTCAGTTTTGGGCTCCCCAGTTTAGGAGGGACAGGGACCTGCTGGAGAGGGTCCAGGGAAGGGTTATGAGGATGATTAGGGGACTGGAGCACTGCCTGGGGAGGAGAGGATGAGGCACCTGGGGCTTTTTAGTCTGGAAAAGAGAAGACTGAGAGGGGTTTTAATAAATGTTTATAAATATCTGAGGGCTGGGGGTCAGGAGGGAGGGGACAGGCTCTGCTCAGCTGCACCCTGTGATAAGACAAAAAGCAATGGATGTCACCTGCAGCACAGGAGGTTCCATCTCAACACAAGGGGGAACTTCTTTGCTGTAAGGGTCACAGAGCACTGGAACAGGCTCCCCAGGGAGGTTGTGGAGTTTCCTTCTCTGGAGACTTTCAAGACTCATCTGGATGCATTCCTCTGTGATCTGAGCTCCATTGTATGGTGCTGCTCTGGCAGGGGGGTTGGACTCAATTATCTCTTTGGCTTCTTTCCAACCCCTGACATCCTGTGATCCTGTGGTCTATACTCTGCCTTCTGGTACAGACTGTAAATGGTTTTGGCTGAAATTCCCTTGTTCTTTGAGCTTGCCCAAACCAAGCATTTCTTCAGCCACATTTGATGCTTATAGATTTATCTGTTAAGTGGTATTTTGTCTTGCTTCTTCCTGGACATTCTCGAGGCCTTTGAGTGAGCTCAGAGGAACATGGAGTTGTCAGCAGGATATTACAGTGATGGATGATACAGAAAACTCCAAGGCTGATCAGTTTTAATGGAGTCACACTAAGGTGCACCAGGCACAGAGAGCCCATAGCATTCCAGCATCAAAGAGAACTTCTCAAAGACAACATCACTGAGCTCAGAATCCATGACCTTATAGACTGCTACTCTTTCCACCTTTTTCTCCCTCTGATTCCTACAATGGTTATGTTTATGCCCAAACTGGAAACAAAATCAAACCCCAAACATTCAAAACCCCAGCACCACAACCACAAACAACCCTATCCTCCTGTGCACAAGGGGGCTTGGGGAACACAGGGATGATAAGCAGCAAGACTATCCCTGTAGCTCCTGTCTGCAGGGACACATTCACATAAAGTTGCTGTCACAAACTAATTGCCTGTGCTGACTCATTCACAGGCTCATGCAGGCCACAGACTGTAATTATCATGTCACAATTATCACTTCAATAGCACAAAGAGTGCACTCTTATCTGATATGGTAAAATAGTTCAATTAATTTTAAACAGAGGGAAACACTAGTACATCCTTCCAGCCTGGCCACAGAGACAAAGCAAGCTGTCAGGATTAGATTATTGATTTCATGTTCTCTTCTGGCTTTATTAATTTTCCTTCATGCACTACAGCCACCATTTTTCATGTACTTAGGAGATTTTAATGCAGCATAATGCAGAAGGAAAAGAGCAAGATGAGATATGAGTTCAGGAGAGAGGGGATGAAGAGAGGTAAACTGTGGGTAGCAGTGGTTTCAGCAAGCAGGAATCTGTTGTCACTGAAAGCAAAAGGTGGCAAGGTGAAAAGAGAAGAGGAATTGGTCTCTTCTCCCAGGCAACCAGTGACAGAACAAGAGGACACAGTCTCAATCTGTGCCAGGGGAGGTTTAGGCTGGATGTTAGGAAGAAATTCTTCACAGAAAGAGAGATTGGTCATTGGAATGGGCTGCCCAGGGAGGTGGTGGAGTCACCATCCCTGGAAGTGTTTAAAATAAGACTGGATGAGGAACTTAGTGCCCTGGTTTAGTTGAATAGATGGTGTTGGGTGATAGGTTGGACTGAATGATCTTGAAGGTCTTTTCTTGGTTAATTCTGTGATTCTGTGAATTGATGTCAGTGGTAGAGCTTTGGGTTCTCTTAACAAATCAAACAGATCCCTGTAAAATCAAAGCTTATATCTGAAGCAAGGGAATTCGACAGTGGAGGAGAACAAAAGAATCCTTTAATGACAATTCTTCCAATTTTCCCAGCTTGCTAGCTTTCCCAAGCAGTTACCTTAGGGCTTGTTCCTGGCATATGCTCCAGGGGCAAATGCTGTGGAGCATATCAGAGTGATTCTCTGCAGCACTACCTGATCAGTCAGTGAATTCTGTGCTCTTAAACATCCTGGCGAGCCTGGGAATCTCTTTGGGTAAACCTACTGTAAGAGGCTGTGGTAAACTACTTCCTTTAGTATCAGAAAAGTTTCCAAGGAGTGCATTGTGTTGCCATGGTTGCAAGACATTTCATTATTCCAGAACTATCGCCTGTCAGCACTGCTCAAAGAAATAATAGAAAAGCCTGAAATAAATAGTTCAGAAAGAAATTGGGGTTAAAGAGTTAAGATGACAGGAAAAGTTAGGGTCAGTGATTCTGGTTTGCCTAATGAGGAAGGCAGAGAAAGCCTTGCAAGAGGAAAGCTGTGTTTGAGAACCACAGCAACCAGAAGATCCCAGGATATATCTGCAGTGCAGATCTTCCAGCTCCAGGAGGGAAAAGCCCTGCAGCTCTATAGCAGCTTGTGCTCTGTGCTGACACCAGGGCTGCAGTCATCTAGTTGGGCTCCAGGACTTCTGGCAGCACAGAAAGTGAGAACTTGTGGGAAGGTGGCAGAGGATTACCATCTCCCCAGATTCAGATGATACAGTTGGGGCCATGTAAGAGCATGCATCTACCCTGCAGGGTACCCTGTGTTACTGCAAAACCCAAGCTAGGGCTGCAATCCTCTGATGGACTTCAAGGGTGGATGAAAATCTTGTTTGTGGGGTAGGTGTGAAACTTCAGATGTGCAATCCAAATAAATTTCTGTGGTGATTGCACTCACCAGTGGACTTCCAAGTGAGCACAGACAAATTATATGAGGAACAAGGGTAAATTAGCTTTAGTTACAAAATCAGAAGTTAGGTTATATCCTGAGACTGCACTTTCTTTTCTCAGGCATCTCAGAAAATGAGCCAAAACCACTTGAATGCTTCTGCTAATCAAGGCCACAGCAGGTCTTGGTACAAGGAACTGCAGGAACTCCAACATTTCTCTCAGAACATAAGGAGCTTTGCTGTGGCTTGTCTTTTCTCAACACCTTCATTCTCCACCCCAGTGCCTCACAATCTTTACTGCAGTAATCCTCACAGCCTGTTTTAGGTGGGTTAAACCTTGTTTCCACAGGCTTCTTCCTGTCCACACATTGTAGTGGACACAGTCATTAGGCTCCTTAGATACCTTACACAAACATCTAAAGTTTTCTGGGACAAGAGCTGGATCTGAATGACCTAGGAGAGCATACCTGAACTGCTGTGATGCAGGGACTTTAACTACTTGTAAACTCCAGCATTTTACCATCATCTCTGTCCTAGAGGTTAGCCTGGTTAGTTCTGGTGCTGTTCAAAAAACCAAACAGAAAAGGTGTAAGCTTCCTTTTGAAATCTGAACTAAACTTTGGGATGACACAGTCAATGAAGTGAAGAAGATTTACCTGAGAGAAATTTTGAGCTCCTTCTGCTGATGGAGAGTCATATGCTGCAATATTACACATCAAATCACAGAATGGTTTGGGATGGTAGGGACCTTAAAGATCACCTAGCTCTAATCCCTTTGCTATGGGCATTGATGCCCTTCACTAGAGCAGGCTGCTTAAAGCCCTGCTGAGCCTGACCTTGAACACCTCCAGGGATGGAGCATCACAACCTCTCTGGGCTACGTGTTCCAGTGCCTCCCCATCCTCACAATGAACATCTTCCTTACATCTCATCCAAATCCACCCTCTTTCAATTTAAAACCCTTTGTCCCATCACTATATCTTGGCAGGAATTCCTCATGGTTCTCACCTTGAGGGGGAAGCTGATAAACAACAAGGCCAAGGGCTGCCTTCAGCTAGAACACAAGCATGTGGTTTGAGGCTGCCACAGATGCCTGCCAGGCGTATAGCCAATGACACTGAAATTCATGTGGCTGATTCTCAGCTCATAAGAGTTCTGGGTTGCCAGAAGAGTAAAAATACCCCAACCTTTTCCAGGCAATACCTAGCAAAAGCCAGGGAAACAAATGCTTCTAAAAGCAGGTTAGGGATTCTGCCCTTTGGCAACCTCAGCAGCCAGGCTTTACATCAGGTGGCTGGCTTCGTGTGGAAAGACTTTCCTTGTAATACATGCTCTGAAAAACTGATCTCTGCCCTCTATCAGTTGTGCAGCATATCTTGTATTAGAGGCAAGGAACAGAGGTTTTATGCTGTAATACTGCATGACAGGACCAAATGTAGCTCTTGAAGGTAAAAAGAGTCAGTAGTGTTTGCCATCTTCCAGGCTGATGTCAAATAGTTATCCCCAAAGAAATCCTATAAAGCCTTTGTACACAGCATGAAAAGGTAAATATTGATTGTATCCTGCTTTGAACAGTCAGGGAATCAGAGAGGTGCTAAAGGAAACTGGGAATGCATTTCCAGATAAGAAGACCCTAGAGCTGTCAGTCAATCAGACCATGGAGCCATTTGCCTCAGAATAGTTTCTGGGCAGTCAAAAGCTTTTTGGCAGTCAGAAATGACCTAGCTACATCCCAGTTCTTCCTACTGTTCTCCACTGTATGACACACAAAGTCCAAGTCATTTTCACAGCCTGTAACACCACTGAAATCAGTGAGTCTCCTCTCTTGGCAACTGCCAGGCACTTAGCAGTGAACACAAGATGCAGGAAATTCTACAACACAAACTACTTTATCCCAGCTCTCTTCTTGCACCAACTACTTGCTCTAAGGCTAATACAAAGGATAACCTCCATGAAGATGCTTCATCATACTGCAGTACAAGGAAGCTCTGATCACTGCCCAGGAGATGATCCTAGTCAGTTCATCTGTAGTAACTTGCTCAGTGGATGTAATTCAACAGTATTAAATGAGTGTCCATATTGATGTAGCAAGAGTACAAGGGGCAATGGTTTTAACCACAGAAAGGTAGATCTAGATTGGACATTAGGAAGAAGTCCTTTACTATGAGGGTGGTGGAACACTGGAACAGGTTGCTCAGCAAGGTGGTGGAGGCCCCATATGTGGAGACATTTATGGTCAGGCTTGATGGGGCTCTGAGCAACCTGATCTAGTTAAAGATGTCCCTATTCACTACAGGGTGGGGCTGGACTAGACGACCTTTAGATGTCCCTTCCAACCCAATGCATTCTGTGATTCAGGAGAGCAAGCAATCCTGACCTCTGCTACTCTGTCCCTTCTTCTGGTCCACACAATGTAAAATGCATTGTTTGTTTTCTCCATGTAGCTCACCTACACCTTGTAGTACTTAATCAACTCTCACCCTGCAAGGTGGGTGATTCTTGCTGCAAGATTTGATTGCTGGGATTGCTGCCTTCTCAAAGATAACTCAGCAGAAAAAAACCCCAAACCCTGAACCCTGCTGCCAATTTGATCTAATCCTCTTAGGCAAAACCTAGTAGCTGGGAGCAGCCAGCAGAGAGATAATAAACATTGTTTCAGCCTAGGTGTGAAGAGTCCACCCAATCAATTACTCCCTGGTACATTGCTGCTTAAGAGCGAACATCACTTAATTAATATTGTAAGTGCAGTCACAAGAGCATTTATATATTCATAGAAAAATGACACTTCCCCTCTCCACCCCCCCCTTGAAAGCAGGCATGTAAAATGCATTAATGTATTTATGCACACCTCACTTACATAAAAAGGGCTTAGTGTATCAGTTGATGTTAATAGCAAGCTTCCACCAACTACATTGCTGCAGAAATCCTTGACACATGCACAAGTCAGGTAGTGCATTTGCATACTAAGCAGGGAGTTTGAGTTCTAGCTTTCTGGGGCAGAAACTGCTTTTAATTGCCTGTGCTGCATAGCACAGGGAGGGTGACAGTGCTAATCAAAAGTTAACAAGCAGGGAGTATTTGTCCTCTGAAAGATGTAATTTCCAAGTAATCCTTTACATCTAATACAGCTTCAGTTTAGGAGTAGGAGAAGAATTGCAACTGGACTTGTGTGACCTCTTTGAAGAGTTGTCAGTTGAGTTTTTGCTCTTCCAGACAGGCAGACATAGCTCTGGCCTGGGCAGGGGAATAAACAAGGGAACAAAATATTGCACAAAACCAAACTGGGGTGGGGGGGGAAGTTTCTTTGCATTTCTCTAAGTTGACATTTTTCTGACTGACTGCCAGAATGTCAATGCTTCTCTGCATATTGTTTGGGATTTGCTGGTTTCAGCACTAAAATGAACAGCAATGGAAGCTTTCAGCATGTTTGAAGATTAATTTCACATAATCACAACAAAGCTGAAGTCAACATGCTGAATGTAATTACTATCCTGACAGCTGGGAGGCAATTAATGCCCTTAAACATCCAAGCATTCTCTCCCTTGTATTTCCCCCCCTGCCTTATTTCTACTAATTAGAACCAAGCCACAGGGTAAAGCTGACCATGGTGTTGAATTACCTCCTTGTCACCAGAAGCACAGAAATTTCCCAGTTAGGCACCAGCTCTTTCACCGGAGGGGGAATCAAGGCCATCTCTGAATGGTATAAGCTGCACAGTACTGCTAACCTGTCTGTGTTTCATGCTATCAAGTCCCACTGTATTCATCCTCTGGGATGTGTATAACTAAAGGAATACCCCCACTGACGGGAGCAAGAATTTTTCACCTTATAACCTTTCAGATTTCCTTATTGGCTAATAAAGTGTAAGACAAGCTTCATGAAAGGACATTAGTGTGCCAGTAATTTAGTTAGGAACTGAAAGAACACCTCTTTGAAGGTTAATATATCCCATCTGGCTCCTGAAAACAGTGGGACTGCTCCAGGGAAAGTGGAACGTGTCCAGAGAAGGGCCACCAGGATGATCAGAGGGCTGGAGCTCCCCTCCTATGAGGACAGACTGAAAGAGTTGGGGCTGTTCAGTCTGGAGAAAAGAAGGCTCCAAGGTGACCTTATTGTGGCCTTCCAGTATCTGAAGGGGGCTACAAGAAAGCTGGGGAGGGACTTTTTAGGATATCAGGCCGTGATAGGACTGGGGGTAATGGAATAAAGCTGGAAGTGGGGAGATTGAGACAGGACATAAGGAAGAAGTTCTTCCCCATGAGAGTGCTGAGAGCCTGGAATGGGTTGTGCAGGGAGGTGGTTGAGGCCCCATCCCTGGAGGTGTTTAAGGCCAGGCTGGATGAGGCTCTGGCCAGCCTGCTGTAGTGTGAGGTGTCCCTGGGCATGGCAGGGGGGTTGGAACTGGATGATCCTTGTGGTCCCTTCCAACCCTGACTGATTCTATCATTGTGTCTACACCACCTTCTCTCTCTTGTGCTGTAGGATGTTAGGTTGGTTGCAGATAAGCAAGATCCTGGACCTGGGTTACAGCAATCTCTAATACCAATACAGGCAGGTGGATGAAACAATTTGGAGCAGCTCTGCAGAGGATTTGGGTGTACAGATGGATAAAAATCTGGACATGCATCAGCTTGATCTAGTGTGAGGTGTCCCTGGTCATGGCAGGGGGGTTGGAACTAGATGATCCTTGTGGTCCCTTCCAACCCTGACTGATTCTATCATTCTATGATTCTAAGTAAGCACTGAAATGTTCCCTGTTGTATCGGTACCATTAAGTACAAGATCTACCTGTCTTCCTTCTCCATTGTGCTCAGTGGAGAGCTAGAGCCTTTCTGCTGGCAGATCACAGCTATTTCTCTGTGTGCTCAGCACTCCTGCTGTCAGCAGAAGAGAAGCTGGGAACGAAACTCTGCCCAACAGTTTTGCTTTCTGCCTACATTTCAGCGAGTGCCGGCAATTAATGATCTGTTGGCAAATTAACATTGCACATGGCAATTGACTGTGGTAATGAAGTTACAGAGTCTTCTTTATGGTTTATTAGTACAATAACAAACCACACTCAGCATGTAATAATGGCACACAGTTAAATTAAAGACTTGCTGATGCCTTATAAACCGTTCTGAGAAGTGTTCTTGTAGCAGTTGGTAATAGTCCTCCCCATGAGGGTGGGCAGGCTTTGCCCTCTCCTCTGCAGATACAGTTCTGTCAATGTATATTTTTTTCCTATTACTCTCACATTACTAACAAAGCAGGTCAGAGAGTGGAAGAACAAATTGACTGGAACGTTTAGCTTCAAGCTGAACTAATTTTTAAGCACCCTGGGTGCAAAATAGGTCTGGGCTTCTTCAGACTGTATCTGTTTCGTCTGTTATGAAGAGATCTAATGCTAGAGCTCTTCATCACATTCCTCTCAAACACAGCCACCAGATGGATTGTGCAGTGTTCCACAACACTTGGCAACTTGAATCGATGAGGATGAGCAGAGGGCTGGAGCACCTCTCCTATGAGGACAGACTGAAAGAGTTGGGACTGTTCAGTCTGGAGAAAAGAAGGCTCCAAGGTGACCTTATTGTGACCTTAAAGTATCTGAAGGGGTGCTACAAGAAAGCTGGGGAGGGACTTTTCAGGATATCAGGGAGTGACAGGACTAGGGGGAATGGAATAAAGCTGGAAGTGGGGAGATTCAGACTGGACATGAGGAAGAAGTTCTTCCCCATGAGAGTAGTGAGAGCCTGGAATGGGTTGTGCAGGGAGGTGGTTGAGACCCCATCCCTGGAGGTGTTTAAGGCCAGGCTGGATGTGGCTCTGGCCAGCCTGATGTAGTGTGAGGTGTCCCTGCCCATGGCAGGGGGGTTGGAACTGGATGATCCTTGTGGTCACTTCCAGCCCTGACTGATTCTATCATTGTGTCTACACCACCTTCTCTCTCTTGTGCTGTAGGATGTTAGGTTGGTTGCAGATAAGCAAGATCCTGGACCTGGGTTACAGCAATCTCTAATACCAATACAGGCAGGTGGATGAAACAGTTTGGAGCAGCTCTGCAAAGGATTTGGGTGTACAGATGGATAAAAATCTGGACATGCATCAGCCTGATCTAGTGTGAGGTGTCCCTGGCCATGGCAGGGGGGTTGGAACTAGATGATCCTTGTGGCCCCTTCCAACCCTGACTGATTCTATGATTCTATATGGCTTTTAAAATATGAACAGAGGCTGACTCAATCCTCCCAAGTCAGGCAGGTGAATGTACTGTTATGAGCCAAGCATTAAGATCTTCCCTCAAACTTTCTACTTCATGTGTATGACCAAGATCCTCCCTGTTTAGAGACAAGGCCTTTTTTCAGACTCCCTGCCTGATAGCTGTTTGATCCTAAAAGTAGAGAGACATTCACACTGAGCCAGAACTCTGTGCCTGTGCATCTACTAAAGTCAAAGCACCCAGAGAAGCCTGGCACCAAAGTGCTTTCAGATCTGCTTTACAGCCATGCCTGTAATATAGGAGCATTATTTCCCTCCTTCCTGCAGCAATGGCAAGTGCTTTGCTTTATTCAGTGTGGCAATAGAAGATTCATGCTGTGAATGATGAGGCTCTTAGTGGGGCTCGTAACAGCAACTCTATGCTGAATTTAACAACAGACAAAAATATCTGGAACTCTCCAGACTTGCCTCTGTAGGAAGCCAAAGAAATGCTTAGGGAAAGCTATTATCTGCCTCTTTCCAGAAAAGCTGCATTTCTCTCCTGCAGCTCCCACTTTGCCGTGCTGGCCACTAGAGGACATCCCAGACCTCTCAACTGCTGGCCTCAGTCACAAAAGCCAAGCTGGCAGCAACCTTCTAGCCTTCCCCAGTCCCATGTTAGACTTGAGGGGGTTTTAGGTCAGTCGAGGTTTTCTTTTTTTTCCCCTGTCTGCCAGAATGAATATAGGAACCCAGGAGGAAAAGCAGTCTTTCTCCTACCCTTTATCTGTCTCTCCTACTTAAACTGAAAACTCATGAGGCAATGGCCAAGCCTGGTGTGAGGTTTGACAGCTGATCCAGGTATTACTCATGTGTCTGACTTGAAATCTTCTGCTAGCAAAAATACTGAAGTGACACTGCAGGCTGTGTCTGTCCTGCCCTAACCAGAACAAAGAGCCTGTAACAGAGAAGAACTGTTAAATCAGCATTTGGGATGCTCGATTGCAGTCATCTGAGGAGGTGGCCAACCCATGACAATGTGAGATTACATTGAAGCATGTGCATAAAACTTCATTTCAGCAAGTATAAGAATGCTCTATGGGGCTCTGAGGAGCCCTTGGAACTTCTCTGCATGGACTGCAATGAGATGATTTTCTTGACTGAGGATATGTCACCCCACTCCCAGCCCAGAGCAGTCTTCAGGACACCTTTCTGTGCCTACAGGAAACTGTCAAGATCCAAAACTTTCTTTGTGACACACCTTATAAATCCAGCATTTTCAGATTCTCCATCAGCATATACTGGTTTGGAGTAGGTCCATTTTGTTGCTAACTCTCCCTTTGTTTTACCTCTAAGAAAAGCTTACTCAGCATCAAACTCCATGCAACAGAAGGCTTTTCTCTTTGTGAACACTTTTATAGTAATATCCTCTTTAAGACTGCCCCCTTTAAGGAGTCTGCAATCTTGAGGTCTCCTGACTAGCACAGTCTGAAGACTGACAGTCTTTACTGGACACCTCTGGCACTATCATTTCCTTGAACTGCCAAATTTCCCTCTCTACCCTGTTCTTACCAGCACTGCAAGTTTCTAAAGCCATTTAAAGAATGCCAGCTAGATCCTGCTGAAGCTGAATATTCTCACAGGACAGTAGGGAAGTCAGCAGGGAAACGGAGAGCATGCAGCTGTGTCCTGCTGTGGCAAGGCAGCCTGTTTTAGTTTCATTCAGTTGCTCTTAGCTGGTCACTTCCATGTCTGGCTTCAAAATGCTAATCCAGAGCTTCTCATTAATTAACGAGCTTTGCCCAGTGGGAATCTGCTTACTGGGGGATGTCTGTGCCTGAGATGAGCAGCCTCTTTAGAAGTCTAATATCCTCAGGAGAAGATGCTCAGCAAACTCAGATGTGTGGAGATGCACTAATTAATATGCAACAAATACACCTTATAGTGCCATTGTTTAAAGACTGGCTGATAAGTGCTGACTGGACTCAAAGAGCTGTAGCAGTCCATAATGAGTGATTATGAGCAATGACTTCCTTCTTCTTTAGTGCTTTGGAAAATGTCTGCCTAGTGACAGCATGAAATAAAACCTCTCAGGAAGAAATGGAGCAGATCAAAGGATGACTCCTCTCCACCAGCCACCCTATAAAAGGAATGATTTCTGCTGCAGCCAATTTCACTTGTGCTTTTCCTGGCTTGTCCTTGCCCTGGTCCCACTGACACTAACTGGACAGTATTTCATAGGCCAGTTAGTCACCACTAGATAGCAACATATTTCTTCTTTGGCAGGATGGGAGGAATTTCAGCTGCCTTGTATTATGGTTCAAATCATACTCTCACTGCCCTAAGAGGTAGACCAAGCTCTTACTCTGTTGCTGTAGAAACCAGTCACACTCTCTCTGACCTTCATAAGGACAAGAGGCTACTGATAATACTCTCTACATTTCAGAAGAACCCAAACACTCATAGTAAAATGACTTAGGAAGCATCTGTTCCCCTTAGTCTTAGAGCAGAGCCCTGGAGGTGCTCAGCAACATCAAACCAGTGATCCTTGCAATGTCTGCCCAGAAGAGGGAATGAAGCCTGTGTCCAAGGGCAGGCAGATGGATTAGAGGATCTCTTGAAATCTGTTTATGTACAAATCTATGGGGCCATAGTTAAAGCAGATCTGAATATTTGGAGGGTGTGAATTTAGAGGGTGTTTGGAGTCAGGAATGTAGGTTATCTATATTTATGTCATGCTGCTGTGGAGTTTACTTGTAAGGATTAGGTCTGGGACATTCAGATTTCAGAGCACATCTCTTATAACAAAACAGGCATTTCTAATCTCCATTCCTGTTTGAAGGCAGAAAGTATCCAAACTTTCTGAACACAGGTTGTACAGTAGAATGGAGTCAGCTCAGATCTGATTCCAGAACTGTCCTTTTGGTTTAGATTAAATTATCTGAGAAGTCACTAAGATTTTCTGATTATTCATTGCCATGCTTAAAATACAGTGATGCTCAGTGCTGAGCCCTATCCCTGCCAATGAAACAGAATGAACAAAAACAATCTGGATGTTAGAAGGGTAACATTAACAACATCAGCCCCTCTGAGAGATCTCCAATCTCAGACTGCCAGTGACCATCACTTTGTAAAAGTTTAGTCTGGATAATAAGTTAAAACACTGGCATATTTTCATTGATCCCATGTCAATAAATACACCTCTTGTTGCCTCTGGACAATTTCATCTCCATTGTTCTCTGCTTTCTCAAACTACTCAGAAATCTTCACTGAGGAAAAGGAGAGCACTTATGGTGTGGTGTGTTTGTGGGTTACCTTGGAGTTCAGCATAATTTGCAAACTGGCACTTCCATTAGGGTTAATCTTTAGATAGGCTTATTTTGCAGTTAGGGAGGCTGAGGTATGTACTACTGAGGTGATATTGGTCTGCTCCTAACCAACCTTTAAAAAAGAAAGAAGAAATGAATGGCTTGGAGTCAATCCTGATCTCCAGCCAGCTGAGACTCCAGTAATGGCAGCTAGGCTTAGCTCAGACTGCAAATTGATTCTTGATTACCATATCCAGTGAGAGTATTACTATTGAGGTTACTGATGGTTATAAAGTAGGTCGTTAATAATGAGCCAGGGCAAAGCAAGTGATTTTAATAGTTGAAATGTTATCCTCTCTAAAGAAGTCATAATAATAATGCAATTTTATTGAGCCTTTCTAGTCTGGGAGCATCTGTCATCTGCCTGCCTAAACTGATAGGGTAGAGTGCATTTGAATTTCTTCTGCAGGAAAGAAATGATAAAGCTTTATCACTCACTCTTCCCCCCCCCCTTTCCTGCCTGAACAGGCCAATAAATATGTTTTATCCCTTTTCTTATTTTGTTGCTACTTTTTTTTAGTCTTGCTGCACATGGGAACTCTGCTGCTACCCAAGCCAATACTAACCTGTTACTACGAATTTATTGGCTAAGTTAACACAAACTGAGGGTGACTATGATTACACCCAGATACTCTCACATCAGCAGTAATAAAAGATGTAGTCTTAGCAAATCTAAAGCTTTTTATTTTTGCTTGGCTTCCTACTCATCTGTCCATGAGAAATCCACTTCACAATGCTCTGCTCCCCATGTGTGTAAAGGTGTTAAGTGTTTCTACTTACAGCCATTGACAGATGAGTGGTCCGTGCTGAAAGTGCCAGAAGCAGCTCCTTTCCTTTTCAGGGGTGCAGAAGATCCCCAGCTTCCACAGATCTCAGCAGGATCCCTGAAAATTCAACATGTCAGAAAAGGTACAGAAACCACTGGCCTATGTTACTTATGCATATGGGTTACCCAACAGCACCTGAGCTGGCACAACAGGTTGGCACCATGCTGGGACCTGATGTGACACCACAAGAGCTGATAACCTGTGCTCTGAAGCACAGCAGCACTGATGTTAATACATTGCTCAGATACACACTGGATTTAGATGGCTCAGGACACCGAACCTGTCTGATCTTCAGGTCATTTGATTTAGATCTCAGTGACTGCTGAATAAGGTAGCAACACCAAATGTTGATGTGACTGTCCCATGCATGCTGATTTAGAAGGGGCAATCTGCCTGTCAAGCTTTAAGTCAGTGTAATGTATAATTATTTGTCATTTTTTTTCATGTGCTATCATCTTGTCCCTGCTATCCACAGTCCTGCTGTATTAGAAACATAAGGAAACTATTCACCTGAGGCTATGATTAAAATCCTGATTTGGGCTGCACCCAGAAAGTTGTTGCATGGCTCTTTACAAAAGAAAGGGACAGTTAATGTTAATGTATGCAAATACTTATCCAGCCATCTAATTTCATCTGCTTTGGAACTTAACACAACCTCTATCATCAGACTCTCTGATTGACTTGTGTTTAATCAGCTCCTACTGCTTAATGAGTGGGATGAGTAACACACAAGCAGAGGATTTGTCATGCAGGGTGTCCAGTGTTAGCAGAGGACAGGATCTCCTCTCTACTCTTCTCCCTTTTCCCAAATGTGAGGTTTCTTATACGCTAAGCATCACCCCCTCCATTATCAATCAGCTTGTTATCAGTCAGTTATTGTGCACCTACTAGCCCATGGGAATAGACCAATCCCAGGGTATGATCACATGGGATTATAAAATGTGTGTTTACTGCTCCCTCCATGATAACCACTGCAGCTCCCTCACAAGCCCTAATTAACATTCTCATGCCTCTCCCAGTTAGATTCCTCAGAGGATCTGAACCAGCTCCCCTCTCTCTCTGCAGGTATCTGAACAACTACAGCACAGGAAAGTGTTGGTTAGTAAAACATCAGCCTGCTTGCAGGACTTACTGCATGCAGCCCACTGGACACAACTGGTCAGTAATCACCTACATAACTATCATTATGAGCAGTGGGCAACACAGAGGGACTCTTCTAAGCCATCACTGCATACTCAGGATGGGCATAGCTGGATGGGCAGCTGACACTAAAGAAAAATGGACTGATGTACCAGATAAAAGAAAATTGTAAGTCCAGTTTGCTGTTCTTATGGAGACTAAGTATTATGGAGTATTTGACTGAATCCCACTGACTATGGAGTGAGAGCATCACTATTGTCTTAGGCAAACAAGTTCCCAGTTCAGGAACCAATCATCAAATCATGTTCTTTAAAGATGACTCATACTTGATGCAAACTTCTGAAACAGTCTTGGTTTTGGAAGATCAAATCTAGAGAAGTGTGAAATCCTGCAAACTAACTGCCCCTTATGTCAACTGAATTTGCAAGTGATCAGCAGGGGTTCAGCACATCTCAGCCTCATATCTAATCCTGCCCTCGGTTCAACTATTAATAACTGTTTGCCAAATAAGTGCCTATACCACCTCCTACTCAGGTTCTCTACATGAGAATTGGAGATGGTCTTGTGTCAGCTTACAACTGAGGTGCTTCTGGTAAGAAGTCATGCTCTCTGAATCAAACCACACCTTTTAAAACTTTCTGTGGATTCTAATCTGGAAAAACAAAATTGCCTGGTGATGTTATAAGAATTTAATCTTATTGCTGAGTTCCTCATGGGTCCTGCTCTCTCACTCTTATGCTGCATAATGCCAGGAATCCAGTGGCTGCCAAATGCAGGTGCCTGGCAGAGGTGAGATCTAGTTGTATGAAGAACTGAGATTTGCTCTCTGTTAATGGGAAACATGGAAATTAAAATTGTTCTTTCTTCTCCAGTCATGCAGATTCAAGACCTTTCACGTCCCCCAATGGTGATTCTGGAATTCTGTAACCCAGAATCTCTTGTGCCTATCTCAAATGGAATGTTTTTGTTGGGGATATTCTTGGTTGCTCTTTGGTTTCGTTTGTACCAATATGGCCATGTCCTTTACTGCTGTTATTGAAACATGTGATGTTCTTGTGCTCTTTATATGTCACCTCTGATCCTACCATGTCCCAGGAAAGCTTTGACTACAACTGATGGGCTTGGTTAAAACAGTTACTTTTCAATAAAGGCTCTTTAAACCCTCTTTTCCCACCAGGTGCTATCTAAACAATATTCTGTTTCCAAAGCTTGGAAGCAGCTGTTTGCATCCAAAAAAAAAAAACAAAACCCAAAACAACAATGCTTTCAGAATGACTTTGACAGCTTCACTTCTTGTGGAAGAGAGCACTCATATAAAGTTATTCCTGCTCATGGATGCTTATCTTCCAGGACCTGGGCAGAATCAACTTTAGCCTGAGATCACCTTTCCTGCCAGGCCTGTCTCAGTCTCTCTCCTACATGACAGCTTTTTGGGAACTGCTCTGAAACTCCTTTAACTGAAGAGCATATTTTAGAGCTGTGTTACTGTTATTCCTCATTTCCCTCTTCTACACAGCATGAAATCCTAACACACAATCAAGCATCCAACCCCAGGACTACTATGTTTAATGTTCTTCTAATGCCTATCATTAGGAAGTATAAATGCCAGAGAGTTGTCTGGGTCCCTTATAAATAAAAATATCCATCTTTGGGGATAAATTACACCGACTCTCCAAAAGCAGGAGAAGCTGCACAGCAGGGAGACATAAAAGGAAACTTTGACCAAAACAAACACAATGCTCCATGCTACTTGAAATACCCTTGCAGAACAGAGCTTTTATCCCACAGCACTACTGAAAAAACTCCCATGCAGTGAACTGCTCAATACTTCATTTCTCTCTTGCATCTTGCCAGGCTACAGGACTGAGTTAACTCTGCCAAGGTTTTCAATACAGGAGGTTAATGTAAACCCAACTCATTTCTTCTGAGCCCTATTGTACTCCACAACTAGAAATAACAGCTTGTCTGCTTCCTGTACAGTAGAAGCAAAGAAATCGTAGGGCTTTTAGAAGAAGAACCTGAATGCAAGCCAATCATCTTGCTTCTTGCTCCTGCTGGCTCTTGTATCCAATTACAAAGGAACAATTCACTATCCAGGCTATTTCTACAGCATTTCAAACTGGGCACTGAAGTATCAAAAGTGATTGTTAGCCTGTCATGCTCCTGAGAAGGGAAATAAGGAGGAGATAATGGAAAGCCAGAAATGACCCAGATCAGTGAGATATTCTTTATGGTTTATCACAAAGGAGTTTCCCAAGAGACCTTCATGTCATGCCCTGTGCACACACACCATCACACACATGCACAACCCAGAAAGATAATGAGGGAGGGGAAACTCCTGTTTGCATCAGTATGGACACTGGTTTCATTCAAGACATTTATTCCATAAAAATATATCCCCTTTATATCTCAATGTGCACGACCATGCTTTCTCCTCTAGATGACACTGTGTCTGCTTGGATTCTGGAGCTGGGATACCAGAAGCCCTTCAGCACTGGCAAAGTCATGTGGAAGAAAATTGCACCACACTATTGTTGTCTCCAGTGACTTCTGTGGAATTCAGAGTTGCCTGCTTAAGGACTCAAACCCACTGACTCTCAGCATCTCAGCAGCAGCCAGAGTTACATACATGCAATTTAATGTGTGAGCAAGTTGCAGGAATGGTTTGTGTGAGCTTTACCTCGTGGCTTGTCTTTGTCTGCAAATATCATGATCCCCAAGGCAGCAATGCAATTTGCAGCCCCAGGCAAATCTCTTTACTACCACCTAAAATTCCAGGCTGAAGTGGACTAACAGCACTGACAAGCTACAAGACAGACTGGATCTGGGCACTGAAGAGAATCTAATATCCAGATTTTATGCTAACTGCATGCACGCCCTGGATACCTCTGGGAGAGAGAAATCTCAGTGGGGAAGAAGCTTTTGGAAGTTAGGCTTGCATCTGAAGTCCCTTGGAATGCCTCTGATTTCCCCAGGGCTACTCCTGATTTGTTGTGAAGTAATTGGGATCAGATTCAGACTCAGGACAGTTCAATTAGCAATTAATTAGCAACAAAGCAGGAAATAAATGCAGATGGCTCTAAGGGAATTAACCAAAATGCCACTCCTTTTAGTTTGTGCCTCAGAGGTTGACAGCAGGACTCAGAAGCTTCTAACTCTTTCTTGACAAAATGAAGACTGAATTTCACCAGCTGCAGGATAATTTTATACACTCTTCAGTGTAAGATGGCTCCAGAAGATCTGGTCAAAATCTGAATGACAGACAGCTAATACATTGATAGCAAGACTTGGGGATATTTTCCTGTTGTTATTATTGTCCCAGTAGTCCTGTTTTGATCAGGAATATCTTGTGGAAAAGACAGACCAACAGGGCTAGCACAGAGAGGGAGGAGTGGGTTGACACACGAGTCTGAGTTTCAAGTGCAGGAAGAGTTACTTGTCTCCAGAAATCTGGAGAGAGACACTCCAGCAGAAGTCAGATGGAGCAGGTGAACTCTGAAGACCATTTCTTGATGATTCATTACCCCCTAAAAAAGAAAGGGACACCTTAAATTGATTGTTTGCTGCTTCTTTGTTTATCTGGAAGATGGAAGGGTGAGATTTCTTAGCTTGCTCTGAACGTGGGCTGCCAGTTTCACACTGCAGTGTCAGAAGGCTGATACCAGCCCAGGTGTCTACAAATTGACTCACCATTTTACTCTGTGTAATGAATAAACAAAGCTTCCTCTGTAAGATTGAATTAATCTGGATTTATTTGCCAAGGTATAGACATTGCAGATGTTTTAATTTAGGCAGTTTGCACTGTCAAAGTGGCCAGGTTGGCTTAGCCTTCAGTTTCTGTCCATGCAGGTGGAATTCAGAGTGGCTGTTGAAGGCTTTTTGACCATGGGAAGGACAAATCCAGCTGAATATCATCAGAGGAAATGAAGTTAAGTGAAGTTTAACTCCAGTGCATGGAGCAGTTGCCATAGCAAATATTATGGAAGCCACTTTGCTTCAGCTGTTAAAAGCATTGACAAATGCATGTGATACTTTAGGCAGGAATGTTTCTGCAGCTGAGATGAACATCTCCTCTAATCTCCACTTTCCTGATCAAGAAATGAATTGAGGAAGAAAGGGAGAATTGAGGAAGAGAAATTAATTCTTCTGAAAAGGGACACCAGCTCTGCAGACCTCAGGGGAAAGAGAAGAGGCCTAGGGAAGTTCTTATACTCTGCACTGGTGACACCACACTTGGAATACTGTGTCCAGTTTTGGGCTCCCCAGTTCAAGAGAGAGAGACCTGTTGAAGAGAATCCAAGGGAGAGCCACCAGGATGATTAGGGGACTTGAGCATCTCCCCTGGGAAGAGAGACTGAGAGCCCTGGGGCTGTTTAGTCTGGAGAAGAGAAGACTGAGAGGGAATCTGATCAATGTCTATCAATATCTGAGGAGTGGGTGTCAAGTGGAGGGGGCCATGCTCTTTTCAGTGGTTCACAGTGATAAGATAATGAACAATGGGTTCAAGCTTGAACATAGAAGCTTTCAGCTCAACATGAGGAGAAACTTCTTTACAGTGAGGGTGACAGAGCACTGGAGCAGGCTGCCCAGGGGGGTTGTGGAGTCTCCTTCTCTGGAGACTTTCCAAACCCACCCGGATTCATTCCTGTGCAGGCTACCCTAAGTGATCCTGCTCTGGCAGGGGGTTGGACCTGATGATCTCTTGAGGTCCCTTCCAACCTCTGCTATACTGTGAGACTGTGATACAAAGGGCAGAAGTTACAAGATGACCTACCCCAGCTGAGACCCAAGTGCAGTGATTCAGTTCAATACTCTCTATTTTGGCCTTGGGGCCCCACTGCTTGCCAATGGATGTGTGAATCCATCATCTCTGTGGATCTATCTCTAGTTTCTTGCCTCAGTGAGGACTCAGATCCTAGGAGCTAATGTTGCTAATAATTTACAATTCTCAGTTTGGTGTGAGTCTGGCCCATGAGGTGGACCCATTCTGATGTGTTTCTTCTGGCTATGGCTGATAACTCCAGAGGGGGCTTTGATCCTTCAGTCCTTTCTATCCCATAGATGAAAAAGATAATAGCAAATTGAAAACCAGAACAAAACAAAACCAAGAAGCCAAACCAACAAAAAAACCCAAAACAAACTCCAAGCAACTTTTTTCTTTTCAGTGTTCAATTTTGATATTTCTTCACTTCCTCAAAGATTTATTTTTTTTTTTTTTCTCAGATCACACCCCATCAAAGGCCCCAGTTTGTGGAGAATAGGTTGTTCTCTGTCCTCTCATCATCCACCCACACAAATACTCCTGCATGATCACAGTGCCATACCATCCTCATGACTGTGGGTGGGTGTGCTAGAACTTGCAGAGATCAGTTGTAATTGGAATAAAAACAGGTCTGTGGTCTTGCCTGGGCCAGTCCCTGCTAGTGGAGTGATGGAAGCCTGAGGAGAGTGTGCTGCAGATGATGCAGAGAGACAAAGAAGGGACTACCAAGTCACAGAGTGCCAGCTACAGGTAACTGTGTCACACAATACTTTTGCAAATCAGTTGAACTTCATCTGACAAATCAATCCTCATTTTATGTGCTCCTTCTATTCCTAATAAATAGTGTGGAGTGTTGTTGCCTTGGGAGAGCTTTCCAGTAAGCAAACAGATTACTTCCACTTATTGGTAAAGCTGGTTTTCAAGGCTAGCACATTCAGGGCTCCCAGTGATGTTCTCAATATGACATCTCCACTAGAAATATGTATTTTAAGGGAAAATAATTTCTAAGACAGTCTGGATGCAGGTCTCTTGTAAACCCCTCTCACTACAGGTCACACATCCAGCTTCCACCAATCCTTGCTTCTTAACAACCTGTTATTTGCTGTATAATCAATTTTAGCCTCTTAAACCTACATCTGAGCTCCCATTCTGTTTCAGCCCATCTCCCCAGAAAACCAGAAACCTAGGGGTGGGCTTTAGCTTTCTGCTTTCAAAGTCTTTCCTTACCCTCCCCTGATTTCTCTCTTTTAATTCTGTTACTACAGCAACCTTGTATTTCTTGCTTTGGCAAAGTTGACATGCAAGCATGGGGACACACACAGGGCCTCTCTAATCAGCACTTATGTGGTCTAAAGCATTTAGCTCATCTGCTCAGTAGACTTATTAAAATGTTCAACCCATCTGCTGTGGGAGGCTTGAGTGAAACTGCAGCCAACATTTTCCCACTCGGTTTCCTGTCATGCAGCCTGACCAGAGCCACTCATTTCAGCAGCATACAGCAGTGCTGTGTCTCTACACTAAGGCACAACACTTGCTTGTATGTGGTCTTTGGACACACTTAAAAGAAGTCAAAGTTTGCCTTCTGCACTGACTGTTGGTTAAAATGTTGTGCTGACATTTGCCTTTCAGAGTGCTAAATGCTAGAAAAATCATTTGACTGCAGCACAAGAAATCCAGAGCAGCATCTCTGTGGCAGTTTAGGCTGGGTGCCCCCTGCCACTGCCACATGAGATACACCTCTGGTGTCCTGGGTGCCCACCCACAGGGGTGGACACAGGAAACGACGTATTTCTACCCATAAGTCCTGCACCCTATAAGGCCATCTGCAAAGTCATTCTCTTCCTCTTTCTTCCCTCTCTGCTCCCACGGGAGATGTCCTCTCTTATCGGGTAATGCCGGGGGAGTATCCTCAAGGCCTCTTAGGCCTGTCTAGGCCTAATGCCAGGAGGAGAATGGAGGGGGGTGCAGTCTCAGACCTGGCCAGCCTGAGACTTGCCTAGCAGCGGGAGGGGGAAGAAAGAGCCCTGGGGGGTTTGGGTTTACCCTCAGGTGGGAAGAAGGGAAGGATTGGGAAGCCTTTGGGAATTCTGTGAGGGGTTCTGTACGCTTTGGGATACTCTTTGTCACTATGCTTTGTAGTTTGTAGTTCTCTGTAGCTTCACCAATTGCTTTTCCATTTAAACTTTCCATCACTCTCCAATCCGTTTGTGTGAGTCTCATTCTTTTGTCCCTTTCGGGGCAAGAGACGATCTGTCTGGCCCCAAACCAGCACAATCTCTCTCTGGATGTTTCCTTCACCTTCAGATGCTTGGAGGGAAACCTTTATGACAGCAGGTTTCCAGAGAGCTGGCTCAAAGGATGGGACCAGCCCCAAGAGGGAATCCTTCAAAGGAACCATGTTACCTGTCTGGCAAGCTGGCATTCCCTTTTCCTACTTTTTAACATCTAGAGTTGTCTGGAGAGATGTGCAACATGCTCTGTTCAGTTTTGATCTGCTCTGTGGCTCTTGTCATCCCCAGAGGAAACACCACAATTCTCTTTAATTCCCTCTCCATCATCTGATACCATTCAGGCTGCCTATTGGTAATCTGTGTGATGTTGCCTAAGCCTGCATCTCCTGAGGGAGCTGGAGGCAGTGGTGATTTTGTAAGATGTATAGCTGCCATCATCAGACTGGTTAGAGCTGTGTTTGTATTCACAGTTGTTCCTTCACAGTAAATATTCCTCTCCAGCTTGCTATGAGCCTTGGACTAATAACAAAATGTGAAAATTTCCACTATCTTCACTCAGTTGTTCTCTGCAATCCCTCCTGGTCATGGCCATGGACTGTGTTAGGAAGCAGAAGGTAGTTTGATGTTTATTTGCTTTAAGATTTGTCTTTATCAGAGATGCCCTTGAAAGGAATGGCAGCAAGTCAGAAACAGGATCCAGGCTGTGGAGAGAAGCTACTCGGGGCAGTGTTGAGATGCTTGAGTACAATCTACAAAGGTAACTGCAGCGTGAGGATGATGAGCAAGCAAAAATACCTCCAGCCACCTGTCTGGACAATCAGTGTAAATTGACTGAGGCATCTCTGGGAGAAGGTTTAATCACATGAAGCTTCACTTGCACATCTCAGCTAACGTACCTGATGGGTGTTTGTAGTCAATTTCTCCTTCACAATGATCCAGGTTGTATGGAATAAACCTGCTAAGTAGTCAGTTATTCTGTTACTGGTGGAATTTACTTCTTGAACTAGCTCTGGGTATTACTGAGCTATTAGGGAAAGTGCTGTGACTTTGAACTGCATTTCCTCTGCAAGAGGATATCAGCATGCAGTTGTCCTCCCTGAAAATCATGACAAGGAGCCTGTGATGTTTGTGAAGGGCTTGTGTGTGTGTGATGCTGTTTTGCTTTAATGAGGAGAGAAAAATATCCAGTTCAATGCCTATAGTAGGGACTTTAAACATGCTTAAAGGCACTTGGAATGCCTTTAAAATGCAGACCTCGTACTAGAGATAAAACATCTACCCAGAGAAGAGATACTTTGATACCTTAGATGTATTTGTTTGTTTGTTTGCTCTAGAGGGGAGAAAAGAATGGTATGTTTTACTGATACAGCTATTAACCATCCAGATTGCTCAAAGGCATCAGCAGGTTCATTTAAAATGTAAATGAGCTCTTCCAGCATGGGTGGTTCAGATCCTGCAGGCTGCTGTTATGTGAAATTGGATGGAGCCTTCCCACAGCACAGCTGAACAGTTAAGCTGGCCTCCCTCTTCCACCCTGTTATGACCAGCATGAAACAACACTCCTCTGGGCCTGAGAGCTTCTCTCCAGGTTAGGAGGGCTGCTTAATTACAGAAGACAGTGAACTGAGTCCCTGGGCTGCTACCAAATGGTGTCCTTGGGAAATGCCACTTAGCACCAGAACAGCAAGTGGACATTCATTCATGGATGCCCAACACCCTTCTGGGAGGGACTATTCTCTGGAATTAATGTTTGGGGGCTACCAACTGGAAAAGAGCATAAACCACAAAATGCAATGGGACTGAGGAAGGCTTTCTCTTTTTAATACTGAATCATTGCATGCTTTGAGCTTCTATGGGGTTGTGCTCCCCAGTGAGATCCCTACCCAAACAGCATCCTGCCAGATCTCTTGGAATGACAGCTGAAAGAATACTTCTGCCTTGGAGCAATGCTGGTTTAGGGGCATAATAAAGAGTGAGACTAGCTCTGGAATATTAGGTCCAGTTCTGGGCTCCCCAGTTCAAGAAGGACAGGGAAATACTAGAGAGAACCCAACAAAGGGCTGGCTATGAGGATGATTAAAGGACTGGAACATTTGTCTTATGAAGGAAAGCTGAGACCTTCACAGGGCTGAACTGAAGATGAGTGTACCTGCACACACACATCTGGAACCCACAACATAAATCCACAGATGTGTTTAGAGGAGAACAGTAACTGCATACTGAAGAACTTTCTCTTTACAGTGTTAAAAACATGAACCTTTTTCATTCCCTTCCCCTGCTGTGTGAAAATTCTTGCATTTTTCAAACCACGTTGAAGCTACTTAAGGCGAATTGTCCTGCTGAAAAGAATATCCAGAACCAAGTTTCCTAACTGCATGATGGCATTTTCTCTAAGTAGGGTTAAAATAAATGGAAGACAGCAGAAACTCTGAAGGAGATCTCAATTTCTGCTTCTATATCAGTCTCTTCCTTACTTCTGCATATTATGGCTTGCATCCCAACCTCCGGAGAGGACTTGCACCCCCCTATTAAACATAATCAAGCTCTTGGAGAACTTATTTCCAAGGATCTAAAATGGAACCATGATTTGCATGCAATTAAAACATAAAAGAACATGAATCTTTTCCATTGGTTCTGAACAGGCTGCACCCAAAAAGAAGTCTCTTTTAAAAACAGGGCCAGTTGTGCCAAATGATACAATCATTTTTTTGTTGTTGTTTTTGTTTTCTTTTTCATTTAGAAGTTGCAATTCATTATTTTAAAACCCAAACCACTGATGGGACACATTCAAAACTTGACCAAAAAAAAGAAAAAGTAAGGAAACATCATGATGGGTAAGAAAACTAATTTCTCTTATGGTGAAAGACTTGAAGGTGGGGAGAGAGAGAAGAGGACTTCTTTTTGTGATTTGCAAGGGACTTGAGGTTTATTGCCACTTGATAGCTTTGCTCCTTACAAGCTGGCTGGGATGAAGTTATTTTGATGGTTGATAGCATGCTCTAAAAGATTACTGGAGCTCCTCCACCACCCATGCAATGATACAAGGATTTCGTGTTGTCAAAGCCTTCTGGACAAAGGATAGGACAAGCTAAGCTTTGCTGTTCAATACAGACAGTGTGTTCATTGAAAAAATAAATAAATAGTTACACATGGTGCATGGGCTGCCTGAAACAGCTGACCTTCTGACATTGACCTTGGAATTGCAAACCCATCCTTGCCCCTGCTTTTGTGTCTCTGTTTTGCTGAACAGTGAAAGAAAAAAGAAAATTTGTAGGAGTGAAGCTTCTGGCAAAAGAATAGGGAGGAGGTGAGTTACACACTTGCCAAAAAAAGAAAAAAAAAAAAAAAAAAGAAAAAAGGTATCTGCCACAGCAGGGCAAAATGTGCTGAATTACACTTGAAATCCACACAGAACTTCTGCTACTCCACATTTCTATTCTAAGCTGAGTTCTCCTTGAATTTCTTATCCTGAATTTTGTACTGGTCCTAGGTAGGCGTCTAGACAGTACAGCTCTGTATGCTGATGGGCTTGGTGAACACTGCCTTCCTTTAACTTGCTTTTCTGGGATTCAGAGAAGAACATGATAGGAGGCATCCTGGAGCATGCCATGTGCACAAGACATCCCAGATCCTTGAATCCTGCCTATGGGGCAGGTCTGGTGTGGAGGTGCCATACAGCCAGTCCACTGGGGACTTGCTCCTAGGAGGGGACTGAAAGAAAAACCTCCATCCAGTTCTGGAGCCTCTATTACAAGAGGGATCTGGACATGCTGGAAGGTGTCCAGAGAAGGGCCACCAGGATGAGCAGAGGGCTGGAGCACCTCTCCTATGAGGACAGACTGAAAGAGTTGGGGCTGTTCAGTCTGGAGAAGAGAAGGCTCTGAGGAGACCTTCTTGTGGCCTTCCAGTATCTGAAGGAGGCTACAAGAAAGCTGGGGAGGGACTTTTTAGGATCTCAGGTAGTGATAGGACTGGGGGGAATGAAATAAAGCTGGAAGTGGGGAGATTCAGACTGGATATGAGGAAGAAGTTCTTCCCCATGAGAGTGGTGAGAGCCTGGAATGGGTTGTGCAGGGAGGTGGTTGAGGCCCCATCCCTGGAGGTGTTTAAGGCCAGGCTGGATGAGGCTCTGGCCAGCCTGATGTAGTGTGAGGTGTCCCTGCCCATGGCAGGGGGGTTGGAACTGGATGATCCTTGTGGTCCCTTCCAACCCTGACTGATTCTATCATTGTGTCTACACCACCTTCTCTCTCTTGTGCTGTAGGATGTTAGGTTGGTTCAGATAAGCAAGATCCTGGACCTGGGTTACAGCAATCTCTAATACCAATACAGGCTGGTGGATGAAACAATTTGGAGCAGCTCTGCAGAGGATTTGGGTGTACAGATGGATAAAAATCTGGACATGCATCAGCACTGTGTGCTCACAGCCCTGAAAGCCAACTGTATCTTGGGTTGCATCAAAAGCAGCAGCAGGTCAAAGGAGGGAATTCTGTTTCTCTGCTCTGGTGAGCCCTAGCCTGGAGTACTATGTCCAGCTGTAGAGTCTTCAGCACAAGAAGGACAGGAACCTGTTGGAGTGTATCCAGAGGAGGGCCACAAAAATTATCTGAGAGCTGCAGCACCTCTGCTATGGAGAAAGGCTGAGAGAGGATTGTTCAGTCTGGAGAAGAGAAGGCTCCAGGGAGACCTTATCATAGCCTTTCAGCACTTAAAGGGACCTGTAAGAAATATGGGGACAATGTTTTTAGCAAGGCTTTTTGAGACAGGACAAGGGTTGATGCTTTTAAGCTAACAAAGGGGAAATTTAAACCAGACAGAATGAAGATATTTTTTACACCAAGAATGGTGAAACTCTGGCTCAGAATGCCCAGAGGGGTGGTAGATAGCCCATCCCTAGAAACATTCCAAGTCAGGTTAGACATGGTTCTGAGCAACCTCATGTATTTGAAGATGTTCCTGCTCAGAGCAGGGTGGGGTTGGCCTAGGTGACCTTTAAAAGTCCCTTCCAACCATTCTATGAATTTTCCAACATTCTATATATATATATTTTTTTTTTTTATTTCAAGAGGCACTGAAGTCACTGCTTGGGGTACCTTTAGCTGACTTTGGACATATGCCTCCTTTTCATGAATATTCATACAGGTGCCTGAGTTCTTCCCACAGAAGGCACTGTGTGGCTGTGACACCTAGCAGAAAGTTCCATGCATCCTTGCCTTTTGCACAGCTTGAAGGGAATGCAAAGTAGCCTCCTCTATCCTGTCACTGCTATTTATTACCTGCACACCCAGAAAAGTTGTAAATCTCTCTGTTTACTTCTCTATAAACTTGCAGGAGCAGAGGGAGGCTGAGAGCTGAGGCTTTCCAGTACTGCCATCAAACAAAAGCCACCACGTGGCTGGCTGCTTTATAGCAGGGTAGCTTGCAGTACATTCTCCTCACGGCAAGGCTGACATTTGGGTTTATTAACAAAACAGAGAAAGTGCTGCAGAATTAACAGCAGGAGAGATTAGATTGCTAGAGCAAATCTACTTAGGTGATAGGAGCACAGGTCTAGAAAAAACAGGAGCTGGGCTCTGCTTTGGGATGGGATTATTCATCTTCACCTCTGCTTTATGGTTTATATGCCAAGGGTGATAGCAGCCCCTCAGGAAAGGGTGTTCTGGTATTTATATGTTAGGTGTAGGAAAAAGCACTGAGATCTTGAGATAAGTAAGGCAGAGAGAGCACTAATGACACACAGAAGCAAGTCCCAAACCCAAGTCCCACTCATTTGTCCCTCCAGGAAGTGAATACTTCTAAAGCTGAAATTACCTCCCTGGGTTTTATGCTAGTAAAAAACTTCTGGGGAGCACAGAGAGGAGGATGCTGTCACTGAACTGCCAGCTGGCTTTGTCACTGGGCTGGGGAGGGTGAGCCCTCGCCGGGAAATCACCAGATGGCGCTCAGAGAAGTGATGCTCAAATCTTCCTTTCTACCTTTTTTTTTTTTTTTCCTTAAGGCAATTAAAAGGAGAAAAAAAGGTTTGTTTGTGAAATTGTGACTCAGTTCCTTCGGTAAGAAGTATTTGCATCAGGCAGAATTTGTTGAGTGGCTGAAGAGAATAATTCCTCTAATTCAGGGCTGGCATTCAGAGGCTACTTTCACATCAGCCAAAGGAAAAACAGAGTGTTGTGTAATAAATCACTTGCATGAGGCAGGCAGCTTTTACTGTTCCTCTTAGCTTCATTTCAGTGTTAATCAATATTTGCCAGGATTTGTTAGCTTATATGGACAAATCTTGAGGTCTGTACTCAATTTCCATCAAAGCATGATGGTTATTAAAGAGAATGAGAGGTTTGCCTGAGTGGCAACCATGTAATAAAGTAAAGATTTAAAGATCTGAATTTCTCACACTTCTTCACTGCTCTACAAACAGATTGACTTCCCCTTGCAACCCTTCTTGCAGAGAAGTTTGCTCATTTTGGAAGCTGGAGAAGTTCATTTTTCAAGTAGGTTAAGCCAAAAGGTGCCAAAAATGCCTTTTTCTCCCAGTCTATTATTGTATCTTACACTGTAAGTGAGAAGTAGCTTCACCAAGGAATTGATTTTTTTGCAAAAGCAACTGAAGCCATGGCTGGAAGATGATTTCCATAACAGATGCAGCCCTTCAGCAGGGATTCTCAGCTTCTTTCACTGCTGGATAGAAGCAGGTCTTGAGTTCAATCCTTCTGTTTAAATATTTCATTAAGGGCAAGCATGTTTCCTACTCTCCTCTTAGGGCTCCAACTTTCCATTTCTAACTCACCCCAAACCCATTTTCCTTTATTTCTAATTGAGCTCTTCCATTGTTTTCCATTTCATGTATCAGCTCCCAGAGACATACAACACCACTGCAAACCTCAACAACTTATCTGCAGGTTATTTCAGATTCCAGCACTCAAGCCACAATTTTATCTGCATGGGAAATGCAAGAACTAAACCCAAATCCCTTTTCTGGGTGGAAGTTTAATTGCACCAGGGATCCTTTCTTTTGCATTTCTGAGATTTGGAGATATCCACACAGGGTACTTTGCAGTATGTAACACTTAAAGACATTTCCACACACCTGCTGCACTTTTCTGTACATATCACACACATGCAGAGATCAGGAGGGTTTTTTTTTTTTTTAAACCTACCTCTCAGGTTGGGTAAATTATATAGCTCCTCTTCCCAGTATGATTTGGTTTGATGGCCCCACCTGAAAAATCAAGAGTAAAAATCTCAGTTCAAGACAAGGCAAAATGCTTTGTATCTATTTCCCCTCCCCCCAACAAAGTGAAAAGATTTTTATCAAGTCACTCCAAATTGAAAGGGAAAGCAAAACAAAACACAGGCCAAAAAGAATATCCCAGCAATCTGCTATGCTGTGCTCTCTTGGTTTATTTATTATTTTTTCCCCCACCCCCCACAGGCTCTTTTAAAGGCCTGGTCTTCATTCTGTTCTGGAATGGAGACAAATGCCAGAATCTCCTTTCTCCTGCCCCCAAGTGCCAAAAGACTTTATCACCTATCTCTGAGATTATCTCTGGAGAAAATGGAAAGAAATAATTGCCCTACACACCCATTTTCCACATTCAGCTGGCATTTTGCTCCACATCTATTTCAGGTATGGACCAGGGGACTTTTATTATTACTACCTTCACCTCTCTCCTGTTAATTCACCTCTTAAGAGAGTAGAAGTGTGCAGTAAATGCTCTAGTCATTAGGATTCCATTTTGCTAGGGAGATAGTGCTGGGCCACCCATTTCTCTGAGATTTTTTTTTTTTTTTTCCCTTTGGCATCTGTCATGCTTCTTTACACCAAGCAGCATGCCTCATGCTAGGGAAAAAAAAAAAAAAAAACAGTAAGCAGAAGAAACTGCAACAAAACTGATAGCGTCACTGCAAAGATCCTAACTCAGCAAAATTGCACAAACATGAGGTGAATAATGAAGGGGGGGGGGTTGAGCTTCTCCCAGTTCTGCTCATTTTTATTGATATTTGTTTTGGTGCCTTAGTTGCATTATCTGTTCTCTGTTTAAAAAGCGTTGATGATAGAGAAAAGTTCAGGCAAGGATGAAGGTGAGTCTCAGCTGTACATAGCATAGTGCAGAGCCTTTGCTAGACAGAAGGCCAGAAGATTCAGTGTGAATTACAGCTGCAAAGTTGCATCATTTTGTCTCATGGAAGAGCTTGAATTAAAAAAAAAAAAACAACAAGAGATTCATGGAGAAATTCAATCACAATCCTATGATTTATTCACTGGCCACAGCCCCAGGCCACTAATTTATAGGATAGGAAGCCCTTGTCCTCATATAAGTGAATTTGAATGCAAATACGTGTAAAACCATGAAAAATAGCTACTTTCTAGACTCATGCACAGGCACAAATGTTTTCACCTTCTACTTCCCTACCCATGGTAGCAGAGAAGGCATGAGCACAGCAGGTATGAAGAACACTTCAACACCTGAGAGTGATCAAACACTCCAGCAGTATCAAGGCAGCTTTGCTCAGGGTAATGCAGTTTTAGGAAGCACCAATATTGCATCCAGCATCCTGTACCTCCTGGGAAGGAAGCCAGAGCTCTTCCCACAGATCTGCACAGCTAGGAAAAAAAAAAAAAAATCATTACACAAGCCAGCTTAATAGAAGCCCAGAGGAAGGGCAGTCTTGGGTTTGTTTTCATTGGTTCTGCTTAAAAAATGGCTTATAAATGGAAAGCTACCTTGAAATACAAATTCAGCAGGGTAATCCTGCAAGCTCTCAATAAACTAGAAACAATAGATGGTCAAAAAAGGATCCCTTCCAACCCAATGCATTCTATGACTCTGTGATGCTAAGAGGCTTTATTTCTAAAAAGCAAAAGTTTTTAAAAGGTTTGAGAAAATTCTTGCAATTATTTTCATGAGGATGCTTTAATAATGGGCAAGATAGGAACCCAGGAGGCTCCATCTGGACAGAAGGAGAAACTTCTTTGCTTTGAGGGTGCTGGGGCCCCAGAGCAGGCTGCCCAGAGAGGTTGTGGAGCCTCTTTCTTTGGAGAGATTCCAAACTTGCCTGGATATTATGATCCTGGGCACCCTGCTGTGGGTGATCCTGCTTTAGCAGCAGGAGTTAGGTGAGATGATCTCCAGAGGTCCCTTCCAGCCCCCACCATTCTGAGAGTCATTGCTCACTGATGGCCTCATCCACCCAACACACCAACATACCTGCGAATATTGAAAGACAGGTGATGGGGGGGAAAGGTGGCTTTTGTCCTTTTTGACATTTGGGCTGGATCCAAATTAGCATAAACTTAGTGAAAGGAACATCTTTGTCAGGGGTAATTAGGCAGGGAGGTTGGGAGTCAGTGAGCACCTGCAAGGTCCTGGAAGCTTCTGCTCACCCAATGGTTGGATCACCTGCTTTTCCAGAGACACAGCCTCTGTTCCAAGACAGTTCTTCCATGAGGCCTGACTGACTACTGGGGTCAGCTACATCCAGCTGCCTGTGTCCAGACCAGCTGCAGGTATCCAGAAGGAACTCAGTAAAAGTTCATCAGCTAAACCACACCAAATCATCATCCTTGTTTTGATAATTTCTTTGGATGAAACTGTTTTTCTGGAAAAGCTATGAACATGATTACTCCATGCTGGTACCTGGCAGCTACCTGACTCCTCCCTCCACCTCTTTTTTTTTTTTTTCCCCCCAAAGGGAGAAAGGCAGAGAGAAAACAAAGAGAATCACTTCCAAGGGAATTGTCAAGAATCTGAAACCTGACCTATCATGTATGTCCCCTCCCTAATCAATAATCACTTTAGCACATCTGTGTGACAGAAATAATAGCTTTTGTCTCCCAAAGCTGCAGAGTCCTGTTGCCAGGCAACCCCATCCTGAGGCAACAAAACAGTGAAGAGAGGGTGTGTGGGAGGACCAAGCCCGAGTGCAAGAGCTGCTGCTGGTAGCTATAATTGGGGAAAGCTTGGAATATACTCTTTCCACCAGAGATTCGAGATAAAGCCTGCCAGGCTCAGAAACTTTCAATTAGGTGGCTACTGGTTCATCTTGTTTTGTTGTGATGTTACAGCAAAGCTTTGGGGATGCTTCAGAGAACTGAGCTGCAGATCAGGGTGGCTTGTATCAGAGACACTAAACCCACTGCAGCAAAAGGGTAAACAGAGCCACCTCTTCCAAGTGCCTGGCAAAGCATTGCCTTAACCTGCTTTGGTGGTTGATCATCCTCAGGGGCCAGACTTTTCACCTTCCACCATCAGAGATTGTAGCAGCTCAGCTGTTCCAGCATTATTTGTGTGCCATTTTGGTCATAGCTGTGGCAGTCTCAGCACCATGTGGTTGGAAAAGAGCATTTCACTTGATTAATCAAGTATAATCCTCTTATCCCAGAGAGGGAGCAGTCTCTAAAATAATAAAGGTAGGGGTTGTGATAGAGGGAATGGGAATTCCTTTTGGTTCTTCCCCCCCAAAAAAAAGAAAAAAAAAAAAAAGAGGAAATATTGCAGCATGAAAAACCTGAGAGGGGGAAATTGTCTTGGATAAAAAGATACTGCATCCTTAGGGACACCAGGGAAAACCCAACAATAAAAAAATTAGGAGTAGAACTACATTTATTTTCAAATCTAAACCTCTGTCTTGTGTTTCCATAAGTGCATTTATCCCATCCCAGGTCTTGCAGATAGCCATGTAGGGATGCAATCAGAATGGACACTGGGGAAAAAAAAAAAAAAGAAAGAGGGAAAAAAAAGGAAAAATAAAAGATGCCTAAAAATTATCCAAACTGTTTACATAAGATAAGCTAAACCCAGAAGGAAAGTCAAACACTAGAGATCACCATTGGAAAATATCCTGAGGAGGAGGATTGAAAACACTGGATGCCAGGGCCAGGTTTTGATCATCTCTTATTTACACAAGGTTCCCTTTCCACTTCCCTTTCCTGGGCTCCGTTTTCAGAACTAGATGTGTGCAAACATTAATGTATACAGAGCTGCTGCAAATACTCAGACTTCCTGCCAGGGAAGTACTACACTGCCCTTATGTATTTGGGATTCAGTGCATGAAATCCAGCCTCAGCCTGCTGAGAGCTCTCTCACCTGCACAGCCCTACCAGGCAAGGGTCTTGTCCACAGAGCAGGTGCTCATACAGCACATCTGAGTGCTGCCTTAGCTCTGCCAGGAGGAAACTTGGTATTATTTACAGCTAGATCAGAACAGTGGCTTAGTCACCACCAGCACTTCTGACTGTTTTCACTGATACCTCATAAATCCAATTTCAGCCACAGGATAGCTACAGCTAGGCACATATTTAGGATATAGGGAATAGCTTGAAATACATCTCTTTGGTTTCATCTTTACTGAGAGGAACTGGAAAGTTTCCAGTGATCTAAATGACCTGAAATCAATGAAATTGAGCTCTAAAACATCATCATTGGATCCTCACTGCATCACAACAGCCAGGCACAAAGGAGTCTCTGTGCGTACAGACATTCATCAAATAAGGGCTGCAGGGAAAAAAAAAAAGGTTAAAAGATTCCTTGCATAAATTCTTTAGTAATTGTTATTCAACCCTCTCCATTTACATGTAAGTCACTGTATCCAACTGGGTAAAGAAGCATCTTCATAACCTGTCTTATACTATAAAGCATCTTTGATACTTTCCACAGAGACATTTGTAGTGGATTTCAGATGCCAGAAGTCAGAAAGCTTTTGCTTCCACATGAATATTTGTTTTGCTGGGGCTCAGTTGTTGAACTGCTGAGTGCATCCCATTTTGGATCTTGGATTTCTTCAAAGCTGTCTCCTGCTCTATAGCAGCATTTAAGAATATTTCTTGTTCTAGACTGCACATTAAGAGAGGGGTAATCATGCTGGGCTCAGCCATAGCTAGAGACACTAAAACTTGGATGTCAAGCAAGTATGAGCAGTGCCACATTAGATTCATATCCTCAATAACACAGTTGCCTATAACCATAAATCTGATATTTTTCCCTTTTGGCTTTCCTAGGAACTTTAAAATGGTCCAAAACACAGGTGAAAAAGGAGGTCCTGTTCTTTTTAAGGTCACAGAATTTTAAAGGGTAAAGGATAATTATATCCCATTTTATAAAAACCAAATAAGCAGGGATCATGCCTAAGTCTCATAGGAGGGCAGACAGACTTTTGCCTCAAGAAATCAGAATTAAAGAGTGTAGCTAATAACAGGGGTTATCTAGGCTTTGCTGCCTACTGGCAAAAGACAAATAGAGGCATGACAAAGGGAAGTGAAAACTGGGGAGCATGTCAGGGAGCACAGAGAGATATCATTTCTTGGGCACAAACCTTTGGAGATGCAGAGACACCTTAACCTCTCAGTGCTTCAAAAGAAGTAAATGGAAAGAAATCCAAAGTTCCAGGTCAGGGAGAACTACTCTGAAGATCATCTTTGAAACACTACAAAAATCTTTCAAAAAGTGTTGAAGAGAACAACTTTGTTCCATATCAACCACTATTTGCTCTTTCATCAACCTGGGACTCAAAAAGAAAAAAAACTGCAGGCACTCAGAGAGCAGAGATGTGCAGTCAGTTGAAATCACATGCCTCTAGGTCTTGTTCTAAAAGCACTGTAGTTGTTCGCTGGCATGAAATAACTCTGCACTGCAATGGGGGGGGGAGCTTTACTGAAGTGCCTAATTTAATCTTTCAAAGAATATGTTCCCTTGAAGAGAGTATATGACAGTTCTTAAATGCTTGGATGAATTTAAACATCAAAGAATTGGAGTACACGCATTATTTTTCTACAGATTCATTTAGCGAGCCAAGCTAACATCCAGATTACTAATAATGAGCTAAATAAGATACTTTTCTAAGGCTGGATGGGCATTTGAAGTCTGAAGAAAGGAAAATATATTCACTGCTCAGCTTCCCTCTGGAATAGTGCTTGAAAAGTAACCAGATATCCCTTCAGGAAAAGCTATTTTGTTCTCATGGCTGTGCTTACACTGAGGAGGCTCACTTCAATGGAGACATACAAAAGTGATGCTACTGCCTTTCCCAACACGTTCTGCACACGTTCTTAGGGCATCAGAATTTTGGTTGATAAAAAGGCAAAAGCTTCCCAACCTCTTGGCTTCATTCCTTAAAACCCAACAGCATTCCTACAGTACCTTACAGATATAACAACTGCCACCAGCTCACCCAAATGTACCTAAGTTAGCTTTACAGCTCAGCTACCTGTCACAGTTTGGCTGGAGAAGCAAATCTCCCTTTACAACAAGAAAAAGAAAGATTATATTGTCGTCTTATGACTCAACTTTTCCTGTTGGCAGAAGTTATTATCCATCTATCTTTTCTATTCCAGTAACTCATCAGAGCAATGTGGTAAATAGAATCCTAGAGGACTACACCTGAGATACAGAAAGAGATGGTCCCCTTCCCTCAACAATTTTATTCTGGAAAAAAAAAAAAAAACAAGCAAACAAAGAAAAATGTCATAAAGCAACTCTTTAGCTGCCATTGAATCAGTTAATACAGATTGAAAATAATGGACAATGCATTCAACTCACAAACCATTTTGCGAGATCAAAGCACACTTCAAGATAAGGGCAGTGGCAATTGCTCTGAGTGGTTCAGTTGTTTGATGCTTGCAGAATCTGAGCAAGAAGGATAGTTCACTTATGGTTGGGGCAGCAGTGGGAGTCTCAGGGATTCAGAGACAGGTAGCAGCCCTCCAATACTGAAAGGTGACCACAGGATCCAGAGAGTAGAAGAAAATAACATCTTGCACAGCTAACAATTGTATCCAGCTATGAATCTACAGTTATTAATAGCCAGAGAATTGTGAAGCTTAGAAGAGATCCAACAGAGTAGCTCACCAGATCTGCTGCTGGTTCAAAAAGTCAAGTACAGCCAGACTGCCAGGCAGAGGACCCAGGCTTGCTCAGACCTGGCCTGTCCTGCACAGCAATACTAGCAAACATCTGGGTTCCCGCATGTTTTCATTTCCATCTAGAAACTTCCTCCAGTCAGAATTAGAGGAATTTCTACATTTATGCAGTAACTCAGGCACAGAAGAAGGATATCTGAAATTCCTGGCCAGACCTATTGCACCTGGTGTGGGAAACAGGCAGCAAGCCTGAAACCTCCTGGTCTTGTTGGGTTTAGGGCATGTGGAGAGACCAGCTGCACTCTGTGCCTCTTGTAGCTGAGAACTTTTCATGAGCTCAGCTGCACACAAGCAGCTCCCCACACAAGGACAGGGATCAAGAGAACACATTGCTGTGCCTACAAAACCTTTCCCATTCTTTAAGGTTTAAGGCCAAGTGAGTCTCCTGATTCCAGAATTAGGAAATTCCCCCCACTCTCCATAGTTTCCCATGCACACCAAGGCAGAGCTCTTTTTGCCTCTGTCTCTCCCAGCACACACTCTTTCACACCCACATTCAAGTCAGTGCAACTCACATGCAGAACCTTCCTCGAAGATCCTCCTTTGTTAAACACCAAAGCTTCTCCTCTCTTCCTCCCCTCCTCCCTTTTATACCATAGCCTTGTCAGGAGTGTTTGCACCTGTCCTCTCACACTCAGCTGTTCTCTATTTTTGCTGAAGATTTCTTCTTTTCAGTATAGGACAGGAAAAGCTCAGGGTTCCATCCAGTGTTGGTTGGGAGGAGGAAAAAAAAAATGTCTAAAACAAAGCAGAGAGCAAGAGAATGAAGGAAAGAGACAGAGATGGTGTGCCTGCAGGGAAAGTAGCTTAGGGAGAAGAGTAGGAGGAATAGTGATTCTAGACTTGCAGCAGGTCTATTTTTCCTAAAGATAATAATATGGTGTAATTAGGGCACAAAATCACAGTAAATTGCTGAGTAGATGTCTGCAGCTTTCACTAAGAGGGAAAGAAACAAGGGGGCTGGACGGCTCCTCCTGGGGTGAGCACTGAGATGTGTTTTCCCAAACTCACCTAAAGGATCTATGGCTGCCAGTTAGAAATGCATGTTGGAAATTCAAACCCTTTTTGTTGCAGTTGTTGCTTATTTCATTATATAATCCCCTGAGCCAGGTGTAAGAATGCTGGCATGGCTGTACCAAACCAATGCTACAACACAAAGACCTGTCTGGGTCCTGAACACTGAGGATGTACAGGCTGTGTTGCTTCCAGAGCTAGACTCAACACTGGAAACTGGGAATCTCTGCAGCATGCCCCCATGCTAAAATATTTTCTTGTCTTCTCACACTCAGCCTGTGATGGGGAGACCCTTTGCCTTTCCACTGCTGTGGGCTCTGCTCCTTGGATTCTTCCAAAGAAAACCCCATCATGCACAGTGCTGTAAAGCTCTTTTGCAGCCAGCATGACCCAAGAACAAATCTCCTTATTTAAAGAGGGAAGGATCCAGTTCACACATCCTTCTTATGCTGAGATGAGTAGGGAAGCATTCCTGATTCAATGTGGTTGGTGCTGGGTTGAGTAACTTTCCAGAGAGCCATATAATACAGGTCTGCTCTGATCTCTTTCAGGTGCTGCAGGACTAATTGTCACCAAATCAGATTTATTCCTCAGTGTTTCTTACCTTCTGTGCTTTAATTTTCTACACAGTTTTCTTAAATAAGGACATCAGTCTCCCTGAAGGAAAATCTTTGATTCAAAGTTCACACTGCCAGTTTCTAGCACATGTATACCTCTAGTTTTGCTCAGAGATGATTGCTTTCAGAGTCCTTTAACATACACTGCATCAAAAAAAAAACCATTTTTCTTACAGTCCAAGGTACTGTCTAGATGGAGACATTATTGGATAACTCCTTTCCTAGGGATGTGGTTGTAAACCTCTTTCAACTTCAGGCGTTGATTTTCCAGAGATTTTAACAATTTTGAGTTTTTGTGTTAAAAAGAAATAAAATAAAATCATTGCAAAGCACAGGTTCCAATTGAAGAAGGAATTTATGTTGAAGTTAAAACAGTGGAAGCTGAAAAACCTACAAGTGAGGAATGCAGGCAAAACCCAGCAGCACAGATTACCAGACCATGCCTTAAGTGTTGGAAAGGAGGAGACTGCCCTGGTCAGCAGTCGTGGAGCAAAGAGCCCTTGTTTTAAACAGGAGGGAGATGAGGTTTTACTGTGAGATGCCCCACTCCAGTCTGACCTTACAGTCCAGCTTACACCAGTATTTGAAGGACTGAATCCTGGATAATCACTTTCGCCTTGCCTTGGACTGAAGGATGCTGGTGGTGATAGAGGTGTGTGTTTTCACATACAGATGTGTGCCTCCATATCTGGGCAGCTGGAGCTCTTCTTTGCTTAGAATTAGTTACCAGCTCCCTGGGGTGTCCTGGCACTCCAGCATTCAACCCTGTGATACCTCAAAAAGCCATAATAAATCAGGTTTTAGTACTCAAGCACCTTATTATTTGCCACTTCCCCTGCAATCACCTTACTGGCAGGCCAATCTAGAATATAAATGAGGAGGTAGATGCATAAGATGAGTTTAAAATATTTTGGCCATTCCATGTCATGCAGCTAACTGTCTGTCAAGACACTTAGGCTGTCTTGCAGCTGGGATCCAGTCCACAAGCGAAAGCTTCACCTTAAATACAGCTTTCAGTTCAGTCAGGAAAGCTGATGCTTTGTGTCTACCCTATTGTTACACATCCAAACTCTCTATGGTGATTGTATCACCTTCAGGCATTCTCCCCAAGGGTTTCCTGTGAGTCACCATTTAATCAGGGGTCTCATTTTAACACTTCCCCCACGGGACTGCCAACTGCCTCTGTCTACTTAATAACAGTGATGCTCTTTGAACAGAGTGATGCTTTTTGAACATGGTGATGCTCTTTGAACATGGTGATGTTCTTTGAACATGACTGGGCAGAATTATCTGCTAGCCAGAACATACTAATGAATGTTTCAGTATTTAATTGTAGGCAGATGTTAACTCATTGCAAAGTAAATGTGCTTTTCCAGCTGGGGGAACAATATTTAAATCTCAATGCATTGCTTCTTCATTGTGAGTAATTTTAATTTATGTAAGGTAGCAATGATTCCTTAAGCAAATGCAGCTGTTCATTATTAGGTTGTTGTTTGTTTTTTTTTTTTTTTGTTGGGGTTTTGTTGGGTTTTTTGTTTGTTTGTTTGTTTTGTTTTGTTTTATTGTGATGAGACAGAACATAGTTCAGAGGTAGATACGTTTGGGACAAAAAGTGCTCTGTCTATGACTTGGAGAGATATTATGATGGAAGTTCATATTTTCAATAGTTTAAAAAACAACAACCTGGAGAGGTGCTTAGAGTTTCAAATTGTCCTTACTAACAAATGTCTCATAAATAAGTAAATAAACACTAGCTGATCCATAGAGAAGCATGAAAATGGAATATTTGTTCTCAGTGACTGGCTATCATGGCTTGCATTTGTGCTTTCAGAAATGCACACAACAGCATTGGATTAAAATAATAATAAATTTAAAAAACCAGTGTGAAAGGCTTCTGTTTTAAATAAACAGTTTGATAGTTCCATCTTTATCTCTAGACAGTTTATTGCTGCAGTTAAGTTGTGGTCTATGTTTAGAAGCAGTTTGAGCCTTGATCATACTCCCTGGTCTTAAAAATCTGTGAATCAATACCATTACAATATATCTTTGTGCCTTCACATCTTAACAACATGATCATTGATTGCTGAATGTGAAAGTTTCAGCAGGTCCCCCTCAGCCTCAGATTTGTCTTGTGTATGGATCTGTGCTGCAAGAAAGGCTTCCCACGGGTGTTTGTAGAAAACAATTGTTCTTTGTCACTTTACAGATGATGAATGAAAGGAGAGATCAAATGCCTTCTGGTGAGGACAAATCTTTTGCAGAGCAAGTGCTGATCTCACATTGTTTGACTCCCTTTTTAGCACCTGAGCTGTGAGCTCATCCTGCTCCTGTACTGACATTAATGAAGACACCATAAATGGGCCCATGGCAAAACTGCACAGCTTTCATGCTTCAGAGATCACCTGGAGATGAATGTCATAGCCTTACTGTGGTATCCCCTCCTTCTTGTCCATTTTGGCCAGTGTGCAAGTATTAATCAATTAATCATCTCTGAAGTTTAATCAAGGGCTGAAGTTGTAATCAATTGGCAGCCCAGTGCAACACAAGGATGTTTGCCTGGCTGGCTGCCTGACCCTCCAAGCTTAATTAGCAATTATCTCTGCTGAGTGACCCCTTGATCCTGCACAGTTTGGCTGAAAGAAGTGCATCCAAGTGGTAATTTCACCCTTTGTGTCCATCATTTGGTGTTTTTCTAACAGTTTATTAAATTCCCAGCCTCTCCAGAGGTTGCAAAGTGGGAAAATCTTTAGTTGAACCTGCAATTACTGTAATGAGAAGATATAATGAAGTTATCATTAAAGAAAATGAAATATTTTCTTATTTTCCTCTCCCCACCTTACTTACAACCATCCTTGTTCTCCTTCCCCTGAAGCTGCAAAGAACTGGCATTTCTAGTAGGAACTTCCAAGAGGAATCTATGGTAAAATTAGTTGCAGAAAGAACCACAAGAAAGGAATCTCATGTCAGTCTATCAGGACTGGGGGTTTCCTGGGGAGCAACTCAATTCCTCATAACTTTGCAAAGGGAGATTTCAAGTTCAGTATCTCACTGCTATGTTATCAGATGATGACGTTGCCAGTGGAAGACAGTGGCCATAGCTGCAAAATATGTTGTTCTAGCATGTTTAACTATTGCATAGCCATGTCATTACAAATCCTACCTTCCCACCTCTCTCTGAAGTATTTCTGTACGCAGCAAATTGACTGTCAAAAGCTGAAAGTGGATCACTGGAAAATGGGCCTTGACCTGAGACCCATAACTAGAAGCAGCACGAAATACAACTGAGCATTCTCTGAAACATGAAAAACACATCTTGGCATCAGATAAGGACTCACATATTTGTGTAAGTAGTTGCAAATGTAATATAAACATAGCAAAATGGATTAAAAACCTCCACTGCTCCCAAAACATTGGTAGGCTCTGTTGGAGTAGATGTTGAGTACTCTTCTGTTGCTCTTCCCCCGATTTGGGGGTCATTGGGTGACGAATGAAGGCATGAACCCTGTTGCTGTACAGCAATGAGATTCCAGAAATGCAGAGAGCAGAGAATCTCAGAAGTCCTCCCAGAAGTCCTTTAGAGTCTTAAGAGTCCCACTTACAGAAGTAGTCCTGGAAGCCTTTAACAGATGAAGCAGCTAACAGAAGTCCTGAGCACATCCCTCGCAGCATCCCTACCCCGAAGCCCTAGCCAGAAGTAGCTAACTAACAGAAGCAGAAGTCCCTAGCAGCCCTAACCAAAGATCCCTAATCAAAGATCCCTAACCTTGCTCAGAGTGGCTGAGTTTTATACTTTGTTATCAATACTTTAACCAGTAAAACCCAACCACATATCTAAGCTAAAATCTTTTCCCAGTGAGAGGTGCCAGCACGTCAAGGAGGTGGCTTCTGCAGCATGTTCCAATGCGAGGGTGTCAAGGTGAGGATGTTGTTCTTGGCACACATGGAATGTGAGTGTTTTGCTCTAGGCAGTGTGTTAAGGAGTTGGTCAGCTAAGGAATCATGCACCCTGCACACGTCCAGCAGCTGCCCTCAGAAGAGTGGCTGCAAAACTCTTCCTAAACATTGACATCAGTTAAAGAGGTTTAGCAACCTCTGCACTTACATCTTTGCAAACTCAGACTACTTCTACAATTAAAAATCCAGCTTTAATGGTCACATGCACAGATACTTGAATAACTGATGAGCTGTACCCAAATGATCTGCCAAAGGAACTCACCTGGCAGTCTCAGCAAGATCTCAGCTTGTCTGGGATCTAGATCCCTGTAGCTGAACTAGTGCTGTGGAAAATATGCACAAGGTAGTGAAGTCATCATCTAAAGCATCTCATCTCAGTCTCTAAATGTTGGTTGCAAAGACAGTCTCCCCAAGGTCATATATTTGACTTCTCCCTCTCTCTTCTAAAGAACGAAAGGAGATGCCAAGATTGCTTAAAATTATAGGACAACATAAGGACACAGCATCATCTGAGGAGTTTGAAGACAAACAGCTGCAATACCACAGCTGTATAAAGCTGTCACAAGCAATATTCCCACTGGACAAGTGGATAAAATACTGACTCTACACAGAGCAATATTCCTGGGAGAAGGTCCCTAAATAATTCCTAGGAGTGTCTTGCTGTTGCAGAGGCATGATGGATGCCCATGCATTAGTGTTACCATCTCAAGCCTTCAGAAGAGCCGACACACATGAAACATTTCGATTCAGTGTTCTTGCTCAGCTTTATATATGAAACCCTGTATTGAAGGGAGAAGCAGGACTCTCACCTTTGCTCTGTCTTGATTTGTATGCTCACAATGGGACAAAAATAGAATAAAACAACTGGAAAGGCAAGGCTGATGCCAACACTCTTATGCTCTATTTCAGTATCTATCTGTTGAGGTCTCTGTTACTCCACTTGCAATCGATTGTGCAGCACCTAGTAGAGTAGATGCTGGTTCATGTGAAGGTCTCCTACTTTGAGGATTCTACTGAACCAAAGAAAAAGGTTCCTCTTTTCTTTCCCCTGCCTTTGTTGTGTGGCATCCTAGGAGTAAAGTCTGCTAATTAGGAGTGGCTGTTGTTGGTTCTTCATTTACTTCAGAAGTTACTGAAGCTCTAATGAAGAGCTCATGAAGGACAGTCAATTTGCACAATTTTGGAAGCTGAACCACAGAACATTACACAGGTCAGGACATCAGCATATGCTAATATCTGTTGTCTTTGACAGGATTGTTATGCCAGGTTTATAGAGGGCATTTCCTGCTAATAATGATTTAACAAGAGCAGAGGAAATGTCCCAACACAGCACAAATTAATGCATAGGGCAATAGCTGTAATGAGGCTGTAAAATGAAACTCAACACCCTGAAGCAGGGCTGTATTTTCTGATCTCCCATTTTCAGGGGATCTCATTGCACTTTGTTTTAATAGCACTTGAAGTAGGGAAAATAATAGGAAATTGGAGTTGCCAGAGTTTTGCAAGTAGATGTCTGGTGCTGTCTTCAACTGGAGAAGGACAAACATGATACTAACCTGTATATCACTATAGGGTAATCACACCCTTTTGAAATGGAGAGAATAATAACACACATTGCATGTGCCTGAGATCAATCAAAATTATAACAAATAAACGTAGATAGATAAAAAGGAAAGAGTAAAGACTTGTTTGGTAAAATAAATTAGCCATGGGTTCTGTTCCCTTGATCATGAACTGTACAGTGAAGACAAATCTCCATTTCACTGAGTGTATGAAGGTTCACTGAACATATTTCAAGAGAAATGCCAAAGAATTTGGTCTTTCAATACCCAGTGGATGTTGGATTGAAATTCAGCACCTGTACAGCACTGATGCAAGGGCTAGCTGAATAGTTCATTTAATAAACCTCCTGGTTTATTTGCCATTCTGGAGCCAAACCTGACTCCAGATCCCAATCCACACAGAGTATCACGAGGAGTAGAGACACAGTGTACTTGTAGACTAAGGAGAGGATCTTAATGACTTGTAGCTGGGTTTGAGATCACAGATCAAGAAACATGATGCAGGATTTGGGGGGCTAGTGAAGCTCTGTGCTGTTGTGTGTGACAACATGCTGACAAACCTGGCTGCAGACCATGACTGTGGTCCTTCCAGTGCTGCCATTGCTCCTTGCTCCTGATCACCTCCATGCAGTCACACCTCAGGCTTGTGGTTTGCAAGTACTCATCCACTGCAAGCTGCAAGGAGAGCTAAGCTGTTGCTTTAGTTGTTCAGTCTCCTGAGTTCCTTTCTGCGTTACCTGACAGCATTCCCATTTCACCCCAAGGGTATCCCAGGTGAGAGCAGGA